>NC_044031.1:672766173-673069204 GCF_901765095.1 Microcaecilia unicolor | reverse complement strand
CTGGGGGAGACAGAAAGAGACTTTAGTCTGGGGGTGATGAGCAGTGACAGAGACAGGGAGTTTGGCCTGGGGGTGACGAGCAGCGACAGGGAGTTTGGCCTGGGGGTGACAAGCAGGGACAGGGAGTTTGGCATGGGGGAGACGGACAGGGACGTGGAGTTTGGCCTGGGGGAGACAAGCAGAGACAGGGACTTTGGCCAGGAGGAGGTGGACAGGGACTTTGGCCTGGGGGAGATGAGCAAGGACAGGGACTTTGGTCTGGGAGAGAGGGACAGGGACTTTGGTCTGGGAAAGAGGGACAGGGACTTTGGCTTGGAAGAGATGAACAAAGACTTTGACCTGGAGGAGAGGAGTAGGGACAGGGAATTTTGCCTGGGGGAGCTGAGCAAGGACAGGGACAGGGAGTTTGGCCTGGGGGAGCTGAACAGGGACAGGGAGTTTGGCCTGGAGCAGATGAGCAGGGACAGGGACTTTGGCCTGGGGGAGACAGACAGGGACAGGGAGTATCACATGCACAGTATTGAGAAAGATGGCAAGTTACAAGGATCAAATCATCGTGATGAATACAGTGTACCAGAAGAAGACCTCAGCAATACATTTGGGACCAGGGACATGGACAAAACCGTCATCCCAGGGACAGACATGTCTGATTTTCATGTTGGTTTCACACAGGACTCAAGCAGCCTAGCACCTAGGTAAGGAAGTAATCTCATTTTGGCCTGAGGAAAATTGTTTTTGGGTGAAGCTCTTTGCGTTCTCTTCCTTGTAACCTAACCGCTTGTCTCAATGTTCAGTTAGCACAGGGAAAATTGCACCAGCATAGGTCCCTGAACAGTTTGCTAATTTTAGATTAAAATTTGATTTTCTTTAATTTTTCAGAGCTACATATACTGTATATACTTGTCTATAAGTTGAGAAATTTTGACTTTAAAATCCCATCAATAAACCAGCATCATCAATGGGTCATTTTCATCAGTGCCATAGCACTCTTGCTATTGTTAGCTTTATAGAAGTGTGGTAGACAGATTCCGAGTGTGCTGAAGTTACTCATGAGGATACAGCCAGTGCTAAATATGTCCCTAGTGTGAGAAGAACTCTTATTTCAGGGTGAACTTGTACATTGTGCAAATTTAAAGACAAGAGGTTTGGAGGAGCTGTGCAAACAGTGGCGTTCCTAGGCTGCCTGACACCCGGGGCGGATCGCCGATGCCCCCCCTTGTGTGCAGCGCCCCCCCCCCCCCCCCCACCGGCAAAATTACACCCTCCCCCGGGCGCATTTTTACCTGCTTGGGGGGGGGGGGGGGTGCCGTGCGCCTGTTGGCAGGGTCCGCTTGTTCCCTCCATGCTGCTCCCTCTGCCCCGGAACAGGAAGTAACCTGTTCCGCGCAGAGGGAGCAGCAGGGAGGGAACGAGCAGACTCAGCCAACAGGCGCACGGCACCCCCCCCCCAGCAGCGTGCATCCGGGGCAGACTGCCCCCCGTCCCCCCTTGGTATGCCACTGTGTGCAAATGAGACTGGGGAGTGATAAAAATAAATACTAGTGATTGATTAAAATCTGTAATTGTTCTAGTTGGTTGAAAGTTTGTGCTGAGCAAGTACATTGAGAGGAGGGCATGCCTGCAAGGAAGTGTGTATGACAATTATCAGGTAACAGCTAAAAGCCATTTGATTGGCTCAAGCAGTAGATTCAATGAGGAAGTTTGTCTGAGAAGTGTGGAAAGAATTAATGAGTGATATTCTGATTTGCCTTATTTTTTTAATATAAGAAAACAGGAGTGTGTGGGTGCTGAGAGATACAAATCACTCACCCTTCCTTGGATAGGAAGGGTGAGTGATTTGTGAAAATACATTTTGCTGTAGTGAACTTGTCAAAGTTTAGAGTGAGACTTATCAATGAGGGATAAATATATAATCCTCAGATACTGAAATCTAATGATTTAGCTGTTTCCTTCTGGCTTTGTCTGCTGGAGGGGAGGGGGAGTGAGAGGGGCAACGTTGGACTCTGAGCTGGAGGGGAAGGAGAGAGAGGGAGCAATGTGGGACCCAGCCTTGACTTGTACATGGGTCACAACTTACAATGGAGTCCAGAAAAAAGCACAAAGGGCTCTCGACAATGGAACAAGTATGCTTTAATAATGACCTAACACAAGCCATGTTTCGGCATGAACAAAAACGCCTGCCTCAGGGATCAATTACACCAAACTATACTACTACTACTACTTAACATTTCTAAAGTGCTACTAGGGTTACGCAGCGCTGTACAATTTAACAAAGAGAGGCAGTCCCTGCTCAAAGAGCTTACAATCTAATAGACAAGTGAACGGTCGGTCCGATAGGGCAGTCAAATTGGGCAGTCTGGATTCACTGAACGGTAAGGGTTAGGTGCCAAACGCAGCATTGAAGAGGTGGGCTTTAAGCAAAGACTTGAAGACGGGCAGGGAGGGGGCTTGGCGTAAGGGCTCAGGAAGGTTGTTCCAAGCATAGGGTGAGGTAAGGCAGAATGAGCGGAGCCTGGAGTTGGCGGTGGTGGAGAAGGGTACTGAGAGGAGGGATTTATCCTGTGAACGGAGGTTACGGGCAGGAACGTAAGGGGAGATGAGGGTAGAAAGATAGTGAGGGGCAGCAGACTGAGTGCATTTGTAGGTAAGAAGGAGAAGCTTGAATTGAATGTGGTATCTGATCGGAAGCTAGTGAAGTGACCTGAGGAGAGGGGTGATATGAGTATATCGGTTCTGGCGGAATATGAGACGTGCAGCAGAGTTCTGAACAGATTGAAGGGGGGGTAGATGGCTAAGTGGGAGGCCGGTGAGGAGTAAGTTGCAGTAGTCCAGGCGAGAGGTAATGAGAGCATGGACGAGAGTTCGGGTGGTGTGTTCAGAGAGGAAAGGGTGAATTTTGCTGATGTTAAAGAGGAAGAAGCGACAGGTCTTGGCTATCTGCTGGATATGCGCAGAGAAGGAGAGAGAGGAGTCAAAGATGACTCCGAGGTTGCGGGCAGATGAGACGGGGAGGATGAGGGTGTTATCAACTGAGATAGAAAGTGGAGGAAGAGGAGAAGTGGGTTTTGGTGGAAAGACGATAAGCTCGGGCTTGGACATGTTCAGTTTCAGGTGGCAGTTGGACAACCAGGCAGCAATGTCGGATAAGCAGGCCGATTCCTTTGCCTGGGTCTCCGCGGTGATGTCTGGTGTGGAGAGATACAGTTGGGTGTCATCAGCATAGAGATGATAGTGGAAACCATGAGATGAGATCAGGGAGCCCAGGGAAGAGGTGTAGATTGAGAAGAGAAGGGGTCCAAGGACAGATCCCTGGGGAACACCAACAGATAAGGGGATGGGGATGGAGGAAGATCCATGAGAGTGAACTTTGAAGGTGTGGTGGGAGAGCTAGGAGGAGAACCAGGAGAGGACAGAACCCTGGAACCCAAATGAGGACAGTGTGGCAAGAAGTAAGTCATGATTGACAGTGTCAAAAGCGGCGGATAGATCGAGGAGGATGAGGATGGCCTCTGGATTTGGCAAGGAACAGGTCATTACAGACTTTAGAGAGTGCTGTTTCTGTCGAGTGAAGAGGGCGAAAACCGGATTGGGACCAGGGACATGGACAAAACCGTCATCCCAGGGACAGACATGTCCCAAGCGGATCGAGGATGGCATGAGAGGAGAGAAAATCAAGGCAGCAGCTGTGGACTGCGTGCTCAAGTATCTTGGAGAGGGAGGGTAGGAGGGAGATGGGGCGGTAGTTGGAGGGACAGGTAGGGTCTAGTGATGGTTTTTTGAGGAGTGGCATGACTACGGCATGCTTGAAGGTGTCGGGGACAGTTGCAGTGGAGAGAGAGAAGTTTAGGATATGATAGATGGAGGGGGTGATAGTAGGAGAGATACATAGAGAGATACATAGAGAGATAGTAGGAGAGATACTAGGTACATAAGTCCCAAATCAAAATACATATGTAGTGGCACAACACAACAATAGTAGTCCGCTCTAGTAAGAACCTAGAGAAATTGAAATCCAGCGTTTGAAGTGGAGCAGAATACCAAGAGATCAGAATTGACCCCTGAGTCAAAAAAAAATCTGCAATCAAGCGGAGAACTCGAACGCCCCACGGGAAAACACAGAAATAGTTAAAAAGTGGGATGTTTGACCACGGAAATACAAATCCTGGAGACAATATCATAAAAACTTCTTTATTGAAAAAAAGACTCGACACAACTGTTGTGTTTCGGCCTACAGGCCTGCTACGTCAAAGCGGGAGATTCCTGATGCAGGCCTGTAGGCCGAAACACAACAGTTGTGTCGAGTCTTTTTTTCAATAAAGAAGTTTTTATGATATTGTCTCCAGGATTTGTATTTCCGTGGTCAAACATCCCACTTTTTACCTATTTCTTGACCCGAGTCAGGCATTTGTTCGTGCCAAAACACTGTCCTTGTTGGGTTATTTTTAAAGCACGCTTGTTACGTTCTTGAGAGCCCTTTGTTCTTCTACATGGGTCACAACATTTCTATTTTTTAGCCATTTTAGTCTCCAAACTGCCCTCAACTTATGCACAAGATTGGGTTATACTTATAGATAAGTATATACAGTATTTAAAAATAAATTCCTCATTGTTGTCTGTTGCCAGGCTGTGTTACTTGGGTTCACAGGTAATGAAAGTATTTCTCAGAGCTCACAGAACATCTTATATGCCAAAAGGACCCTAAAAAAAAATCACTCCCTGTATCTCCAGCATCCAGGAATCCTTCTGGAGTAATCCCAAGACATATGAGCCTTTTGAATTTTTGCTAAAAAAGGTGGTATTTTCCCCTTAATTTTCACCCATTGTTAAGGTCACAAAGATCTAGACGGGTATCGTAATTTTTTTCTTTTTATGGCTCTAATTGACACTGTAAGACAGTGGCGTAGCCACAGGTGGGCCGGGGCCCACCCACTTATGGCTCAGGCCCACCCAACAGTAGTGCATGTTTAGCGGTAGCTGCTGGGGATCCCAAGCTCTGCCAGCTCTTCCCCCTGATGGTAATGCAAACGCTACTCTCCACGATGCTGGTACCTGCGTTGCTCAGTTTTCAGTGCACGCCTGCTGCCAAGGTGGAAAGAAGCATTTTCCCACCAGCTGAGATTTTGTTTTTCTTTTTTTGTTGGTGGAGGAGCGGGAGAACACTTGGTGCCCATCCATTTCTTGCCTAGGGTCCACCCAAAATCTGGCTACGCCCCTGCTGTAAGGTGGAGATCTTTACAGAATTCTGCAAGAATGTGTAAATTTCAATTGTGTCATGACAGTTTCTGCTCCATGGCCCTAGTTCGGGCTGTGCACTAGGCTTGCAGTTAGACTATTATTTGTTCCTGTAATGCTACTAAACTTATGTGACATTGTATAGATATACAGAAGAGACAGTCCCATCTCTGCAGAGCTCAGTCTGGTTAGGGAGCTTGCTAGGTAGCCATCTAACTAAGAACCACAGAGGGGCTAGTGCTGGTTGTCTAGAATGTGCCAGGGTAGGGACAAGAATTGAACCCTTCAAGACCACAGCAGCAGCATTTGTGCCACCTTTACTTCAGTGCCCTGGGCTAGTTCTTAAAGTGTTGGACTCTTAAGCCCATGAAACAAGGGGTCTCAAAAGAACCACTGTTTGGAACATTTTAAATGGACTTGACTTACCACTTTTGGGTTGAAGTTATTTTTAACATGACCCTAAGATGTATTGTCTTCCAAGCTGCAAACCTGTACCAAGAGCCCTCCAGTCAGGTCTAAGCTGGCAGAGGAGGAGGAAGTGATTCGATGCTAAGTGGTTCACTTCCTCCTCCTGGCATGTGGTGGGGGAGAGAGCAGCTGATGCCAGCAGCTTCACAGATTTCTGCACATTCAGTGGGGGTGAGAAATTCTGCGCTGTACAGTTACACAGGATTCCCCAGGAGTAATTTTTCATTGAAATACCTTCTCTATTATAATTTAAAACAATATGGCTAAACATAGTCCAGGACATGATCACATACTTGTCACTTTGCCTTGTCCTTTCTCTGCCTATCTTAATATGAGGGGGGGGGGGGGTGTACAGAATAAATGTGTTCCTAATTATAGACTTACCCTTTTTTCCATTTCTAAATATTGGCTCCTTAGAGGTCACTCTTTGACTGTTTTGGAATATTCCTATGTAGACAATTATTCGGAGGAACTTTATGGGACAGTGGTACTTCGATTTGCTTCTGACAGGAATTAGTAGAAATTGAAGGAGGGGTTGTAGAACTGTAAATAAAGAACACTAGCTTGTGCTCAATTCAACAGTTTTTTTTATATATATATCAATATATGAGAACATACAAGTCTTAATAGTTGTCTAAATTCTGGACAGAGGCCAGTTCCTTATATAGGGAATTTGGCATCTTGAGCACAAAAGGATCAAACATAAAAAGATGTATTATTACAGGAGCATAGGTTAGTTTACTGTGGTTTATCATCTCCATGATAGTCTCCTTCACCTCTTACCCATCAGATTATCCATAATATATTGGAGTCATAAATTGCCCCCAAGTTAAGATACAAATGACTTACAATGTTTTTCCATTCCTAAAGGTCTCTAGATCACTTAACACTCTGATCACTCTGTTCTTTATAGTTAAACAGTGAAGTAATACACATTCAGAAAGTGATCATACTTACTAAATTCTAACCTACGATTCAAATATATTTCTAAGGTAAAATATTTTCCACCTACACGTACTTTTTCCCCATAGGATTGATGCAAAATTCAGAAATAAAAAGGAATCTCAATTATTTTGTTTGTTCTATCTGGATTAATTATTGAGGGCAGTGGTTCCCAAACCTGGTCCTGGAGGCACCCCAGCCAGTTAGGTTTTCAGAATACCCACAATGAATATTCATGAGAGAGAACCAGTCAGGTTTTCAGGATACCCACAATGAATATTCATGAGAGAGATTTGCATGCACTACCTACCTCCATGGAATTTCAGGAAGAGGCTATCTGACTGAGATAGGGAAATCTGCAGATTTCTGCCAAATGTCTCTTATCAGCCAATAATAATCCTATATAATAATTTGCACCTCCGTCTGGATGCCTGGGTTCATAACACACTTCCCATTGGTCCACCCTGGGGATGATGTCAGAGGGCAGACCAATGGGAAGTGAGAAGGACGCCCCCTTCCTCCCTCCCTCCTTCCACTCCCCTCCGAGTTCCACGCCCCCCTCTCCTCCGAGTTCCATGGCCCCGCACCTCCCTCAACAGCCCTCCTTGCCTTTGTGCCGGCCAGCCAGCACTTCAAACTCATTTTACTAACCTGACTGAAGTCGTGACTGCAAAAGAAGCAGAGTACAGCAGGCTCGCCTTCAGCCTTCCCCTTCTCTCTCAGCGTCCCACCCTCATTTCCTGTTTACACAAGGGCGCCCGTTTCATTTGTGTCACAAACGGGCCTTTTTTACTAGTTGACCAATAATAACATAGTAAATGAAAGCAAAAAAAGTCCAGATTGGCTTATCCATTCTTCACATGTGAGAGTCTTCCACTTGGGGTAGATGAGCTTACAAATTTCCATATGCAACCCAACACCAAACTCCCTACACACCCCCGTCATACATGACAAGGTTTATTTTCTTCAGTTGACCAGAGGCATCAAGGAGAACATGAAATTTTACAATTTCAGTGCTGGCATAAAGGTTACAAAATCATCCACCCTTGTAAATAAATAAATAAATAAATAAAAAGGTATTGTCTGATAATGTAGAAGCAGGACGACCAATAGAAATGCTATTCTGAATATAATTTTCTGAATGTAAGTTTATCTATTTTATGACTACCTCGACTTATTTCTGTAGTATATACTAGATAAATTCGGTACAGTTACACGAGCACAAGAGAAAGTCCCTGATCTGTGGATCAAATAAGCCAGTCAAATAAGGCAAGACTTCTAGAAATGTTACAATAAACAAAATTAAAATCAGGAGGGCAAAATATGCTCACCAGACTGTCATACGTCATTCAAAACAATAGCTGGGAGGCAATACCTCACCCTATTTCGGTGAAAGGTTTATTAGTAAGATGTGTTTTTAAAAGTACCACTTCCCTTTGCTCCTAGGAACAGACTCACATTTATGCCAGATTACCTGCACGCACTGGATAGCGGTGGCCCATTTTGGTTATGATATCACAAATGGTATGAGCCTATAGGAATCAAACACACAGAAGAAACCAGTCTTCGCAAAAAACAATAGCCGTCACAAACAGCGAAGATGACGTGAAAAAAGAAGAAAAAAAACAGAAAAAACACACGACACTAAAAATGAAAAATAAAAACAGAAGACGACACAAGCAAAAATGAAGAAATACTATGTAGATTTATTGAGGTGATATGACTCGACACAGCTGTGTTTCGGCCCAATCGGCCTGCGTCAGGAGTCTGTTACACCATATGAATGTTATCTGGTGGTATCGGTCCTTGAAGGGTTTTCAGTTGAACGTGACTTCGCAAACACTCTGCCTTTAGAAAGGCTGTGTGTAAAATTAGACACAAATCGTTAAAGGAAATATTATTACTATTGAATGCTAACGCTGGCGTGCCGATATCTGAGCGAAATACATATCCATTTCTTAAACCAGAATTTCCTTTAACGATTTGTGTCTAATTTTACACACAGCCTTTCTAAAGGCAGAGTGTTTGCGAAGGCACGTTCAACTGAAAACCCTTCAAGGACCGATACCACCAGATAACATTCATATGGTGTAACAGACTCCTGACGCAGGCCGATTGGGCCGAAACACAGCTGTGTCGAGTCATATCACCTCAATAAATCTACATAGTATTTCTTCATTTTTGCTTGTGTCGTCTTCTGTTTTTATTTTTCATTTTTAGTGTCGTGTGTTTTTTCTGTTTTTTTTCTTCTTTTTTCACGTCATCTTCGCTGTTTGTGACGGCCATGAGCCTATAGGAAACCATTTTGTGTGATATATGCAAAAAGATTGTTTTGCTAAGCAATCATTACCTAAACTGCCAGGGAGCAATAGTTCATTTGTTCCAGGAAACCTTATGTTCTGCTCTGGAATTGAAATATAGTGAGACATCGGATCCTTCTTTAACCAGTCAGATGCCACTGATGTCATAGCTGTCACACTGATTGATGTCATAAAGGCATTCCAGAAAACCAAAGGCCCCAATAGTCAAAGGATTTGTGCTTCTGACTTTGAAAGTTAGGCTCCTAAATTGGCCTCTGAAAATTTAGGAATTGAGTGAAATTTTAAGAGCATAAATAATGGATGGGAACGGGCGGATTTAGGATTTGGGGGGGGGGGGGGGGGGTAAAGTTAGGCGCTTAGTATTGATTTTTCAACACTAGCCTCAAAATTGGGCTCATAAATCTAGGCAAACAAATGGCAGGTCTAAATTTTTGAGCAAAGCATTTAAGTTCCTAAATTAAAATGAATTTTCAGCAGAGAAGTTTGGCTGAAAATAGTGTACACATTTTCGAGCATAAATTTAGGAGCTCAGCAGTGGCATACCAAGGGCGGGACCATAGGTGCAGGCAGTAAGGCTATCCCGGAACAGAAGCTGATATCGGAGAGGGCAGGGACCGACACAGCTGACAGCCACACTACTTGCTCAGTGAATCCCTTTACATCGTGGAGGGAGAGAGGGGGTGACACACCTGGAAGAGGGGGATGGTAACCAAGCTAGGTACACCACTGAAGCTCAGCTTTTTTTTGAAAATCAGGCCCTTAGAATCTAGAGAGAGTGACATTAGGAGCTAATCAAACATCCTTGGAAGCAAAATGACTTTACATATGATCTGAACAAAAAAGAGACATAGGTGAGCAAATCATCATCAAATCCTGCTTCTAAGGAGCAATGACTGCCTTTCTGAGGAAGGCGCCCTTTGCTATTGTGCGCACATATTTAGAAAATTCAGCACACATATGCATATATTCCTGATCTGGAAATTCAGTTTTTATAATCTGCACTCACCACATATACATGTATCTTCGGTTTGCACTATTCGTGTTTTACAAAAAGCTCAGCTCTGTCTGAATCTGTTATAAAATGTTTGCTTGTCTGCAAACTGATTTAGGTGCCCTTTTTGGTGCTCAGCCTACTTTTATAAAATTGTCCTCAGAACGCCCATTCAATGTAGAGTTTATTTTCACTGTTTCTCTCATGATCTGAGTGAATAAAGATCTTTAAGGGCAATTCTATACCCCCGGGCACTTACATTTACATGCATTATTCCCCAGATTTTATATACGGTGCTCAAAATTACACATGCAGTTTTGGGCATGCGTCCAATTTGCATGTGCATTTAATTGAGTAACAAGCCAATTAGTGCCAATTATTGGGCGCTAGCAATTATTGGTGTTAATTGGTAACAATTTGGATTTACGCGTGCATCTTGCAAAGTGCTATTCTGTAAAGATGCACGTATAAATCTTTCAGTGTGCAACTGAAATGGGGGCGTGGTCATAGGAGGAGCATGGGTGGGTGAGGGTCCAGGGCATTCACTAAAGATGTGCACACTATTATAGAATTCATGGGATCTGTGCCCAAGTTATGCACATGAATGTACACCAGGTTTCAGTTGGTGTAAATCCTCACAACCAGGGGCGTATCTGGACTCTGGCAGTAGGGGGGGCCAGAGCCAGAGGGAGGGGGCACATTTTAGCCCCCCCCCCCCCCCCCCCCCGGCGCCACTGATTTCCCCCCCCCCCCGCCATTTCCGGACCCCCCCTCGCCACCAATGACACTCTCCACCCCCTCCCGCCGCCGCCAACCCTCCCCCGCTGCTGTCACTTACCTTTGCTGGCGGGGGACCCCAACCCCCCGCCAGCCGAGGTCCTCTCTTCCATGCAGACTGCAAGTTGCAATGCTTCCTGTTCTTCTGAGTCTGACATCCTGCACGTACAACGTGCAGGACGTCAGACTGAGTTCCAAATTCTGAGTCTGACGTCCTGCACGTTGTACGTTGCAGGACATCAGACTCAGAAGAACAGGAAGCGTTGCAACTTGCATCCTGCACGGAAGAGAGGACTTCGGCTGGCGGGGGCTTGGGGTCCCCCACCAGTAAAGATCGGCGACAGGTTGTGGCGGGCGGGCGGGAGGGGGAGGTGGAAAGGGTCAATGGTAGGGGGGTCCAGGGCGAAATCTGCGGGGGCCCAGGCCCCTGTGGCCCCACGCAGATACGCCCCTGCTCACAACTAAAGCTGGATGTGGATCCTGGCACTATGCACTGTTCTCGAAACAGTGCCCAACTCGGAGAATTGTTTATAGAATAGCACTCAGTGCACTTGTTTTTGTCATCCAGATTTGAAGGAGTAGCCTAGTGGTTAGTGCAGCAGGCTTTGATCCTGGTGACCTGGGTTCAATTCGCAC
This sequence comes from Microcaecilia unicolor, assembly GCF_901765095.1. Taxonomy (NCBI): domain Eukaryota; kingdom Metazoa; phylum Chordata; class Amphibia; order Gymnophiona; family Siphonopidae; genus Microcaecilia; species Microcaecilia unicolor. Next base: position 673,057,837 of record NC_044031.1, on the reverse strand, counting down.
TGCAGCTCCTTGTGATCTTAGGCAAGTCACTTAACCTTCCATTGTGAGCCCTCTAGGGACAGAGAAAGTTACTTGCATATAGAGGGAGATTCTAATATGGTGCCTAAAAAATCAGTGCTGACTAAGCATATTCTATAATCGGCGCCTCAATATAGGCGCCAATTATAGAATACGCTCAGTTGATTTTTTTAGCGCCTAAATCTGGGTGCATTTATTTATTTGTTACATTTGTATCCCACCTTTTCCCACTTATTAGTAGGCTCAAAGTGGCTTACATAGTTCCGGAGAGGTGGTTACAGACTCTGGTTTGAACAAATACAGTATAGGGGTACTATTACAGTGACAAGTACAGTAAAGAAGTATCGGTAAATAGGTTGGGGTGATTCATACAAAATGTTAGGGTGTGATCATGCGTTGGGGTTGAAAGCTGTCCGTTTCCTGATTAAAATGCCATATTTCATTATTCGGCGTTTATGTCAGATACTGTGGGGTGAGTTTTTAGGTTTTTTTGGAATTCTAGATGATTATTCGTAGATTTCAGGTGTTTTGGTAGAGATTTCCAAAGCTGTGTGCATATGTAAGAGAAACTTGATGTGTATGTTGATTTATACTTCAGGCTTTTACAACTTGGGAAGTGAAAAGTTAAGTACCGTTGTGGCTGATTGCATTAATTTACACCAATGAAAACATGGCGTAAATCTTGGCACTTCTTTAGGCGTGCTATATAGAATCCGGGGGATAATGTGTATAGTGCTGCGTACATTAGTAGCGCTATAGAAATGATTAGTAGTAGTAATTTAAAGAAACTAGTCCTATGCAGTGGCGTAGCCAAGAGTGGGCCCGGGTGGGCCTGAGCCCACCCACTTTGGGCTCAGGCCCACCCAGTAGCAGCACACCTATGATGTGGCTGGCAGGGATCCCCAAGCCCCACTAGTCAAACTCCCAACAATTGTCTCTCCTGCATACCTTGTAAACAGCAGATCTTCATCTGCAGCGGCCCCACAGCCTTCCCTCTGATGTATTTCTGCCTATGCAGAAACAGGAAGTTGCATCAGAGGGAAGGATGTGGGGGTCAACATGAGCAGTGCGTATTAGCTGCTGCTCGCTGCCGGTGAAAATCTGCTATTTAAAAGGTATGCAGAGGAGGGGGGATGTTTGAGAGATCATATGGCATGCAGGCGAGAGAGGAAGAGGCCAAATCACTTGTGGGACAAGGCAGAGTTCTTCTGCCCACCCATCTTGGGCCCAGGCCCACCCAAAATTGGGTGTCTGGCTACACCCCTGGTCCTATGTGTGTAAAAGTATGACTATTGACATTTATGTACATGTGCACATTTGCACATAAATATTAATAATCACACTAAGTCAGGGGTCCTGGAATCCAGTCCTCAAGATCCACAAACTAGCCTGGTTTTCAGGATTTCTATAATGAAATATGCGTGACATCTATTTGCATGCAATGGAAACAGTGAATGCAAATAGATCTCATACATATTCATTGTGGAAATCCTGAAAACCACACTGAGTTGTGGACCTCCTCGAGGACTGGATTTCAGGACCCCTGCCCTACATGCTGTTTTGTACATGTCTGCTTAACTTACCAAGCATGTATTTGCAAGGGAGGTGTACACAGAGAGGAGCATGGGAGGGACGTAGGTAGAGTTCCCATTTGTGCACACAACATAAAAAATACTGTAAGTTATGCACATCCCTACTACATTTAGGCATCTAAACTTACACAAGCTTTATGGCTGGTGTACATGTAATCAGCTAAATCAGTGGTTCCCAAACCTGGTCCAGGAGGCACACCAGCCAGTCAGGTTTTCAGGATACCCACAATGAATATTCATGAGAAAGATTTGTATGCACAGCCTCCACTGCATGCAGATCTCTCTTGTGAATATTCATCGTGGGCATCCTGAAAACCTGACTGGCTGGGGTGCCTCCGGGACCTGGTTTTGGAACCACTGACCTAAATGTTAGTCACACCAATACTGGGTTACGCTGGTATTCTATAACAGAGCCTAGGCTTCTACTGCACACCCCCGGGTTGCCTAAATGGAAGCGGCCAGTTATTGAATTGCCTCCTTTTGTGTAACGGATATTTAGTACAGATAAATAGTATAAAGCATGCCAAAATATGGTTTTGAAAAAGCATTCATTTCCACCAACAGTTCCTACTTTTATCTTCAGGTATAGTCAGAGTGAAGAATTGTTTGGGTCCTCGAGCTACAGGTCACATGGTTTGGTGGAAGAGCTCTTAGGAACTGATTTGTCTAAACAGTCCAGTGGAAATGAGAAGCTGCTGACAGATGAGGGGAACCAAATAGAGGTGGACAAAGAACAGATGGACTTCAACCAGTTCTATGCATCACACAAGCAAGATCATAGCCTAGAGGATGACAGCCACACTGGTCAGCTGCATCCCAGCCTCATGACAAAAGCCAACCGGACTGATGAGACAGATGAAACAGATGCAGAAGTGCTTCCAAAAGAGGAATGGCTTAACCAAGAAGAGTCAGTATCACACCAGGCAGAGGGTCAAACCCTCTCTGAGCCTGAGGAAATGGAAGAAGCATCATCTCCAGAAGTAGATTTCACCTTCCTGGGGGTCAGTAAAGACTGGTCACTGTTTTAATGAGTATTACAGATCAGTGGCATAGTTACGTGGGGCCTGGGCCCCTGTAGATTTGGCCCTGGCCCCCTGGCGACGATCCCCTTGAACCCCCCTCCCGCCACCAACCCTCCCCCGCCGCCATCGCTGCCCGCCCCGCATCAGATACCTTGTTTGCTGCAGCCGAAGAGAATCTTCTTTAGTTCAGCGCCGGAGTAGCGCCTTCGTTCAAGGAAGTTCCTGCTGTGATCAGCTGTTTCTGACGCCTTATGTCCTGCACGTAAGGTGTCAGAAACAGCTGATCACAGCAGGAACTTCCTTGAATGAAGGCGCTACTCCGGCTCTGAACTAAAGAAGACTCTCTTCGGCTGCAGCAAACGAGGTATCTGATGCGGCGGTGGGGCGGGCGGTGACGGGGGAGGGTTGGTGGCGGGAGGGGGGTCCAGTGTGGCGGCTGTGGCTGCGGCGGCTGGAGGGGGGCAATGGTGGGGGGTGGCTAAACAGTGCCCCCCCACCTCGGGCTCTGCCCCCCCCCTCCCAGCGAGGTCTGGCTACGCCATTAGATGAGCACCAAGGTTGTCACTGCTGTGCATGTGCCATGATGCCCACATGCAATAATATCTTAATAATGTAGAGGCTAATTCAATCATAAAATGAACCTAGCTGTCTCCAAGCTCTTTCATACAGGGTATTAGCAATACAAACTCAAGTCACAGTACACTCAGATGGGCCTGGGTGGGCCAGGGCCCACCCATTTAGGGCTCAGGCCCACCCAACAGTAGCACACGTTTAGTGGTAGCTGGTGTGGGTACCCAGCTCGGCCAGCTGAAGACTTCCCCCTGATGGTAACGAAAATGCTACTCTCCATGATACTGACACCTGAGCATGCTCATTTTTCCGTGCATACCTGCTTCAGACTGCCAAGGTGGAAAGCAGCGTTTTCCCACCAGCTGAGATATTTTTTTGGTGGTGGTTGGGGGGGGGGGGGGAAGAACACTTGGTGCCCACCCACTTCTTGCCCAGGCCCACCCAAAATCTGTTGTCTGGCTACGCCCCTGCCCCAGCTCTTTACTCACTCACTCACTCACTCACTCACTCACTCATTCTGCAGTCCAAGTACCTAGACCTAACCATTGTACTAGTTATCATCTGAATTAATTTATAAAAAGCAATATATTACCAGCCCAGATTCCTTCCAAACACCTCATCCCACAGTGATAACATGATGCCACTGTCCAAAATTGTTTATATCCTATATTCTATCTTCTGTGCTTTCTTCCGAAGGAGGTTGATGTACTGGACTCCAGTGCCTGTCGGAGCCGAGCATTTCTTAACCGTAAGCGTGGACACCGTGCTCCAGTTATCCGCCCCGGTGCAACACTGAACTTGAACCTTACTGAGTCTGATGGGATGTTTCAAGATTCAACTGGTAAGAAAAAAATGCTCCATCATTAGCATTTCATGAAATCTGTGATTGATCGAGTTGACAAAGCAATTTCATTAACGCTGCCATATTTTTACGATGTTTTGGAGAAGTAGTTCTTAAACGGTCTTTTTTTATTTACAACACAAACATCCAGTCACAAAAAGTAAAACCAAAAATTAGAGTTGAAAAGCTCTAAAGGAGTAGGTATTTTATATTTTAAATTCTGGATAAAGCAATTAAAATGGGATTATAAATCCCCAGAAAATCTTGGAATGGAAGGTAAAGAACGGTAACTGGAATTTTTTTTTCTGGTATATGGCTATTATATTAGGGGCTGTCTTATTGATATCTATTTATCTATCATATGTGTGTGTGTGTATGGATTTATATGTAAATTGCTGATATTTCAGTACTCAGCAGCCAGACTTTTGTTAGAAGGGAAATGCTGGGAATGTGCCCATCCAGTGTTAGTCAAACTCTACTGGTTACCAATTAAAGAATGTTGTTTGCTTAAACTTCTGGTCATGTTGTTTAAAATACCACAGAGAGGAAAGTCTCTTTATTTAACTAAAAACATTAGACGTTATATTCCACGTAGGAAATTGTGGTCATTCTAGGGTAACCTGTTGCTGATACCTGTATTGGCTGTATTGGAGAAGGGCTTTTAGTGTGGTTGGTCCTTTTACTTGGAATAAGCTACCTTTTGGAGTTGAGATTGCAATCATCGCTGCTTTTATTTAGAAAAGGTCTGAAAACACTTTTGTTGACTGTAAATTAGATTTTTACTGGTTCATTGTACTGTGAATATCTTAATTGTGGTTTGTTTTATAAACTTTTATGTTGTAACTCTGTTTTAATAATTTGGTATTTTGAATGAGTTCATTCAGGGAGATAGTATAAACACACATACATAAATAAATAAATATGATGTATCACTGTAATATCCTTACCCAGTCCATCCACATGCAGTAGTTAACATAATTAGGGTTACCTCGATGATATCATTTTGTGATGTTTCAAAATGTGTCCCACATGAAAGGACAGCAAGCAACAAGATTTGGTTGCAAGGATACCTGACTGGCATCTCCTAGTGACATGGCTGGTTGGCAACACCCACTTGGAGGTTTGTTGTGCTTGCTCTTACAACTGTAGTTACTGACTTGATTCCAAAATTTAGTGCAGTCTAGCACTTAGATAACACCAGCACGGTTAATAATGTAAATATCTGGGTCAATATTCAAAGCGATTTAACCAGAAATGGCTGATTAAATCACTTGTGTGGGTTGCTGTCAGTGGCACCTAACTGGTTCATGCTGCTAAATATCACCACAGACTCCTAAAGTGGAAGCCAGCTATTTTGTGGGTGGTCTAGGGGCGGAGTTGGCACTTACGCTGTTAAGTGCCGATATTCAGCACATAACCGCCTAAGTTAAGCAGCCATATTGGACCACATAAGTCAGTCTTGTGTTTATGTGGTGCCACTCAGGCACTTAAGGTACTGAATATCGCACTTAACCACTTAACCTACTGCACAAACACAGATATTCAATGCCGGTACCCAGCCATGGCCCGGCATTGAATATTCGTGAATAACACCGCCAGTGGCTGAAAAATACCACACACCACTGCCGGCTGAATATCTATCCCGTCATTTTTTAACCTGAAAATCTAGATGTTCTGGCAGTGGTGGAATCCACTATTGCATTCAGTCCAGACTATTTACCTTGAGTTAGCTCATGCCTTTTCTTTGGCAGCTCAAGGTGCATTGCATTCAAGTACAGTAGGTATGTCCCTGTCCCTGGACCAGGGGCATAGCCACGGGCGGGCTTGGATGGGCCCAGGCCCGCCACTTTCACTCCAGGCCCGCCCACCCAACATCCCCTCGCCCGGGGTTTAAATCTTTTTTACCTCCATCGAAGCAGCCGCGTCATTGAAAGCCCTGCCCATCGAGCCTTCCCTTTGTGAGTTTGTTTCCTCAGAGTCCCGCCTTCTGATGTCATTTCCTCTTTCCGCGAGGGCGGGACTCTGAGGAAACGAACTCAGAAAGGGAAGGCTAAGACGGGCAGGGCTTTCAGTGACGCGGCCGCTTCAACGGAGGTAATAAAAAAGTTTTAAACCACACAGGGCGCTGTGACAGGAAGAAAAAGGGGGATGTTGGGGGAGAAGAGGGTGGGCAAGTGGAATGGGAGGGGAGGATGGGTGAAGGAGAATCGCTGGACATGGATGGGAGCAGCAGGGGAGAGAGGAGAATCACTGGGTATGGATGGATAGAGGGAGGGCAGGGGAGAGAATTGCTGGGTATGGATGGATGGATGGAGGGGGTTAGGGGCGAAAAGAGAATTGCTGGGTATGGATGGATAGAGGGGGCAAGGGAGAGAAGAGAATTGCTGGATATGGATGGATGGAAGGAGGGCAGGGGAGAGGAGAGTTGCTGGACATGGGTGGATGGAGGGGAGGGGAGGGCAGGGGAGAGAGGAAGATTGCTGGACATGGGCGGATGGAGGGGAGGGCAGGGGAGAGGAGGGTTGTTGCACATGGATGGATGGATGGAGGGGAGAGGAGGATTGCTGGACATGGATGGAGGAGAGGGAAGAGAGAGAGAGAAGAAATGCTGGACATGGATGGAAAAGGAAGAGAGGAGAAAAACTGCACATGGATGAAGAAAATAGGCAGGAGCTGGATCCACTGGACAGTCAAGTCTGCGGAGGACCCAGCTTTTACTTCCGGATGTAGGGCAAGAAATGAAGAAGAAAGGCGGAAAGTAAAGAAATAAATGGAAAGGAAGCTCTGGAAACGGAGTTAAGAGGATAGTTAGCAGCAGAATCAGCATGATCAGAAAAACAGTCACCAGACAACAAAGGTAGAAAAAATCATTTTATTTTCATTATAGTGTTTGGAATATGTCCACTTTGAGAATCAGGTGCTCAACATTAAAAGTTTATATTTATTTACTTATTTATGGCATTTTATCCCACATTAAACATTAATTAGATTGGAACCTGGGATCATTGCCCCCCCCCCCCCCTCCAGGCTCTCTACCCGTCTATAGCCAGCTCTGCAATTTTGAGGGGGGGCACAGAGGTGGACCGGGGAGAGAGCCTGTTGTTAAACATTTACCAGCACACCACTGTCTAGTGCCCACCCATCCAACCTGTTGGCCCACCCAAACATTGCCTTCTGGCTACGCCACTGACCTGGACTGCTTACAATAGTAGTTTGTACTTCAGGCTACAGAGGGCAAATCGATACTTCCGGTGACCTTAAACAAGTCATCAAGATTTGGACCCTGTCTTTCTGTTTTTCAGCCTACTACTCAAACTTTCAGTCAACTCCTCTACTTGATGGAAGGATGACCCACTCCTCTACTCAACCACTAAGTTGCAACCCTTTACGGTGACTTTAGTGTCCTGCCACCGTCTGTACCCCCTGATAATAAAGACTTGGCACAGTTATGATGTGCCTTTCTTGCCACTGTAGATTCTTCTCATGTCTAACCACTCTAGCATTTGATCAGTGAAGAAAGAATAGTGCAATGTTTGTTGTATCTGTGTGTAGCTGTTTTGTTTTGTTTTTTTGGGGAGATTGTAAACTGCCTTGATGGGTTTGTTGTTTGAAGATAGTCCTTCAAAATGTATTGTAGTTTTATTTTCATCCAGTGGTTGCACACAGTCAAGCTGAGAAATTGAACTATAAGACAGTTGTGAGGTTCTCGTGGTCATAGTTTGTAGTTGCTGAAATGCACTTCAGTATACACTCTCGCTAGCATTTGCTTGGGCTTAATTCCCTCTCTCTTGAACTGTTTCATTCTGGGATGTTCTACTAGAGACCATGAAGAGCTTCTCTCATGCCAATTTTGAAAGGTCTCTTGGGAACCACAATTTTAGTGGCAGTGAAGAGTTCTTTATAAGAGCACTCTTGCTTTAGCTTATTCTGCAAAGATAATTTCCTTGCATCAGCTTTAGGATGCAGTCAGATCCACTGGGACTCTGTGGATTTCTAAGTGTATTTCCTTCCTATTGTAACTTAAGTGCTTCACTTTATGTTCTAGAACCTAAACCTGTGAAACCAGAGTCATCAGATGAAGAAGTGGCAGAACCTGAGACCAGACGAATGAAAAAGTCCCCAGTGGCCCATGGTGTGAAGCTTGGCCTTTTCTCAGGCTTTAATCCCTTAGCACTGAAGGTACTGTATAGAGCAATAACTAACTTACTAACTCTAAGCAGGTGCCACTTTAGATCTAAAGGGCAGACATCTTCCTGAGCAGTGCTGTGAACCAACCACATCGCTGATCAGAATGTACCAATGACACCCTGCCCCCAATATTCTGTTCTCAGCACCAGCTAGGAGCATATACTGTATAGAGAGTAGCACACTTTGATTCCTCCGTGGACGCAGGGGGGAATTATTCCTGGAAGTTGACACTCTGCAGCCCAGCAGATAGCACTGTCAGTGGCAGGTATGCATGCACATCCAGCAACTGCTTCCTTCTCCTAGAAGTATGTGTCAGCTTAACACATGTCCTTCTATGTTTAGCCCCCATGGAAGCTTCCTCTTCTTCAGTTGCACAGACCAATGAGGAGCTTCTCAGGCACACAAAAAGTGGGGACCATATTAGAGGTCCATGGGGGCTGCCACTGGTTCATAGCCTTGCAACAATGAGCATTAGTTTAAAGGTTTTGGTTCTGTGTTGATCTGAGGAGATGCCAATCACTGATACTTGAAAAAGATAAGAGCATCATCTGTGAGAGATTTCAGTCAATAAGATTGAATCAATCATATTAGCTATAAATATGTCATTGAATAGTCTTCAAAGACGAACAGAAGACAAAACACATTGCAGAAAGGTCACCAGGAGTTGTCCTTGACTTGATGGCACTTGTTCATCATCATGAGAAAAGTAGAAGGAGTAGTGGATATGAATGTGATGGGGATGAGAGTGGAAGGGTCAGGGAAGGTTGGACTGTTGAGGCTGACAGTAGTAAGCTTGTTACATCTCAGACTAGCACTGAATTTCTTTCTCTTAGAGAACTGCAGAAAATAGGAAGAGGAAGAAACAAGCTAAAAATTGAGGACACGTGTCAGCTATCACAGACATAAACTATTACAGAAAAGAACAGAATGACAGCTCAGTAGCTGAATATTTCTGAAAGAAAGATTATTCCCTTAATGACTTTACAATAAATATGCATAAAAGAACACACAGACAAAATAGGCCAGAGCAGTGGCGTAGCTACAGGTGGGCCTGGGTGGGCTGGGGCCCACCCATCTTGGACTCAGGCCCACCGAAAATTGTGGCACTGTTACTGTGGCTGACCGAGATCCCTAAACCTTGCCAGTTGAAGATTTCCTCCTCTTCCAAAGAGCAGCCGGCAGGACTTGCCTGGAGCTGATACTGACATTGGCCCTGCTGCATATGCTCAGTATTCATGCATGCATAGCCTGCTGGTGGCAGTGTCAGCGGCAGCTCAAGACAAGTGCTGCCCGAAGAGGAGGAAATCTTCAGTTGGGGTTTAGGGATCCCTACCATCTCAGGTATTTCATATTTTGGGTTGGCAGGCGGTGGGTGGGAAGGGGTGGAGACAAATTCCATGCCCACCCACCTTGGGCTCAGGCCCACCCACCTTGGGCTCAGGCCCACCCAAAATTGGCCATCTGGCTACGCCCCTGGGCCAGAGTACCTAAAGAATAAGTTAGTCTTTTACACACATTTGAGACCTCTAAGGTCCTCTCAAGGATCATCACTATCTGTACCCTTGTCAAAAGGAATTGTACAATGTGATACCCAACAGCGAACCTTTTCAGGAGTGGCCCCCATGCTCTGGAATTTACTCCCAGAGGGGCTACATATAACTCGAGATTACCTCTACTTCAGGAAAGCAGGTGAAAGCCTGGCTCTTCTTCCCAAGCCTTTTAATATATAGGGTGACTGACTGTACACTCATTCTGCACCTGGACTAGCTTTGCACACACACACTGTAATTTAGATCAGTTCTTTATCTCTTGCTTAACTATAGAAAGAACTTGCCTTGAGTTTAGCTAACCATCTAATTATCCCAACTGACTCTACCATGCATCTTGTTCCCATCATATATCTGCACTTGGTCCCTCAGCTATATGGTAAGCTGTATTGTAGAAAATTATTAGCATCATATCTATGTAAGTTGAATGTTCGAATGCATGCTTATTAGGCATGAAGACATGAGTATTATGCTGACATTGTATTATAGCTCTGGTATATGAATTCCAGTGCAGTTAAATGTGTATATTTTTGGTACTGTTTCATGGTAGTTCTATTATTAGGTTTCAATTTACTGTTTCAAGTTTACCTCATTTATTGTATTTCTGTTTATTCTTGGTTATTTTATTATTGTTACGCTGTTAACAAAATTGTAAGTTTTATGTTAAACTGTACCTGCTGTACATCACATTGGGTAAATCTCTTCATAAAGGTGGTTAATAAATCCCAATAAATAAAATAAACACAGAGATGGAAAGCTTTCAAAATTAGAGCAATCAAACACTGAGACTGGTACAAAAGTACTCCATAGAGGTGTTGGCTTTCTATCCCATTATAAGATATAGGGCCTTTGAACTGTAAAATGTCACTGTCTTTCATCACTTCTATCTCACGTCCCCTTTAAATGCAGTGTGACTGTATTATTTCTTTACTGACTGGATGAAGAGAGGATAACTTTCCAAAGTTTGTCAAAGAAGCATTACGTTCTTATTTATTGAGATGGACATGCTTGCCCTGGGATTGGTAGCATGGAATCTTGCTATTTGGGCTTCTGTCAGGTACTTGTGAACTGGATGGGCTACTGTTTGGAAGCAGGATACTGGGCTGGATGGACCATTGGTCTGACCCAGTTTGGCTATTCTTATGTTCTTAAAAAGTATCACCTACAACTTGGTTATTTCTCTTAGGCCAAGCTGAAACAACGGAAATCAGTAGAGGAGGGAGAGCAAGTTGAATCAAAGTCGGCAAAAGAGAGCCAGTTTCAACGCTCCAAGTCCTGCAAAGTGCCTGCATCTGGAAAACCAGCAGTATTACCACCAAAGCCGGAAAAAAGCCCAGGGTATGCTTCTGTATGCACTGCGTAACAAAAACTAGAGAAAACAAACTGAGACTCTAAAAATCAAACAAGATAATGAAGAGTCCAGTGATAATACAAAGATATATGGTACTACTTTTAAAAAAGGAGGATAAAGACCTCAAAACACCCAAACACTTACTATGATTTCGGTGTCTTTCACTGGGGTTGTGGCATTCATCACTGGTCTAAAAAACTTTGTAATATTTTATTTTTTATTTTAATAATGACTTTACTTACTTTATTGTTTGTTAGACCTTTGTTAAAATAATTTTTTCTTCATTTTTACTTTTTTGATTTTGACAGAAAAATCACTCTCTTTTGACAATGCAATGGCAACTATATTCTTGTCTTTCAAAATAACAAGAAAAGTTGAACACTTAACTGGCACGACAGTGGCCAGACCCATTTCCAGTAGCTTCTTCAGGGGTTGTGCATCGACATTTGAAATAACAAAGGATGGAATCATTCATTAAATGATGGCATTTCGTTTTACTGACTGCTTGCTATACAAGTTTTTTAGACCAGTGATAAATGCCAGAACCCCAGTGAAAGACGCCAAAATCATAGTAAGCGTTTGGGTGTTTTGAGGTCTTTTCCTCGTTTTTTAAAAATAGTACCATATATCTTTGTATTATCGTTGGACTCTTCATTATCTTGACTGTATGCACTGCAACACAAACTCTTCCGTGTACATGTACTGTGGAATTCTATATATGGCACCAAATGTTTAGGTGCTACTTCCACACCGAATTTTCAGCGCAGAAAAGCATTCTAAAGGATGCAAGGTGCCAAAACAGGGCAGAAATGGCAGATTTACACAAAAACACACTTACACGCCCATGTATTGAACAGCCCTTAAGTGTTTTTGTGCGAATCTGCAAAGGGAGAGACACAGGCAGGTAAGGGGAGTTCCCTTAAAATGTGCACAAAGTTATAGAACAGTGCCGATCCTTGCCCAATTTGCTCGCCAGGTTTCAGTTAGTGTAACTCCTGGGCGTTACATGCTATAAGAGCACCGATCCCAGAACATCCAACTTTTTTTTTCTCATTGCTGAATTTTAAGTGCCATTTACTGAATCCAGCCCATAGCATATCATATATAAGATGATTAGGAAGTCTGTTTCTCCAAATGGACTTCATTTGAGCATGTCATAACAGCAATAAACATTGATTTTATAAGTAGGGGTCTGATATTAGATTTAACTGACAAACACCAATAAACACCCCTGATGCAAAAACGTTAAAACGGGTATTTATTGGCTAAACATCTGAAAAACACTTGGTGTCCTGGTTTCTCTTCTATCCTTCAGTCCGTTTTTATGCTCTTTCTATGCTGATGATTCCTGAGTGACACAGAAGTACATATTTGATTCCACCAGAAATGATAGCACCTGTGGCATGAAAATACTAATAACCACCAACTTGTGTACCTTGAAGGAGCCTCTAATTAGCTGGAAAATAAAGCGCCTACATTTATAATTTATAAACCTCTAATCCCTAGTTATAAACCAGGTTATATCAGGTACGATCTCAATCTCTTTAAATTTTACTGCAAGCATTTCCTTATTTGGCTCATTGTTTGTTCTATTGTTACCTGCCTAGAATGAGGGTTAGTACAAGCCATAAATATTTTTAATAATTAAGTTCTGCCTATCTTAATGGTTACACTTTATCAAAGAGCATGTAAGATGTAATACATACAGAACATGTCAAGGTGCATTTGGGCAATCTTTATAATAGGGCCAGACCATGGCATGTGGCCACACACAGCTCAAGGGAGGTGGAGGAACCAAAATTGCATCCCACCGTCTGCTCTTCTTGGTAGGGGCACCAGGGGCCATATTGCACAGGACACAATTACAGCTTGGTACAGTTGGCTTTATTGTGAAGTCAAACCATTGCATTTTGGTAAAAAATGTTTGGTTGGTCTTCAGATTTCTGAGTCAAAAACCATACCCCTAATCACCAGCACTAAACCATTTTCATCATAAATCTATTCAAACCCCCCCCCCCCCCCCCCCAGCTCTTTGTGGTTTCCTTGTCCCTGATTGTGCTTTCTCCTTACTTCTGACCTGTTTTCTCAGCTGCCTTGGTGTATGTCCCTAGATAGGTATGGTAATTGGCAACCCTACTGATAAATAGATGGTCTTATGGACAAGTGGGCTAACCCATTTTTTTTTACACCTGAGTGGTTGGCCCAGTTGTCAATGTGGCAAAATGGGGATAGCCCATTCAATCACAAGCAAAAATCTGCAAAATTCATTGGCTTTTAGCTTAGTCCACTTATCCATTGGTAAATATTGATGTCTTGATGCATTAGATCCCAAAATTACAAATCGGCAAAATTGAGGATTAGCCCACTTGTCTGTAAGACCATCCACATTTTCCTGGCCTCAGCAGAGGACCAGCTTGACAGGCACCAGTGCCTTGTCAACATAAATGCCTCAGGAGATTTGAGTCCAACTCTGTATATGAGGGAGACCAACTATGGAAGGAGCAGGGGCGTAGCTACGGGTGGGCCTGGGTGGGCCCAGGCCCGCCCACCCAAGCAGACACACAATGCAGCAGCAGCAGCAGCCTCCTAGCGTACGGCAGACAGACTGACAGAGACGGCACCCACCCGCTCGCACTGTGGCTCAGCTGATTCCTGAATCCTTCCAGCCCGATTTCGGCTCAGGCCCGCCCCACCACGCCACCCAAGCAAGCGCACATACTCACTCTGACAGACTGCAGCAGTGGAGGCTGGAGCTGAGCAGCCTAGCGTAAGCGCTACCCCACGTCGCGGGCACCCGCTCGGCTAAGGGCAGGGAGGGCCGGCTCAGCTGATGATCTCTGGCGCGTCGTGTTCTCTTCTTCCCATCCATCCTACGCGGACGTGGATGTGCGCGGCGGCAGGCGTGATCATCATCAGCCTCGCTCTCGCTCCGTCCGTCCGTCGTCAGCTCACTCAGCCTTGTGGCATCTGAGGGCAGCATAGCTGCAATGCTGTGCTGCACGTGCATGAAGGGGGTTGACTACTATAGTATTGATTTATTAGTGCGAGCCTCAGCCTGGCCCTGCCCTGAAAAATGTGGGAATTGACTCGAGAAGATCATTCCAGATTCCAGAATCCAGTAACTTTACTGCCAAGCAGCAGCAGTTCCCAGCCCAGCCCAGCAGCAGGTAATACATTTGTAAATGCTTTTTTTTTTTACATCATATAATTTTAACATCATCTTGTACTTTTTTTTTTTAATTAAGCTAGCTGGGGCTTGGGCATTATTAAAATTTATTGTTGTGGAATTTCTGGGTGGGGTAAGCACTTCACTGCCTAGGGCAAAAAATGTATATATTTAATTATTAAAATATACCTGTTTTTGCCCTGCAGTGAAGAGCCCACCCCCACCCAGAAGCCCACCACCATGACCTGCCAGCATTTTGATTACTCTTTTGTAATCAAAATGATGGCTGTGGTGTGGTCTGGTGGGCTTCTGGCTGGGGGGGGGGGGGGTAGACGTCACTTTTCACTGCCAGTGCCGCCCTAGGGCAATGAGGAGCCCATCCCCACCTAAAAATTCCCCAACAATAAATTTTAATAGTGCCGAGCTAGCTTAATTTTAAAAAAGTTGTCTTTCTCTCATTTTGGTGGGTTTTTGGGTGGGGATGGTCTCTGCAGTGCCTAGTTTAAAATTAAAAAAAAAAGTGTAGGCGTGGGCGGTTTTCTCTGGGTGGACCGGTGCGTGCAGAGGTGGGCATGAAAAAAAGTCTTTTTTAATTTAATTCCATAGGGGGTAGGTAGGGAGTAGGACAGGGCTCATGCTAGGCTACAGGGAGGAGTGGGGTGAAGGATAGAGATGATGTTTAGCTATGGGATGGATGGTGGGGAAGGGAAGTATTGGTACTGGGCTACGGATGGTGGGGGGGGGAGGTAAGGTAGAGAAGGGAAGGGCTGATGCTGAGCGACGGGGATGGGTAGAGAGTATTGAAGGGAAAAGCTGATGCCAGGCTGCTGGGATGGATGAGATAGGGTAAGGAAGGTCTTTATGTTTTTGTAATATGTTTTAAAATTAATGTGTGTTGAATTGTGATCTGTTTAGAATTGCAGAGATAATGTGGCATAAAAATTTAGAAAATCAATACATTTATAATTTTTGGTCCTTTATTCTGTAATTGAGGGTTGGTCTGTGGTCTGCATGTGACCACGAGCAGATGAGAGTTTCTGCTGGCATGTGGTTTGTATGGGGATCTATGAGTCTGGCTTTTCCAATGGGATGTGTATTGCTGTATATATATATATATATATATATATATATATATATATATATATATATATATATATATATATATATAGTGCCCACCCATATTAGTTCTGGGCCCACCCAAAATGTCAGGTCTGGCTACGCCACTGGGAAGGAGGTCAGTGTTCTATGTGTGTGTATAAATATGACTCATTTGAGTGTAACTGCATAACTAAAATAGCTGGATTTGCATAATGCTTTTATTCCCCTGACCTCTAGACTTCCTTTTTGTCCTGCAGGTCTGAAAGTTCCTCCCCACAATGGTTAAAAGCACTAAAGATTAAAAAGAGGTCTACAAAATAGATACTCAGGTAAGATCTTAAGTCCACTAAGAAGGAAGGAACGCAGATTAGTCAAATTATTAACCCTATTCAAGGTCTAGTGTGTGAGACAGGAGGGAATAGGAAGGTGCCAACCAGTGGATTTACTCCATGATTTGCAAATGTATGCGTCTTAAAGAGGGAGGGACAGTGACCAGCGCAACTCTCTATTGCAAGACCCTTCTACAGCAGCAGAAGATGTTCTGTTCTGTAAACAAAATCTCTGAATGTTGTACAGTTTAGACTGGATCACAGACAGTCCAGAAGTAAAAACTTGTTTATATGCGTCTCATATCATCACTACCTGCTAGATGGCAGCTCTCCTGCATCTCATGGTGATGGTATAGGGATTGGCTCAGATTTGCGTATGTGGAGAAAATATTTAGTGTTTCTGGCTGTGAAGAGTTGCAGGTGATAACAGATGAAGAGGAAAATTAGTCCCAAAAGAATATTCATTTAGGAAAATCTACATCCCAACGCCATAATCATTTTTAAAAAAGAACAAATACTAATGAAGAAACCCTTTTGCACAAATGAAGTTCATACAGTACATAAATACAGACCATTTTCTGGTGTGTTTCCAATTTATTACAGCTATGCACGCTTTTGAAAAATTTAAAAGCCCATTCTTGTCTACTGTATTTAGTTTTCTTTGCATTTTTTTTTGTTCCTTGAGATTTGACCTGAATGGAACGTGTTCTATTTGGCACAAACGCAGTACAGCACATTACCCAGGGAGCACCACAGGCTGGGAGATCTGTCAGGATAGAAAAGTCCTTAAGGAATACTTGCTGCCCTCTGCAAGAAAGGTGAAACTGGGACAGAAGTTCACCTTTCAGCATGACAAGGACATAGATCACACAACCAGAACTATAGAGGAGTACCGTTTGTACTGAACTTCAAATCGATATGCATAATTCAAGGGCAGTTTTTCAATTAAAAAAAAATGTGGTGACCCTAGCATAAGTCAAGGGTCCCCTCCAGCACTCCCTCCCTCACCTGGACCAGAACCTCTCTCCCTTCCTCCTCCAGGGTCCAAAATTCCAACCTCTTTGTTGGCACCAGTATTTCAACCTCCCCCCCCCACCCTCTCTCGCTGTGTACCTTCCAAAGTATTT
Source organism: Microcaecilia unicolor (assembly GCF_901765095.1). Taxonomy (NCBI): domain Eukaryota; kingdom Metazoa; phylum Chordata; class Amphibia; order Gymnophiona; family Siphonopidae; genus Microcaecilia; species Microcaecilia unicolor. The sequence continues at coordinate 673,040,988 of NC_044031.1, read as the reverse complement.
TCTTTAGTGCCCTGGCAGTTCAACAATCGTAGGCTGCCTGCTTCATGCCCTGGAGCACTCTCTCTTGTCTGTCCTGTCTGCTCTGAGTCAACTTCCTGTTTAGCGAGACAGATCAGAGACAGTGCTGCAGGGCAAGAAGCAGGCAGCCTAAGAGGATCGCTGCACTGCTGCGGCTCTAAAGAAGATACTTTGGAAGGTACACGGTGAGGGGGTGGGAGTTTGAAAGCTGAGCCCACAGGCTGGCAGGGAAGGGATCATGCTGCCAACGGGGTTGGGGGTTTATTAATTTTTTAGGCTTCATAGATAAGACAACAGTGGGGGGGGGGGGGGGGGAGTTAATGCATTTTTTTAGCCAAAATGTCTTGACATATAGTCAAGTATATACGGTAACTAATAAATGGTAAATGTCTTTGAGTGGCCCAGTCAGAGCCCCAACCTCAATCCAATCAAAATGTGTGGCGTGACTTTAAGACTGCTATCCATCGATGCTCCCAAGGATCTTGACACAGCTTGAATAGGTTAATAAAGAAGAATGGCCTAATACAGGGTGAAGAAGTCCAGTCCTTGAGGGCTGCAAACAGGTCAGGTTTTCAGGATATACCTAATGAATATACATGAAACAGATTTGCATACAATGGAGGTAGTATGCGTGCAGATGTAGATCTATCTAATGTGTAGGTTACTTGGTATGTCCTGAAAATCTGACCTATTTGCAGCCCTCAAGGACTGAGCTTGTGCACCCTTGATGTAATAGTTGCTGGCAACCCATCTCAACAAATGAGTTGGGTCTTCAGGACATCCACATTGAGTAGGCATGAAAAACATTGTAATTGCTGCCAAAGATGCTTCTATCAAGGATTGGCTAAAGGGGGTGAAAACTTACCCAATTGCATGTCAGTTGTGGTGTTTGGGTATATATTTTATCCTTCAAGAAAACCATATTTCCCCTGGAAGGTGTGGACTATAGTGTGTTGAGTAGGAAAAAAATCATTTAAATGCTTGCAAATTTGACACACTGAAACAACAAAATGTGGTACAGACTTTCTATAGCCATTGTATACAGCTCACTAGCAGAGATATATACAAAAGCTAATAAAGTCTTTGAAGATTACTTTGGTAAATAGGATTTGTGAGACAATTTGATCCAAAAATAAAGTGGCATTGCCTCTTCATTGCAAAAAGTTAATTTGCCTTTAATGGGCAGGTAGATCTTAGTAACTTTATGAAAGGAGCCTTCACTGGGACTTTTTACCCTGCTCCCGAAGAAAACATGTTTTTAAGTTCAGCCATCAGCTTTGTAGAATGCAAGTCTCTCCAGCTATAAACAGGCATGAAATTCAAAAAAATAACCTGTGCAAACTCTCCCTTCTCTTTCAGATTCCCTTTTGGTTGTGGTAGCTTCATGGTCTGTGGCACTGAAACCTTTTCTCTGAAGATGGGAGGCAGTGTCTTGTCCCAAGGAGCAGTCAAAAGGCAGCATTCTACATTATGCACTTTCTACTTAAAAAAAGAAAAAAAAAATATGCACCCCTTTCCTGTCCAGGGTTTTGTTTTTTGTTTTTTACAAAAAATATTTACATTCCTTTTTATACAAATATAATTTTGTAGAATCTATATTATTTGTAAAGGATCAAAAATTAATTCTACTTAAATGGTGGAAAGAGCAACCTAAGAATTTAGTCCTGTGGGTGTTGGTTATTTTTTTGAGTGTGTGAAATATGAAATTTACTTGAAATAAAGTGAATAAAATGGTACATGGTCTGTTTCCTGACTGCAGAAAACCATGTGGTGTTGCCTTTCTCCTGGCTAATACTTGCAACTGAGGTAAACTTCATTGCAGCAAGAAATGTCTGTTCTCTTCTGGGTCTAAATGGTCCCTGCTTCATCGGGAATGCATAAAACCGATTTTTATACCAAGTTAGACAGATTGGGGAGAATCCAGCGAATGGCATCCAGAGTTAGGTAGTAAATAACAACCAGGGAAAACACCAGGAGGGGGTACTTGGGGGAACTGAGTACCGGTACCTTTTCCATTGTGTGCTAAAATTGACCCATGGTCCCCAAGTTTTAATGAAAGAGCTCTGGCTCTACACACCAATTCTGCCTTGTCATAGGTTCTGTGACTGGTTGCAGAGGGCCTTGCTATTGTGGGATGGATCCCTCAGTGATCACCCCACCTCTGAAGGGTGGCCTGGCATTTGAGTACCGGCACCTTTTTTGCTAGAAGAAACACACTGGAAAACACTCCACTTGCAATAAACCAAAATCCCCCCCCCCCCCCCCCCAAAAAAAAACCCAATAGTGGAAAATAACTTCTTACTTTTCACCACAAAATCTCAGATTATTAATGTGAGAAGCCAAAATAATGCAGGTTTTCAACTTGGGGAAGATGCAATCCTTCCCCCTTGGAAATTAAAAAGAGTAGGAAAAAGACCTCCGCTGGCTGTGATCATCAAATGAAAATGCACTCGCTGGTTCTATCAAAGACACTAGCTATTTCACAACGCAGCTCACAATTTCATTTTGCTCTGTGAGACTGAACGTCCTTATTGACTTATGAACACTGGCGGGGGAGTGAAAATCCCCTGAAAAAACCTGGGAGGTGAAACGGGTCCCTGTAGGATCACCACTGCTGCCCAAGTTAAGTGTTTTCCTGCTGCATATGATTTGAAATATGGTTACAAGAATTGGCATGATGAATTTCAAAAGTTTTATAGGCAAATGAAAAATGTATTAAAAAGAATCTAGCACACGGTCATGATTGTTTTGTGAAGAGAGCACAAGACACCACTGTATGCTATGGTTTTCTGACCAATGAATGAGAACTGTGTTAGGAGATAGCTCATGTCTTTGATAGAACCAGCAAGTGCATTGTCATTTGATGATCACAACCAGCTGAGGTCTTTTTCCTCCTCTTTTTCATTTCCAAGGGGGAAGAATTGTATCAAGTTGAAAACCTGCATTGTTTTGGCTCCTCACATATACAATCTGAGTTATTATGGTGAGAAGTAAAAAGCAAGAAGTTATGTTCCACTACTATTTTTTTTTTTGGGGGGGGGGGTTGCCCCAAGAAGATCCACGCTATACTAAAATTCTGCAAAGGTTGCTTTACGCAGTGTCCTTTGCCGAATACTGGCTTAGTATGTATCTCATGCGTAACTCCGGGCACAAGCTCTTATGCCTACTTGGTGTAAAAGCTGGCGTGCAACTAATAGCAGTTGGGTACATAAATAACACTATTTTATAACCTCTCACTTAAATTCCAGGAATGCCCCTGCCCTGCCCCTGCCCGTCCCATGGCTATACCTCCTTTTGAGTTGTGTACCATAAAATTTATGTAATCAAATGGACACAGCCAAAATATTTGATATAAATTATATTTAATTTCTACAGAATGGCCTTATGTGGCGTGGCTGTTCTTTACTTGTGTTGTTGGAGGAAAAAGCCTCTGAATTCCCGGTTCAGAACATATTACAATCTGTTTTTTCGGGATGGAATCTTCATTGGCTAAAAAATCTCCATTGATACCATTTAAAGATATAACTTATAATTTGTAATATGACTATGTCAATTAGACAATGTCTAACACTTATGGTGTCATAGTGTTACAGTATGGTTACACTCTGTTCTACTTCGGCGGTGGTGTGGTGCTGGCGCAAGGCAGCTGAGCAGGCAGAAGGCTGACTGCAATTCATTGGTTTACTTATTTATTTATTTATTGTTTGCATTTGTTTCCCACATTTTCCCACCTCTTTGCGGGCTCAGTGTGGCTTACAATAAGATATGAATAATGAAAATACTTTGTTACAACTTGGTTATGGGTTGCATTGTACAAGTTATGCGAGATAATCGAATTATCATTAGGAATATCACAATGGGACATCAACATTGAGACATTGGGAGGAGACAATGGGAGGCTTAAGGGCAGTGTTAAGACACAAAGGCACATGGTGTACATATTTCTGTGAGTAAATGTATGAGTAATGTGGAATTATGGGGGATGAGAGATCATAAGTGGATGTATGATGCATTGATGAACAGTGAGTGTGGACTCTATGTGTTTTGGTTCTTTCCGTAAATTGTCTCAAATAGATGGGTCTTCAGTAATCTGCGGAAGGATGCTTGTTCGTGGATCGCTCTTAAGTTGCGCGGCAGTGTGTTCCAAAGCTGCGTGCTCGTGTGAGAAAAGGTTGACACATGTAGCATCTTGTATTTCACGCCCTTGCAAGTAGGGAAATGGAGGTTGAGGTATGTTCGGGAAGATCTCCTAGCATTTCTGGGTGGTAGGTCAATCAACTCGGACATGTAGGCTGAGGCTTCGCCGTGAATGATCTTGTGGACTGGTGTGCATACCTTAAAAGTGATGCGTTCCTTAAGTGGAAGCCAGTGTAGTTTCTCTCGTAGTGGTGTTGCCCTTTCATATTTTGGTTTTCCGAAGATGAGTCTGGATGCTGTGTTCTGGGCTGTTTGAAGTTTCCTCAGTGTTTGCTCTTTGCAGCCTGCGTATAATGAGTTGCAGTAATCCAGATGGCTGAGGACGAGGGATTGCACTAGGTTACGAAAGACGAATCTTGGGAAGAATGGTCTTATCCTTTTCAGTTTCCACATGCAGTAGAACATCTTCTTAGTTGTGTTGTTTGCGTGGGTTTACCCTTTTTGGGCCATGTTAACATGTAACATGTCACCACTGCAGGTCATCATTGTTCTTCCTTCTTCCTGCCTCTCGGCATGTGGCCCTACTGTAACTGTAAAGATGGCTCTTCTGAATTGAAATAGCCTCCTCCACACCCACCGCCACCTAACCTTTCTCCTGCAACCTATTATGCTCTCCCTTGGAAACCCACGTTCTGGTCAGCCTTAACTGCAGGTGGCACCCCCAGTGCAACTTTTACAGGGATTGGGGTGTTTCCTGCGACCCATGCCACTTGCTCCAGCTCAGTGACAGAGCTCTAGTAGGGTATCTAGCCTGGCCAGCAGCAGTAGCTCCAGTCGTGCTACTGAAGGAGGCTAGTCCAGAGACAGTGGGGAAGAGGTAAGATGATTTCGCACATCCCATCCCATCTCAGTTTCCCTTATAGGAAGCCAGAAACCCTTTACACTTGTTCCTGATCTGTGTTTTCAATAGTTCATAGAACTATGTTAAGGTTTTCTATCCCTGTTCTCCACCTTATTGGGGCTAGCTGCTCACAAGTGTTTGAGGAGAAACCCACGTATAAAAAGTAGCTGTAATTTTAAGACCCTCTTTCCATATCTTAATTTTGTCTCTGTTTTGGCTATTGTTAAATGTAAAAGCACTGATAATAGTGCTGTAGGTCCTCAGAGATTCCTTTCTTCTTAGAAATGTTTTTTGCTACCAGCCTACACATTGATGATGCACTGCAACTGTGGTAGGCTGCAGAGTTCTGGCTAGTCTTCCCCACCAATAGTGGCAGAACCCAGGAGACCTTGCTAAAGAAACCCTGAATCTTTTCCCTTTTAAGAGAAGTGGTGTTCCTCAATATTAAACCCTTGTTGTATATAAATCTTCCAGAGTTGGGTCATTTTAGCCAGTAGTAGTAATCCTGTGAGTAATCCTGTGAGTTAAGCCAAATGCGTGGGATATGCATAGAGGAATCCTGTGCAGAAGGAATGGATCCTCAGAAGCTTAGCTGAAATTGGGTGGCGGAGCAGGTGGGGGGGAAGAGGGGGTTGTGGTTGGGAGGCGAGGATAGGGGAGGGCAGACTTATACGGTCTGTACCAGAGCCGGTGATGGGAGGCGGGACTGGTGGTTAGGAGGCGGGAAATACTGCCGGGCAGACTTATATGGTCTGTGCCCTGAAAAGGACAGGTACAAATTCAAGGTAAGGTATACACATATGAGTTTGTCTTGGGCAGACTGGATGGACCATGCAGGTCTTTTTCTGCCGTCATCTACTATGTTACTATGTTAAGATCTTGTAATAACTACATCATAACAACACTCTGTAAGCCACATTGAGCCTGCAAAAAGGTGGGATAATGTGGGGTACAAATGCAATAAATAAATAAGACATGAATATCTAGACCCTAGAGAACCAGAGGGACAGGGGAGAAATGATGCCAATGTTTATATCCCAGGTGTTCCAAGCCATCCCAAACTGCTTAGAAGTTTGATAGCTAGGAAGGGCTAAGAAATTGCTGTTGGTCATGGGAAGAATGCAAAATCTTGATGATTAACTCAACAAACGCCCCTTCCAGAGCAATCCTATAAAATTGCATAACTAGTCATTCCACCTTGTTTAAAAATAAAAATCTAAAATTTTTATGGTGTTTTGGGTAAATGGCTTTTGGAGATTAAAAGCAAAACCAAACAATTTTCCAAAAAACATTTAACCAAATAAATGTCTAATTAAAAATTGTCCACCCTCCCTGCCTTTATGATTCTTTTTGAGTTTGTTGCTGCCATCCTAGGCAAGTGCCTAGTCTGAGAAATGGTAAAGGTCTTTTTTATTACATGAAACCCTACCCATTTTAGCTTTTGTGTGTGTGTGTGTGTGTGTGTGTGTGTGTGTGTGTGTTGATCAAGGAATGAGAGGAACCACTTTGGGTCAGAGTAGCATTATATTAAATTATAGATATTCTCAAAATGTGTACTTTGACTTTTGTCTCTCGGTGACCCTGAACACTGCGGGTGCACATTTGGCATGGTGTATTTGAGTTGTTTGGGTATCCAAAAATTTGTGTGAACAAGTTGCTTGTTAATGTGTACCTGTGAATTAATGCACATGCTGTACAGTTGATCTGTGTGCACAAAAAAAGTTGTAGCATGCATAGAAGGCATGTAATTAAGAAACATGCAGAAACACCAAAACAAAATCACAAAAACTATATCCAAAACAGATTAACCTTTTTTGGCTCTGCACATCCCTAATTTACAGGGATTGCCTGTGCTGGCTGCAATATCTCATGCCTGTTTGTTACGGGTACCCTGAAAACTAGACTTTATTTGTCCCCTGAGGTCTACTCCTGCATTCTACCCAAAAGGCATAAATTTGCAACTATGACTATCAAAATAAGAGTCAAATTACTAGGGTTAAGTATAGCCCATTGGTTCTCAGTCTGATCAGAGCTGCATTATTCCAATTTGTGTAGAAGCTTTTTGGGTGTCATTGTGTCTAGGGACCCGAAGAGCTGGCTTTGTGAACCACTGGTGCATGAAAGTTTCATCCACAATACTCGGTGTTTCCCAAATTGTGCTACTGACTCCCCATACCAGTTGGATTTTCAGGGCATCCATAATGAATGCATATGAGAAAGATTTGCATAAACTGGAGAACCAATATATGCAACTTTTCCTCATGCATATTCATTGCAGATACTGTGACAACACAAAATCCTCCATTTCCCTTTTATTGGAAGGACCAGCAGTAGAATTTCATAAGTTTTTTTTTTTTCTTGGATCAGGCATATCGCCAACAATGCCCTCACAGTTAGTCAGGGGTGTAGGTGCAAAAAGACCTGGTTTTCAAGCCATGCATGAACATTCATTAATTGCATGGGGGGAAAAATATCCAGTTTATGTTGCCAGACTGGTCTGTGCACTTGGACTACAGTTGTGGATCTAGTCCGGGTATGGGAAAGGGAAGGAAGAAGGCTAGTCCTGTTCTTCCACCAGTTGTTCCAACCCTGACCTGTTGACTTCACAGGCAGGAGAAATTTGCTTGTGCTGGTCTCCAGTGAAGATAGAAATCTAATGTGCATTTATTGTGGCTCCTGTAAATCTGTGTATCTTATAGTGCCATCTAGTGGTCAGCCAAAGAGCAACAACCCACAGTCTGTCAAAGAGGAGCAAGGCAGTCTACAATATGTTACTCAGGTGGAAGAAAACCAACAACATAGGAAGCCTGGCAGCCTGACTGCTTCAGAAAGCCAGAAGGAAGAAGGAGAAATGCCTTCTAGAAAGATTTTTTTAAATCCCTCAGGTCTATGAAGTACTGAGATACAGTTTAAAGTTTTGAATGAGAAATATGTGTGAAAAGCATCTCAAATAATAATGCTCTTGCCTCTTATAAGAGCCCTTTTTAATAACAGAGACCTGCTGCTACAGTCAGGAAAACATCCTTCTGAGGACAGTAATATTGTGTGTATTTTAAAATACACAAATTTTTCTCCTAAAGTAGCTAAGCTTGTAAAATGACATTGGTCTGTATATCAGTTCATGAAGTTTTTCATCGGTCTCAATGTATGGTTTCTTTTGCTCGCAATAAAAATTTGGCAGACATTTTGTCAGTTTCGGATGTGTGGTCAGAATGGAAAAGTGAACACCTTGAACATCAGAAATGTGGACATTGTTCTTAATGTGGTATTATGCAAAAGTTTTGGTGGCCAAAAGGCAATTTTCAAATTTGTAGTACTATAGCGTGTGCCACCAGTAGGTATACATTTTACATTGCCCTTGTGACCTATTATACGTAAGTCAGACTAAACAGATGTTGAAAACTAAGGTAACTGAACATAAAAATTATTTAAATGCAAGAAAATTAGAAGCCCCCATGGTTAAACATTGCATAGAAAGGGGACATCAATTTACAGAACTGACGTGTATGAGGACTGATCACATTCCAGATAGCAAACGAAGAGGAGACATTTCTAACTTATTGCAACAATGTGAACAAAATTGGATCTATCAGTTGCAAATAGTAGCTCCTGCAGGTTTGACTAGACCAATTGAATGGGATGCATTCTTTTAATACAGGTTTTGGAGGTTAGGTCCCTTTACGTTTTCCCTCGATTTCTGATTGGAGGTCATAACTTTAGTGTTTTATACCGCTCATCTCCATCTTGAGTTAGAACATGTCATTGTTAAGTTCCTCTTCCTGAAGAAGCTTAGCAAAACAAGGGGGCCCTTGTCGGGATAGCGGATTTGAGCCTTTGGTAGTTTATGTAAAAGACTTTAAAAGTGAAGGACTGGGTCATTTGTGTCTTATCAAGTGGAATGATGCCATCATCAAAGACAAGTGGAAAATTTATTTTGGCGTGCCAAGCTCTATCCTGCAGAACATATTTTTGTATGAATATAAAATTAAGTCGAGAGGACAGTAAAACTAGGTTTGTTTTGTGTGCCGTGAGTATCTGCTTTTTTGGCAGTATTTTGTTTTTCTCCCTGAGTGGAGTTGTTTCCCACTGTTATTTTTGCAGTTTACCACAGAAGCTGATGAGAGTTAGCCCTTGAGGGGTTTTAAATAGTAAAAGTCTATGACTTTCCCCGGGCAGTTGAGGCTTGTTTGTTAAATTAAGATTGAATCCTAATATGTGTCTTCTCTCTTTTGGCCCCTTTTACAAAGCGGCAGTAAGCCCAACGCGGGTTTACGCTTGCTAAAAAGAAAGTAGCGCCGGGCTACTGCAAAAGCCCAGCGGTAGTTCCCACCCCCAACATGCCATCATATCCGGTGCTACAAAAACATATTTATTTATGTAGTGCCAGTCTGTACCCGGCAGTAATTGAGCAGTGCCGCCCACTGCCTAGTTACTGCTAGGTTAGTGCGGGAGCCCTTACCGCCACCTCAATGGGTGGAGGTAAAGGCTCCCCCCCCCCCCCCGAAAGACCTACCTTTTACCCACTGCGGTAAAAGGGGGCCTTGGCACGCATCAAAAACATTTTGTTACAGCTTGGTAAAAAGGGCCCTTAATTTTTAGAGCTAAAGTCTTAAAAGATTGTGATATTTCTGTACCAGCAATGTGATAAAATGTTACAGGGATTGTCTGTGAGGGTAAATGATCACATCTCACATACACATCTTAACTGTTCCATGTTCAAATTCCTCCCCCTCCCCCCCCCCCCCCCCCCCTCCACTGATGGCAGCATACCCAAGTGACTGAAGAGTCTTGACCAACTCAGAGTTGGTGGGCAGTTTTCCAAGGCACAGTAGATGCTGCTATAGAAGTTACAATGGAAGTTTAAATTTAAAGGAAAGCACAAAGAATGCAACTGATGTACTGCTGGTTTGCTGTGATGGTTGTGAATATTGAGAGGCATTACTGTTCAGGGAAGGACTATAAGAAACAAGGCCCTTCTCTACTCTTAGTCCTGTTGGAATGTATCATTCCTCCCATTGAGTTATCTTGTTTATATAGCTGGAAGTTTTGTTATCTCTGAAAATTCAATAAACAAAATAAAAAAAAAAACAGTGAGCCGATATATATTTAGTGTGTGTTTCTATTTTGTGTTTTAAAATAGAAGGCTGGTGAAATAAATACTAGTGCTGCAGTGTTATAGTATAGTGTCTGGTGCTGAGTTCATCATACTTTAGTATTAATTGTGACTGAGACTTTTTTTGTTGTTGTTTTGTTTTGTATTTTTTAATAATAATCATGTTGTATTATGCCCTCAGTGGGGCTGGAGAAAAGGGATGGTAACATGTCTATAGTGTACATGTTCTCAATCTCGTTGAAAAGGTTATACTAGGCTGCGCGTTTGGTTGCTATTCTTATAAAAAAAAACTCAGGCTAAGTTAGAAGAAGAAAAGGAATTTTTATTTCTCACTAGCAACAGCACAAGAAATATTATTGGCTCTTGGCATTAGTAGTTTTACAGAACAGAGTCTAACAATAGGAAAGAAAGAAAGATTCTTAGCTCTAGAGAATTAGTTTGTACGAAGGGAGAGAGCACCCCCTTCGGGAAAAAATAGGCCATGGGATGGATCTGAAACTCTCTTTCCAAGCATGACTAGTTTTTCAGAGAGAGTTTCTTTGCAGCGTGGTTTTATAGGCTGTGGTGAGCATCCACCTCTCCTCTACCCTGGACCAATCAAAGGTGCTGCATATGTGCTGGAGACTTGTAATTGGGTCTTTCACATAGGAGCCAACTTTTCAAAATTATTGGGGGTGCTAAGCCCAATGGAAATAACCCCTCCCTGGACACATACAAGGAATTTTCTAAATATTGGGGGTGCTCAAGCACCCACAGCACCCACAGAGTCGGCTCCTATGGCTCTTTCATATGTGCTGGAGGCTTGCTATTGGTGTCCTTGCCACACATCTTCTCAGTAAATTACATTTGTAACAAGTTATACCAGGTAGCTCAGTTGCCCTAGCAATGGAAGGCACCATCAGAGTTTGTGACCAGCCAGAAATTCCTTCATGAGGCTGATAGTAAAGAAAGATGGGGGATGGGAAATAGTGCAGCATACCTGAAGAAGAACATTATAGCTAAAAATTATAGATATCTTATAGACAAGGTCAAGAAAGGGGGAAAGCAGGAGCCATTCGCTTTCCCTGGTTTCCCCCGTGGTGGTTGCTTTGGAGATACTATGGCAGGCAATTGAGATACTAAGTACCTCGGCATCACAACCAGTGCAGGAAACTTCCAATCTTGCAGTGAAAGTTAACAATTTACCTCGGTCAATGGAAAATTTTAAGAACTACTCTGCTGAGAATATTGCAGCTGAAATATCTACTTTAAAAGGGAATGTAACAAGTTTAATAAAGGATCATTTAATGATTCATAGGAAATTTGAACAATTGGAGAATTTCAAAAAGTGTTTGAACCTTAGAATACGGAATTTTCCTGACCAGTTGGAGTCTGTTCTATGGACTTGTTTAAAAGATTTCTTGTTGAAAATTTGAAATTTTCCTGAGACTCAATTCTTCCGGCCAATAAAATTTATTATTTACCTATTTAAAAAGTGGTTGGCGAGACCCTGGATGGGTGCAAGATGAGTTGAAGTATTTGACTGCTATATTGGAAGAGTCAATGACTGAGGTGTCTGTGAGAGATCCACTATCTTTTATTTTTGAACAAGATCTAAATAGGATTCTGAGACTTTTCTTTAAGAACTTTCAGCTCCCATTTTGTGGTCAGAAAGTGTGTCTGTACCTTGATGTATCTAAAAACACTCAGGAGAGGAGGAAACGTTTCCTTTACTTGAGAGAGGATGTTAAGGCATAGGTGCTACATTTTTTCTTGCATATCCATGTAAATGTATGATTTGTTACCTAGGTGTGAAGTTTGTGTTTTTTGAACTGGACATCTTAAGTCTTTTATTGACCTGAAAAAGTTAGCTGAAGTCGGTTAATATCTTATGGTTGAATGAGTTAATTTGCGGGGTACTCGGGCTAGGCCTTTTCTTCTATACCACACATTCCTTTATATATCTCCTATGTTTATGGAGTCATTTCCCCATGTTATTGTGGTCTAAGGAGGGGTAAATGGGTATATTTTGCATTAAATATATCTCTTATTTTTTCCTTATCTGTTTTTGAGATTATTATGTACCCGATTGCCCTGTATTTCTTAAACAAGTGGATGCTTGTGAAGTTAAAAAAAAAAGGTCAAGAAGGGAGCAGCTTTGGCTCCTAATGCAGACCCTTCACCCAAAAATGGTTGAGTTGTAGCAACACAGTCCTTGACTAAGTAACGATGGGATTAAACTAAAACAGCATCTAGACACCGAGGGAGGAAGTTATCAATGTAGGCTACTGTTAAGACCTGTTATTGTACTGTTAACCTAAGTTATTAGTAACTAGAATAAATGTTTTATTAAAAAGTAAGCTTTCAGGATTCCTCTAAATTTAAATACAGGAGCACTGTAACTAGAATTCTGGGTAGACTGTTCCACATGGTCGGAGAAGTAATACTAAAAATAGAGGAGCGAATTGTCGAACCTACTTGTCTGAATGAAGATACTGTTAAAAGTAACTGCAATTCAAGAACTCATGAGCTTAGTCAAGATCTGGAGGCGGGGCTGGTGGTTGGGAGGCGGGGATAGTGCTGGGCAGACTTATACGGTCTGTGCCAGAGCCAGTGGTGGGAAGCGGGACTGGTGGTTGGGAGACAGGGATAGTGCTGGGCAGACTTATATGGTCTGTCCAGAGCCGGTGGTGGGAGGCGGGGCTGGTGGTTGGGAGGCGGGGATAGTGCTGGGCAGACTTATACGGTCTATGCCAGAGCCGGTGGTTGGGAGGCGGGGCTGGTGGTTGGGAGGCGGAGCTGGTGCTTGGGAGGCGGGGATAGTGCTGGGCAGACTTATACGGTCTGTGCCAGAGCCAGTGGTGGGAAGCGGGACTGGTGGTTGGGAGGCGGGGATAGTGCTGGGCAGACTTATACGGTCTGTGCCAGAGCCAGTGGTGGGAGGCGGGGCTGGTGGTTGGGAGGCGGGGATAGTGCTGGGCAGACTTATACGGTCTATGCCAGAGCCGGTGGTTGGGAGGCGGGGCTGGTGGTTGGGAGGCGGGGATAGTGCTGGGCAGACTTATACGGTCTGTGCCCTGAAGAACACAGGTACAAATCAAAGTAGAGTATACACAAAATTAGCACATATGAGTTATCTTGTTGGGCAGACTGGATGGACCGTGCAGGTCTTTTTCTGCCGTCATCTACTATGTTACTATGTTACTATGAGATAGGAGAATCCAGGGAGATCAGGGCTTCGCATAAAATGCCCAGCCCAGGGGTAGGGTCATTGTCTCTGGTTCAGTTCCCTGACCACAGCACCATCCTTTCAAGGGCACCATGGTTTGGCAAAGTCCTCGGCTATGTCCCTAAAACGTCTATGCAAGGGGACTAAAACAGCTTCTAACCTACGAGCTGCAGCATTTCTTATCTCCTAAAGGTAACGACTCTAACCCTGAGGAGCCAGGTTACTGTTAATACCTCTGTTGAACTTGAGTATTCTAGTAAAATTAAACGTGGTGTAAATAGTGAAGAAGCATTTTCCTAATTATATGACTATCCGAGCTGAAATAAACCATTTGCAGTTTGAAATATATCTGACTGTGCTACTACTTTTATTTTTTTAAAACTAATCTTTATTAAAGGTTTTAACAAATACAAATATGAAAAGCAGAGGTAGATACAGAGTGGTTTCTTTAGTGTACATATCTGCTACCCAGGTTAAACCTTTATCCCTCAAACCCCAACCCAAGCCCCTTAACATAAACCCAGCTGTAAAACACAAATCAACAAAACCAGAACACAGAGAGGGGCATAATCGAACGGGGGCCCAAGTTGTCATGAGGGCGTCCTTGCAGGATGGCCCTGTAAAGGGGTGGGGCAACCCATATTATCGAAACAAGATAGGCGTCCATCTTTCGTTTCGATAATACGGTCGGGGACGCCCAAATCATGAAATTTAAGTCGACCTTAGAGATGGTCATCCTTAGGTCGTTTTTGAAATGGTCGTCCCCGGTTTTCGGCGATAATGGAAACCGAGGACGCCCATCTCAAAAATGACCATATCCAAGCCATTTGATCATGGGAGGAGCCAGCATTCGTAGTGCACTGGTCCCCCTGACATGCCAGGACACCAACCGGGCACCCTAGGGGGCACTGCAGTGGACTTCAGAAAAATGTCCCAGGTGCATAGCTCCCTTACCTTAGGTGCTGAGCCCCCCAACCCCCCCCCCCCCCCCCCCCACAACTGTACAAAACATCTGGGCGAACATCAGAAACACTTATTCCCCAAAATATTGGAGAATAGGGCAATACCACCAGACATGACAATAAGTCTCTTGAGCACCACATCCTCCTCTCCAACAGTGATCTGTACCTGTGCCATACATTTTCAAGAACAATACTGGTCTGTACCAACACAACAGTATTTTGTAGCCATTTGCAATAATTAAGGTAGACACTCCCAAGCTCTTAGCAGGGCCGCCGAGAGACTGAGACTGAGCCGGGCCCGGGGCAAGACCACCGCTGCGCTCCCCCCAGGATCATCGCCACCGCTCCCGGCCCCCCCCCATGATCATCGCCACCGCTGCTGTGCCCCCGAAGGATCATCGCCACTGCCGCCCCCCCAATCGCTGTTGCTGCTGCCCCACGAACTGCTGTCGCCACCTCCCCCATCACTGCTGCCGCCCGCCTACCGCATCTGTTAAGTACCTTCGCTGGCGGAAATTCCAAGGCCCTGCCAGCAGAAGAGGTCGTCCTCCAGCGCTGCTCTTCATTCTGCCATGTGGCCTTCCCCTGCATCTGCTTTTCCCCTCAGGCTATCTGCCCTCTTTCTCCCTTCCACCTACCATCTGCTCTCTCTCTCTCTCTCTCTCTCTCTCTCTCTCTCTCTCTCTCTCTGCCCCTTCCAACCACTATCTGCCCACTCTCTCCCTTCCATCCACCATCTGCCCCTGTCTGCCCTCTCTGTCTCCCCCTTCCAACTACGGTCTGCTCTCTCTCTCCCTTCCATCCAGAGTTTACCCTCTCTCTCTGCCCCTTCTATCCACCATTCTCCTCCCTCTCCCATCCATACAGGGTCTGCCCTCCCTCTCCCTTCCATTCAGGATCTGTCCCCTCTCTCTTTCTCTCTGCCCCCTCTTTTCAGCCCCCAGTTCCAGCCCCATTATCCCACCAGTCAACAGTTTCAGCTCCAAGTTTCAGATCCAGTCCTAGGTAATAGACCATATTTCCATTATAATTCCCCAAACTCCATCACTTCTCCTTGTACTTGATCAAAGAATTGACCCAAACATATCAGGGTCTCAGTCTCCTACCTATTAAACAATGCTTGATCCCTCCCCGGTGAGAATTCCATGTTATATCCAATAGGTGAGCACCAGGAATAATGCCTGCCCTCTAGCAAACTAGCCTGTAACTTCTTCCAAATTCTTATGGTGAGGGCCTGGTAGGGACCCCGCACCCCTGCCCCAAACATACCTCCTTTCAGCTGCCAGAGGATGGAGGTGCATCAATGGCATATCACTGTCCTCCTCCTGCTCCAACCATTGCTTGATTTCTTGAGCTTGCCAGGTCAGGAGTGCCTGGGTCTATCCCCAGCACAACTCAGGTCTGCCTACATCTGCTGCTCATACTCTACACTGGCACCCTCCTCCCACAGACTGGGTCACAACCACCTCTGGGTGAGTCTCCCACTCTCAAATTATCCCCAGTGATTTCTAGGTTACTGGAGGTCACACTCCCAATGGTCCCACAGTTCCCAGAAAGCACTCATAGACCCAACACACAAACCACCAGGATTCTATATCAATCCAACAATTATTGTCTTTAAAAATTGAACAGTGTACAAAAAATGTAGAATCAGCAAACAATAACAGGTAACTGAAATATGGATCAATTATAATACTAACTAGAATTTGTTTACTTTCTAAAACGTACCTGGGGAGATCAAGACATTTAGCTGCTCACCAGTTATCAAATATAACTATTTCACAGGGCTTCAGCAAAGATCTCTCTCTCTCTCTCTCTCTCTCTCTCTCTCTCTCTTTCTCTCTTTCTCTTTCTTCTCCCAGGCTGAAACTAGAGCAAAAAATCTGTACAATCCAAATGAAAAGAGCTCCTGGGCCAATCAGAGCCCAGTGAACAAGTTATAAAAGAAAGCTGGTTACATCATTATAGGCATTTCCTTTATCTGTGTGCTAACTAAAGGAAAGAAAGGTCAGATCTTTGTAACAGCTTTAAACATAACATGCACCACCTGCTGGCCAAACTAGAGGAATGCACTTCAAGATTTAAAGGCAGTTTTACAGGCTTAAAACACACTGTTTTGTCACTGCCATAAACCCTCCCATAGGCCTCAAGCTCCTGTATAACCCCCCAATACAGAATCCCTGTCAAAGTGAATAAAATATCATCGGCAAATAAATTTATTTTATGATCTCTACTATGTACCCAAACTCCCTGAAATGTTTTCGTATCCACTGAGCAAATGGCACAATCACCAATGCAAATAGTGTCTGTGAGAGAGGGTACCCCTGCCTAGTTTTAATACAGATCAGAAATTGAGGCCCCAACCCCATCCTCCCCAACACTCAGAACATAAAGGACCAGGACACACAATCAAAGGCCGCCTCTGCATCGATCAAGAGTAGCAGCATAGCCTGACAGCTCCTTTGTGCTATATATATATATCACATTCAAAGCTCTCCGAATATTGTTCCCCCATTTGCCTACTGCTGACAAATTCCGACTGGTCTGGATGGACCTAACTAGGATTAGAGCCCACGAGTCTGTCCACCAAAATCCTTGTTAACATTTTAGTATCAACTCCCAATAACGAGATTGGCTTATAAGAACTGCAATGGATCAGGTCCTTACCCTCTTTGGATATCAGTGTAACCCCTAGGAGATGCATAAATGTAGGAGACCCCTCCTCCAGGGAATTAAAGAAACATAACAAAGGCTCCACCAGCCAGTGTTGTAACTGTTTGTAAAATGTAACCAAGAAGCCATCAATCCCAGGGGATTTCTTAGATTTCATGGAATGGAATGTATGTGCTACTTCAACCCCAGAGACTGGACATTCAACAGGTCTTCCCCCTCCCCTGTATACACTTCAAGTGAATACCATCCAAATAATTATCAGTGTCTCCATTTTACAGACTTCTACAAGCATTTATTCTAAAATTCAGACACGGAGCTGTTTCCTGACACTGGACAAAGCCAGCAAGCCTGTGTGTGGATGAGTGCCAATGAGAGGAAGGCTTGTGCTGAAACTGAGGGATATCAGCACCACATATCCCTACTTACCCCAATCAGTGAGCACTAGAGCATGTGGCTAGGGCTGTGCATTTAAGCTTTGCCTGGAAGCCAACACCATATCAAAGAGGACTCTGAGCATAGTAAAAGGGAGCCTCTGAGCAGCCAGGAAGACTAGGCCCATGACAAATGTGACCAGCCACACATTCAGCAGCACCAACAAAACAAGTCAGTGACATAGTATTCCAGCACCCTGAGTCATTGCCTGAAAATGTAAGTCATTCTGTCAGTGGATAGGGGGATCAAACAGTGGGGTGCATCAATTGGAGGAGTGGCCTAGTGGTTAGGGTGGTGGACTTTGGTCCTGGGAAACTGTGGAACTGAGTTCAATTCCCACTTCAGACACAGGCTGCTCCTTGTGACTCTGGGCAAGTCACTTAACCCTCCATTGCCTCATGTAAGCCGCATTGAGCCTGCCATGAGTGGGAAAGTGCGGGGTACAAAAATAAAAAAATAATAATAATAAATAATTGTCCACAAGGTCACTTGCAAAAAGACCCAATTCCTGTAGATCTGCAATGTTGCCAGTGCCAGGAGAAGTTCTTTGAGTCAAAGGATCCCTCTAATTCCTGCATAAATGAGAAGCCTCTCAAGTCAAACTTGGAGGAGCAGCGGCCATTTCTGAAAGCTGTCTTGGAGTGGGTCCAGCACCAGGAGCAAGGACTGCAAGACCAGCAGTCTAATCCAATGTGCTGGGACCAGTAGGGTGAGTACCAGGGAGGGTGCTTCCTTTCACCTTGAAAATTCTGCAGGTACCCCTAAACAGACCATTTCCCAGCTTCTGCCACCCAAGACGGAAACAAGATCAAATATAGGACAGTGGGATCCCTATAAGTGAGAGCGGGCTAATGAGCGAGGGGTACCCACAAACCAGAGGAGCCACTCAGCCCTGCCAGCACCCAGCTAAGTCTGTGGCCTACCATGCAACACAAAAATTAGGCATGTAAATGGGAGTCCTGCCTATATGTATACCCGCTGTGCAAATGTGCTCTCTCTCTGTCCCGGGCACTTCTCTGTGTTTCTCTACTCCTCCCCCTGCCTGGGAATCAGCTGTGAGTGACGTCATCCTGGCTACGGAGCCTAGCTCAGCAACTCCAGGAGCCACGGACACAGGCAGTCCCACATTAGAACATTGGTGGTGAAAATTATTATATAGGAAGTGCCGAATATCAGTACAGTGGCGTGTACATCTTGGTGCCAATTTAAGAATTACCTCCTTAGTGTCTGTTTAATACTCATAGTAATATAGTAGATGATGGCAGAAAAAGACCTGCCCGGTCCATCCAGTCTGCCCAACAAGATAAACTCATATGTGCTACTTTTTGTGTATACCTTACCTTGATTTGTACCTGCCCTTTTTAGGGCACAGACCGTATAAGTCTGCCCAGCACTATCCCCGCCTCCCAACCACCAGTCCCGCCTTCCACCACCGGCTCTGGCACAGACCATATAAGTCTGCCCAGCACCATCCCCGCCTCCCGCCACCGGCTCTGCCACCCAATCTCGGCTAAGCTCCTTAGGATCCATTCCTTCTGAACAGGATTCCTTTATGTTTATCCCACGCATGTTTGAATTCCGTTACCGTTTTCATTTCCACCACCTCTACTACTACTACTATTTAGCATTTCTATAGCGCTACAAGGCATACGCAGCGCTGCACAAACATAGAAGAAAGACAGTCCCTGCTCAAAGAGCTTACAATCCAGTGGCGTAGCCAGAAGGCAATTTTTGGGTGGGCCAACAGGTTGGATGGGTGGGCACTAGAGTTGCCAACTTTTTTGAAAGAGAAAAAACAGCAACCTAATGCACCCATGCTCTGTCCCTACCCCACTCCCCATAACTTCAATGAGGGTTGCAGTGCAGGCTTCAGTGGCTGCAGGCCAATTGAGACCTAAGGGAAGTACAATAGACTGCACCATTCAGACCCATTGAGCCACACATTCTGCATCCAGAGAACCTCCTGGCTCTCCATCAACAATGGATACAGAGCACAGCAAGGACAATTCTCCATAAAACTCATCATACAAAGAAATTTTGTTTTCTAGTGTAATCTCAATTACAGACATATTATAAATTAACTTTAAAAAAAATCTATAAAACAAAAGTCACTCAGAACCTAGAACAAATCTAGCATGCCAACACTAACTTCCAAAAACAAAGATCCTAACTATGAAAAAGAAGTGCCTTAAATATTATAGTAGAGCCCTAAAATACAAATACATTTATCAGGAAAGCTGAACAAGCCAAATTACTACACAATGCTACATGGAAACTTCATGCTAACAGAATACCTCAGTCACACAAACAAGACACAAATGCCAAATACAGAATAAGTGACCACAAACTCTAGAAATATAAATTAAACGGAAACCCCAAGAAACTAGACCTTGCATGTAGTACAACACCAGAGAAACAAGAAAGAAAGGCATTTGCTCCTGTGCAAAATATAAAAGATGGCACATGCCAGGGATGGTGTTAGGGGATGGAACTAGGGCAATTGTGCTTGGTTCCTTGGCCAGGGAAAGCCTGTATGCTGGTAGCTGAAGGCGCAGCCTGGTAATGGACTTTGGGGTCCTTTCCTAGATTTTTGTTCTGGACCCCAGCCATGTTTAACATCAACTTTGGCAAGATGTACATTTCAAATCCAACATGTTATATTCACAACATTGAAAATAAAATATTTTTTAATACCTTTTGTTGTCTGGTCATTTTTTCTCAAATCATATTGGTCCCAGTATCTGGTTTCTGCTTCCCTCTGTCTTCTCTTAAATAACTTGCCAGTGTCTCCTATTTGACATTTCTTCTTTCTTCATGTCCATCATCCATCTCCCATCTCTGTTTTCCTATATTTCCTTGTCCAGTATCTCCCCTGTGTTCATATCCCCTCATCCATCATCATTCCTCTGTGCACCTATGCACCCCATGCCCAGCATATCCCTTCTATATTCCTATTCTCCCCCTTGTCTGGTATCTCTCCCCCCCCCCTCTGTGTCCATATACCCCCCCCCCTCCAGTGTCCAGCATTTTATCTCTATTCCATATCCCCGTCCCCCCCCCCCCATGTCAGGCCCCTCTGTGCCCATGTGCCATCCCCATACAGCATCTCACATTTGTGTCCCTGTCCCCATGCTCCCACCTAATGCCCATCATCTCCCTTCTGTATCTGTATACTTCCCTATGTCCCCCTTCTCACTCCTCCACACACAACAATATGTCCCTCTCCTCTCTGATCCCACCCCTCAACCAGCTTTTCTTCCTCTCTTTCCTTCCCCTTATGCATCTGGCTCTTTCTCCCTGCACCTCTCTCTCTTCCCTCTAACACCTCCCATAGGTCCAGCACCTTTCTCCCTTTGCTCCAGCCCTCCTTGCAGGTCCACATCTGTCTCCTTTCCTTTCAGCCATCATCTGCATATCCAGCACCTCTCCTTCAGCCCCCCCCCCCCACACACACACATGTCCAGCATCTCTCTCCCTTTCATCCAGCCCCCCTACATGTACAGCACCTCTTTCCCTTTCATCCAGCCCCCCTACATGTCCAGCACCTCTCCCCTTCACTTCAACCCTCTGCGTATCCAGCACATCTCCCCTTTCCCTCCACCCCCCCTGCATATCCAAAACCTCTCCCCTTCCCTCCAACCTCCCCTCTGCAAATCCCAAACCTCTCCCCTACCCTCCAACCTCCCCTCTGCAAATCCCAAACCTCTCCCCTTCCTTCCAACCTCCCCTCTGTAAATCCCAAACCTCTCCCCTTCCCTCCAACCTCCCCTCTGCAAATTCCAAACCACTCCCCTTCCTTCCAACCTCCCCTCTGCAAATTCCAAACCTCTCCCCTTCCTTCCAACCTCCCCTCTGCAAATTCCAAACCTCTCTCCTTCCCTCCAACCTCCCCTCTGCAAATCCCAAACCTCTCCCCTTCCTTCCAACCTCCCCTCTGCAAATCCCAAACTTCTCCCCTTCCTTCCATCTTCCCCTCTGCCCTTGGCAAGTCCAGCACCCTTCAGCCTTCTGTTCCCTCCCCTCCCCTTCCTGGGCCAGCACCCCACTGACTTCCTCACCCTCTCCCACCCCTGCAGCGCTTCTTTTAATGCTGTCGACTGCTGTGCACAGTCTCCCACCCCCGCGGCGGCGCTTACACTTCGCTACAGCGCTGCCTGCCTGCCTGCCTGCCTGCCAGCAACTCTACAGATGCGGCACTGATGTCCGACGTCCTGCTCTGGGGCCTTCCGCGTCCCGCCTCCGTAAACAGGAAGTTACATCAGCGCAGCAGAGGGAAGGCCCCGGAGTAGGACGTCGGAAGTCGGTGCCGCATCTGTAGAGTTGCTGGCAGGCAGGCAGGCAGCGCCGTAGCGAAGTTTAAGCGCCGCCTCGGGGGTGGGAGACTGTGCACAGCAGCGCCGACAGCATTAAAAGAAGCACTGCAGCAGGGGTGGGAGAGGGTAAGGATCTTCTGGGCGGGCCTGAAGCTAAACTGGGTGGGCCTGGGCCCATCCAGGCCCACCCATAGCTACGCCCCTGTTACAATCTAATAGACAAAAAATAAATAAAGTAAGCAAATCAAATCAATTAATGTGAACGGGAAGGAAGAGAGGAGGGTAGGTGGAGGCGAGTGGTTACAAGTGGTTACGAGTCAAAAGCAATGTTAAAGAGGTGGGCTTTCAGTCTAGATTTAAAGGTGGCCAAGGATGGGGCAAGACGTAGGGGCTCAGGAAGTTTATTCCAGGCGTAGGGTGCAGCGAGACAGAAGGCGCGAAGTCTGGAGTTGGCAGTAGTGGAGAAGGGAACAGATAAGAAGGATTTATCCATGGAGCGGAGTGTACGGGAAGGGGTGTAGGGAAGGACGAGTGTGGAGAGATACTGGGGAGCAGCAGAGTGAATACATTTATAGGTTAGTAGAAGAAGTTTGAACAGGATGCGAAAACGGATAGGGAGCCAGTGAAGGGTCTTGAGGAGAGGGGTAGTATGAGTAAAGCGACCCTGGTGGAAGATGAGACGGGCAGCAGAGTTTTGAACCGACTGGAGAGGGGAGAGGTGACTAAGTGGGAGGCCAGCAAGAAGCAGATTGCAGTAGTCTAAACGAGAGGTGACAAGGGTGTGGATGAGGGTTTTGGTAGAGTGCTCGGAAAGAAAGGGGCGGATTTTACGGATGTTGTAAAGAAAGAAACGACAGGTCTTTGCGGTCTGCTGGATATGAGCAGAGAAGGAGAGGGAAGAGTCAAAGATGACCCCAAGGTTTCGAGCTGAGGAGACAGGGAGAATGAGAGAGCCATCAACAGAAATAGAAAACGGGGGGAGCGGGGAGGTGGGTTTGGGGGAGAAAATGAGAAGCTCGGTTTTGGTCATATTTAATTTCAGGTGGCGTTGAGACATCCAGGCAGCAATGTCAGACAAGCACGCTGAAACTTTGGTTTGGATGCAAGGTGAGATATCAGGGGTAGAAAGGTAGATTTGGGAGTCATCAGCATAGAGATGGTAGGAAAAGCCATGGGATGAGATTAATGAACCAAGGGAAGAAGTGTAGATAGAAAAGAGGAGGGGACCAAGAACAGAACCCTGAGGTACGCCGACAGGCAGAGGGATAGAAGTAGAAGAGGATCCACCAGAGTGAACACTAAAGGTGTGGAGGGAGAGGTAGGAAGAAAACCAGGAAAGGACAGAGCCCTGGAATCCAAGTGAGGACAGGGTATCGAGAAGTATGCTGTGATCGACAGTGTCAAAAGCAGCGGAAAGATCAAGAAGAATGAGGATGGAATATTGACCTCTGGATTTAGCCAGTAATAGGTCATTGGAGACTTTAGTAAGCGCAGTTTCGGTTGAGTGGAGAGGGCGAAAACCAGATTGTAATGGGTCAAGAATAGCATGTGAGGAGAGAAAATCAAGGCAGCGGCGGTGAACAGCACGCTCAAGTAATTTGGAGAGAAAAGGAAGGAGGGAGATGGGTCGGTAATTAGAGGGACAAGTAGGGTCAAGTGAAGGCTTCTTAAGGAGAGGTGTGACCACAGCATGTTTAAAGGCAGCAGGGACAGTCGCAGTGGAAAGTGAGAGGTTGAGAATGTGACAGATAAAAGGAATAAGAGTAGGAGAGATGGCATTAAGAAGGTGGGTGGGAATGGGATCAGAGGAACAGGTGGTACATTTTGAGGAAGAAAGGAGAAGTGTAGTTTCCTCAATAGTAACTTCAGGAAAGGAGGAAAGGGAATGAGGGGAAGGAGAGAGAGGGGAACGGACTAGTGGAGGGAGAGCTGGTGAGGTAGAGAAAGCAAGGTTTATCTTTTGAACCTTGTTGTGAAAGAATTCAGCAAGGGTCTGAGGAGATAATGAAGGGGGAGTTGGGGGAGGGGGCACCTTAAGGAGAGAGTTCAATGTGGTGAAAAGAAGTCGAGGATTAGAGCCAAGAGAGTTGGTCAGTTGGATATAATAATCCTGTTTGGCACGTAAAAGAGCAGATTGGAAGGAGGTCAGCATGAACTTAAAGTGTAAGAAATCAGCAAGGGCCCGAGATTTCCGCCAGAGGCGTTCGGCGGAGCGGGTACAGGAATGTAGGTAGCGGATATTAGAAGTCAGCCAAGGTTGGGGTTTTGTACGCCTTACAGGGCGGGTCATCAAAGGTGCAAGAGTGTCTAAGGCAGAGGATAGAGTATTGCCCGCGGGAGGGCATTCCAAGCATCCACTACTCTCTCCGTGAAAAAATACTTCCTGACATTTTTCTTGAGTCTGCCCCCCACTCAATCTCATTTCATGTCCTCTCATTCTACCGCCTTCGCATCTCCGGAAAAGGTTTGTTTGTGGATCAATACCTTTCAAATATTTGAACGTCTGTATCATATCACCCCTATTTCTCCTTTCCTCCAGAGTATACATGTTCAGGTCAGCAAATCTCTCCTCATACGTCTTGTAACGCAAATCCCATACCATTCTCGTAGCTTTTCTTTGCACCGCTTCAATTCTTTTTACATTCTTAGCAAGATACGGCCTCCAAAACTGAACACAATACTCAAGGTGGGGCCTCACCAACAATTTATACAGGGGCATCAACACCTCCTTTCTTCTGCTGGTCACACCTCTCTCTATACAGCCTAGCAACCTTCTAGCTACGGCCACCGCCTTGTCAAATCCTCAGATACTATCACCCCAAGATCCCTCTCCCCGTCCGTACTTATCAGACTCTCCCCGCCTAACACATACGTCTCCCGTGGATTTCTATTCCCTAAGTGCATCACTTTGCATTTCTTCGCATTGAATTTTAATTGCCAAACCTCAGACCATTCTTCTAGCTTCCGTAGGTCCTTTTTCATGTATTCCACTCCCTCTGGGGTGTCCACTCTGTTACAGATCTTAGTATCATCCGCAAATAGGCAAACTTTACCTTCTAACCCTTCGGCAATGTCACTCACAAATATATTGAACAGAATCGGCCCCAGCACCAATCCTTGAGGCACTCCACTACTCACCTTTCCCTCCTCCAAGCGAATTCCATTCACCACCACCCTCTGGCGTCTATCCGTCAATCAGTTCCTAATCCAGTTCACCACTTCGGGTCCTATCTTCAGCCCATCCAGTTTATTTAAGAGCCTCCTGTGGGGAACCGTGACAAAAGCTTTGCTGAAATCTAAGTAGATTACGTCCATAGCTCGTCCTTGATTCAATTCTCCTGTCACCCAATCAAAGAATTCAATGAGATTCGTTTGGCACGATTTCCCTTTGGTAAAACCATGTTGTCTCGGATCTTGCAACTTATTGGCTTCCAGGAAATTCACTATCCTTTCCTTCAGCATCGCTTCCCTTACTTTTCCATCAAGACAATTACACTCAAACCATGACATTTGACTCAAGTTGCCAGCACTTAGATGACTATGTTTAGGAGCAACGAATAATTTCAGGCAGGGATCCAGGAGTCTGGAACACTTATCTTTCTTAGGTTTCTGAAGGGAAAGATGAATCAGTACTCTGGACTTATTTGATATAACCTGTGATTAATGTACTAGTTATGCAACAGGCCCGAACTGTATTGGATTTGTTTTTAAATGTTATCCATGATTAATGTATTAGTAATACAGCTCAGCATGAGTTGAATTGGATCTACTTAATGTAATCTGTGACTAATGTATTAGTAATGTAACCCACCTTGACCTGAATTGGCTAAGAGGGCTATAAATGTCTATTTATTTATTTATGACATCTATACCCCACATTTTCCTCACACAAATTCGAGTTCAATGTGGCTAACGAGCTACAAGAAGACAGTACAAAATATGAAATAAAGACCATAATCCTACACATATCAACAAAGGAAAGAATCATAATGCAATGGGGGAGGTGGGGATTAAAAAAACTAGGCATCAGCATCAATTAACAGAAATTTTTTAAAAAGGAAATATTTCAAAAACTTGTGAAAAACCAAGTAATCATGCTGGGATCTAAAGTATTTTGGCAAGAAATTCCACAGCTTAGTACCTTGGTAACAAAAGTAGCAGAATAAATTGACTTATAGACTACTTTCTTACAGGTAAGAAAATGAAGATGCACAATAGGTAGCAGCACTGTGAGAAGGCAAAGTGACAAGAAGCCACATATAATCAAGGTCAGTGCCATGTAAAGTCTTTGCTGAAGCCCTATGAAAGCACAGAGATTAAAAACAACCCTGGCCTCAATAGAAAGTCAATGCAATTCAATCATCAGTATAGTAGCCCTTCCAAAATGTGGCACATGCAAGATTGATCTGCAATATTTCTAGGCACACTCTTTACAACCAGCATAGATAGAATTGCAATAATCAAATTGGGCCAAGACTAGATAGAGACTGGACAAGTAACCTGAAAATATCTATTGAAAAAAAGGACCTGATTCGCTTCAGCTTCCAAAGTACCTTATAAGATTTACCTCTCTGTTTACTAAGCCGCACGGCAATGTCAGCATTAGCGCACTGCAGCCGCTAATGTGGCTTAGTAAATGGGGAGGGGTTAGTGACTACAGAGGACACCTGAGATTAATGATCTGGAAAATGGAATGATGAGTGAGGCGATTAAATTTGCAGATGACACAAAACTATTCAAAGTTGTCAAACCGCATGCAGAATGTGAAAAATTGCAAGAAGACCTTAGTAAACTGGGAGACTGGGCATCCAAATGGTAGATGAAATTTAATGTGGACAAATGCAAAGTGATGCACATTGGAAAGAATAATCTGAATCATAGGTACCTGATCCTAAGGTAACTATGATTACCTTAGGAGTCACCTTGAGTATTGCATTCAATTCTGGTCGCTGTATCTCAAAAAAGATATAGCAGAATTAAGTTCAAAGAAGAGCGACCAAAATGATAAAGGGGATGGAATTCCTCCCGTATGAGGAATGACTAAAGAAGTTAGGGCTCCTCAGCTTGGAAAAGAGATGGTTGAGAGGGGATATGATTAAGGTTATAAAATTCTGAGTGGGATAGAAGTGAATCTATTTTTCACTCTTTCAAAAAGTACAAAGACCAGGGGACACTCAATGACATTACATGGAAATATTTTTAAAGCAATAGGAAGAAATATTTTTTCACTCAAAGAATAGTTAAGCTCTGGAACTCGCTGCTGGAGGATGTGGTAACAATGGTTAGTATATCTGGGTTTAAAAAAGATTTGGACAACTTCCTGGAGGAAAAGTCCATAGTCTGTTATTGAGATGGACATGGGGGAAGCCACTGCTTGCTCCAGGATTGGTAGCATGGAATGTTGCTACTAATTGGGTTTCTGCCAGGTACTTGTGACTTGGATTGGCCACTATTGAAAGCAGAATACTGAACTAGATTGGTCTGACCCATTATGTTCTTATGATAAGTGCTGATCATTAGCAATCCCCAATATTTTAAGAGTGGTTTCCAAGGGATAAGTAATGCAGTCAATGCTAAAATTGCTGCAGGGATCATGGTCAAACAGACTGATTAATACCAAAAATTTAGTCTTTTCCTGATTTAATTTAAGCCTAAATTCAGAGGCCTAAGAAAGCCACTTTGAGCCCGCAAAAAGGTGGGAAAATGTGGGATACAAATGCAATAAATAAATAAATAAATTAGGTCAAGGCCAGATTTAATTCTATGGAGAATTCCATGGATGCCACCTCTAAAAAGGAAGTATATAGTGACATTGTCAGCATAAATAAAAGAATGAAATTCCATAGACTGGAGTCTCCCCCCCCCCCCCCCCACCCCCAGCAGAGCTATTATAACATTAAATAGTATTGGGAAAAGAGGATAGCCTTGCTGTACACTACAGTCAGGAGACCAAAGTAGAGATAAGGAGCCAGGCATCTTCACTCTGTAAGACCTTGACTTCAGAAAACCCTGGAACTAGGACATGACTTTTCCACAAAGCCCAAATTGATTTAATAAATTTAACAGGTGATCACAATCCACCACATCAAAGGCACTTGATATGTCGAATTGGATAACTAGAACCTTGTTCCCTAAGCATATTTCTTTCCTAAAGTCAGAGACTAAAGTGGCTAAGACAGTTTCAGCCTGAAGCCAGCTGAAGCCAGCTGGGATGAATGAAGCAGGTGAAAGGTTAATAAATTAACTTGAACTTCCCCATACAATATTAATAGGTTGGAAGTGTAACACAGTGGGGCATTTCCCCTTCCAGTGTTAAGTCAGGCGTGTCTTGCTAGGTCCTTCAAGCTGCAGTACAAACAGGCTTTAGCAACCCTTACGTGGGTCTTTCCCACGCACTAAGACCACTGATTTTCTATTTCTTGCATTAATGGCCATGCACTAATGTTACCATTAGTGCAGCCATTTTTCTAAATTACAGTGAGCGCACTTACTGACACCTATTTTGTAGGTGGCAAGGGCTCCTGCGTTATCTGTGTGCTAAACAATTAGCGTGTGGTAATGTAGATGCACTGATTAGCACAGGAACACCCACTCTCTGCCCCTGACACGCCCCTCAAATTTTCTTTTTTAAATTTTAGCATGCAGTTAGTATATGCACATCCTTAAATTACCGTGTGATGCTGTAGCACATCCCTTGGTACTCCATATTTTGCAGCTTAATAAAAGCACCCCATAGTGGTGTATCTTGGTAGGGTGGCAGGGTGTGTGTATGTGATGGGGTGTGGTATGGGGAGGGTTTAGGTTTGTGTGTGGTGATATCTGGGTGTGTGGATGGGTATATGAGAGGTATACGACCACAGTCTTATCCCTACCCCCTGTTCTATCCCCTTTCTCATCCCCTTCTACTTAAAAGTTCTGATCACCTGTTGGCCGCTGCCAGGACCTTCACTCTTCACCTGGTGAGGCCTAGCTTCCGTGCTACCCTATGGTTCCTCCGATCATAACACTGACTCCCTTCCTTCTTGTACATATATGAACAGATAGATCTGAACTATGATAACAGGTGCCATTGCTTTTTTCTGAAATGCACTGAAACAGATGCATGATGCAATTGTGGTGGCTTAATATTTACCTGAATATATACACCTTGTTAGTGTGTGTGAATAGGTTTTGCTAATATTTTTGATAAGTCTCTGAATGTCCCATAAAATATGATGCAAACATTTTTATAGAACTTTCACTTTTGTTCAAATTTTGGTCAGCATTATGGCAAGAAAGCGTCATTTGAATGTCTCTCACCCACATTCCTGTCAACTTGTTTAAGTCCATTGTTTACATAGAGGCTCATTTTCAAAGCACTTAGACTCCCAAAGTTCCATAGAAACGAATGGAACTTAGCCTCCCAAAGTGCTTTGAAAATATGCCTCATAGTGTGACAGAGAAGAGGAGAGAGGGACCTTGGAAATAGGGTTACCATATGTCCGGATTTCCCCGGACATGTCCTCTTTTTGTCCGGGGCGTCTGGGGGTTTTGCCCACCCGCCCGTTTGTCCAGATTTCTGGTGGTCTAGTGACCTCTTTGGGGCAGGAAAGAACACCCTCTTTCCTGCCCAGAGCACTGCCTGTCCTTGCCCTGCATCATTCTCAGTCTCGGCTGGAGATTCAAAATGGCCACCAAGAGTTGAAGCGTCCTCATGAGACGTCAACTCTCGGTGGCCATTTTGAATCCTGAGCCGAGACCGAGAAGGATGCAGGGCAAGGCAGCGCTCCGGGCAAGAAAGAGGGGGCTCTTTCCTGCCCCAAAGAGGTCACTAGACTACAAGGGCAGTAGACAGTAAGGGGAGGGGAGGGGAATATGTGACCCGGGGGAGGTGAGGTGATGGGGAAGGGAGGGGAATATGTGATCCTGGGGGAGGGGAATATGTGACAGGGGGTGGGGCGAGGATGTGGAAGGGGCAGGGTGTGGGCAGGACAGAGGCGGGGTGTGGGTGGGACAGGGGCGGGACATGCATCCTCTTTTTAAGAGGACAAAATATGGTAACCCTATCTGCAAAATAGTCAGCCTTCCCCGGTACTCCCCTTTGTTTCCTATTGAAAGTAAGGGGAGTACCAGGGAAGGCTGACTATTTTGCAGGGAATAGGAAACACTCTCCCAAAACAGGGCCCTCTATGAGCCATGGAACTTTGCTTACCCTGGGGGGGGAGGGGAGGGAAGAAATTCAGACCCTGGGCCAGTCAACCCAGAAGTGTGAGCTAGACTCCCAGAATCTGCTAGGGAGGGAAGGCCCAGCCAGTTTCACTGAGAGCTCAATCTCCAGAGCTTCTGTTTCCAGGTTCCACCCACCAGTGAGTTAGAATAAAATCCTGTATAATGACAGAGGTCAGCCCTGGAGGGAGGAGGAGATAGAGTGGGATCCCGGCGCCCAGCCAGCCGCTGGTTCAGGAAACAACACTGGAGAGGAAATAGACACCTCTTGAGAAGGTATTTTCCCTCCTGCTATTGCCTGTTAAATGGTGCTGCCAAGGGGTCCTGATTTTTGAAAGGGAGATTTTTTTAGTGCAGGCCCCGGCACACCCATACTACATTGACTCCACCCACTCTGCCTCATGTCATCTTTTTCTTTTGGTGTAGGCATAGGAAAAAAAAAAGATTTTAAATGCTCCCAGGTTTCAATCCAATTAATGTTTAATGTGGGATATAAATGATATAAATAAGTAAATAAATAGATAGAAACTCTGAATGTTGAACACCTGATTTTCATAACATGATGTCCGTTTTAGAGGCCCTTTACCTTGAGAAAAAAAAATCTCTGCACAAATATAGCAGTGCTAGTGTGTCCCTATAACCAGCCCCTCCAAATGACATACTGATTACAATTTCTAACAAATTACTACTCTACCTATGAAAAGTTATTCCCTTATTACACTTCTGTATCTAAATATCAAAGTGGCAAATAGCTTGCTGACGCCATGCTTGACAAATTCAGGGTAATGATGTTTCATAAAATATTTTTATGTTTATGTACAAGTCGGGAAAGGACTGGATTCTATTCCATCTATTTTGAAACCTTAGTGTAATTATTAATGTAACATAGTAACATAGTAGATGACGGCAGAAAGAGACCTGCACGGTCCATCCAGTCTGCCCAACAACACAAACTCATATGTGTATACCTTACCTTGATTTGTACCTGCCTTATTCAGGGCACAGACCGTACAATTCTGCCCAGCAGTATTTCCCGCCTCCCAACCACCAGTCCCGCCTCCCATCACCGGCTCTGGCACAGACCGTATAAGTCTGCCCTCCACTATCCTCGCCTCCCAACCACCAACCCCTCTTCCCCCCACCTGCTCCGCCACCCAATTTCAGCTAAGCTTCTGAGGATCTGGCATTCTCTGTCTTCCTGGGCTAGCCACTGCTGTTTCTCCCGATGAACAGCAGCAGTGTGGGAAAACAACAAATAGGAAACATGGGGCTGCAGCCTTCAGGCATGCACTGTCGGCTCTGCCGGTCCCCTGCCCCAGAATGGGAAGTTGATATCACCAGGGGCAGGGGACCGGTGGAGCTGACAGTGCATGCCTGAAGGCTGGAGTGCCATGCTTACTGTTTGCTGTTTTGCCACCACTGCTGCTCATCGGGAGGAGCAGCAGCAGGGTGCTGTGGTGCAGTGTCAGCACTGAGCGGGAGAATTTCTGCTTTGGCGGGAGTGCGGGAGATGACCCGCCAAAGCATGAGTCTCCTGCTCAATGTGGAAGACTTGGCAGGTCTGAATGGTGTGTGAAGCTGCTGGACTTTTATGCACCTTACTGGGGTAGATTTCTTGGCTTCTGTTTGTGCCTGAAAGAGATCCGTAGGTGGGTAGGTGAGTGGGGTGCAACTGTTCCCTGCTTGCTAAACTCCATGGGGGACAGGGCTTCATCCTGTGCTGCTCTGAGGCTCCGCTGCTCAAAAGTATACATGGGCATTAGAGGCCATGAGCGCCATACTAGCACCCACATTTACCTGCGCAGAATGTTCAGAGGACCACAGCATGGGACCAACAAGTGTGCAGATGAACAGTGCAAGTAGCATGCTAATGTAGTCAAGCTCATGTAACGAGGTCTTTTTATGTTCCTCCCCAATGCTCAGAAAAGAGTGACCGAAACAAAACTGCCTTACCGCTGCTGTCCTTTGAATAAGGGTGCAACATAGGCGCCCCATATAAGAGGCTTGGGGAGACTAAGCCTCCCCAGCCCAACTGTGACCTTCCTCTGGCTGCTGCCCCCCCAAACGCAGGGCTGCCTGGCGTATCAGCGGTGCAGCCAGGCAGCTCTCGGACGGTCCCTCCGCACCTTCTCGCCCTCAGCTCCCCGATCGACAGCCCTCCTCTCCGTTCTTCCCCCCCTCCCCCCACATGTGTTTAACACTTTTAGTTTCAGGCGCAGCAACGGCAGTGAAGAGGACAACACAGTGAGCTCACCTCCAGCTTCTCCCTTCCCTCACACAGTGTCCCGCCTTCTGCGATGATGCATTTCCTATTTCTGCGAGGGTGGGACACTGTGAGGGAAGGGCGAAGCTGGAGGCATGTTCTGTCCTCTGACAGCTTCGCACTAGTTTATAATGTGATCCTAAAATGTGTTTAATACCTTTACTGTTATTCTCACTTCTAAGGAGTTTCATTGCTGCAGTTCTCACTGCAAAGATACGTGAGCAATGCATTGTGCGTAATGTAGTTCACAGGCAATGCAGCCACACTTGCCTGTCTGTATAAGAACTGTTACCATTGATTGCGCTGCTGCCTAGACCAGTGGCATAGCTATATGGGGCCTGGGGGCCTGGGCCCCCTCAGATTTGGCCCTGCCCCCCCCCACCGACTCCTTCAACCCACCCCCGGCGTCACCAACCCTCCCCCATCGCCGTCGCAATGAGTACCTGTGCTGGCGGGGGTCCCCAATCCCCGCCAGCCGAAGTTCTGTGTCTTCAGCCCGTCTATGGGCCTGCGCGTTGCAGCAGCTGATCTGATTCTGGGAGCCGGAAGCCGATTCTCTTTGCGTGGTATGAATCGTCCTGACGTCCTGCACGTAGGAACGTGCAGGACATCAGGACGATTCATACCACGCAAAGAGAATCGGCTTCCCACTTCCAGAATGAGATCAGCTGCTGCAGGCTGCAGGAACGCGCGGGCCCAGAGACAGGCTGAAGACACAGAACTTCGGCTGGTGGGGATTGGGGACCCCCGCCAGCACAGGTACTCGATGGCGATGGCGACGGGGGAGGGTTGGCGACGCCGGGGGGGGGTTAAAGATGGCATCGGTGGGGGGGTCAAAAATGGTGGCGCGGGGGGGGGTTCGGCGGGGGGGATAACATGTGCCCCCTCACCTTGGGCTGTGGCCCCCCCTCCCGCCAAAGTCTGGCTACGCCCCTGGCCTAGACCTCTTTTCTCTCTTAGC
Source organism: Microcaecilia unicolor (assembly GCF_901765095.1). Classification (NCBI taxonomy): domain Eukaryota; kingdom Metazoa; phylum Chordata; class Amphibia; order Gymnophiona; family Siphonopidae; genus Microcaecilia; species Microcaecilia unicolor. The sequence continues at coordinate 673,007,802 of NC_044031.1, read as the reverse complement.
CAAGCTTGGCTCCTTTGTCTATCTGCTATCATTTCCTGGTCATTGTTACTATCTCTGTCCTGAGAGGTCAGCCAGGTGTGACCTTCCCCTCCAATCGAGGGCCGTCCTCTTGGACCACCCTTGTCACCTGATGGCAGGCTCTGTCCCCATTGGTCTTTACCTCCTCCTCCCTGGGCCTGTGTGAGTCTTCTTGACCTCCCTGTCTCTCTCTCCATGAGGCATTCACCATCTTGCTTCAGACAGCACTTGTCCTGCTTCACTCCTTGGAACAAACTTGGTTTTCCTGATGAGATATTGCACTCTCCAGTCACCCAGTTCTGAGCTACTTCTACCTGTTCAACTATTTCTCACCTCTGCAATAAAGCTGCCTCTCTTCAGATTTCTACCTCCAACCACTGTTACAGCTCTCAGAATCACGGAGTATCTGTGCCCTGGGGAAACACTTCTGAACATCTGACTGTGAGTAAATTACCTGTATTTATTCAATAAAGGAAACCTCAGAAAATAATAGAGACTTCAGATGTGTGCTGGTGTGCCAAGGTTATACTTCAAGATATTGAGACGTTACAGTTAACAAGTCTAAAGAGGCTTGACAAGGCGAGCTCGGCTGTGTTGTCTTCTTCACTGCTGTCGCTGCGCCTGAAAGTAAAAGGGTTAAATGCGTGGGGGGGAGGAAGGAACGTAGAGGAGGGCTATTGGGGAGCTGAGGGAGGGCAGGGAGAATTGCTGGACATGGATGGGAGGGGAGGGCAGGGAGAGAGAAGAGATCGCTGGAATTGGAAAGGCGGGCAGGGAGAAAGAAGAGATCACTGGACAGGAGAGGAGGGGAGGGAAGGAAGAGAGAAGAGATCGCTGGACAGGAGAGGAGAGAAGAGCAGGGGGAGAGAAGAGATCACTGGACAGGAGAGGAGAGAAGGGCAGGGGGAGAGAAGAGATCGCTGGAATTGGAGAGGAGGGCAGGGGGAGAGAAGAGATTTCTGGACAGGAGAGGAGGGGAGGGCAGGGGAAGAAGAGGGGAGGGCAGGGGGAGAGAAGAGATTGCTGGAATTGGAGAGGAGGGCAGGGGGAGAGATCACTGAACAAGAGAGGAGGGGAGGGCAGGGGGAGAAAAGAGATCACTGGACATGGATGGGATGGGAGGAGAGGGCAGGGGGAGAAAAGAGAATTGCTGGACATGGATGGATGGATGGATGGATGGATGGATGGATGGATGGAGGGGAGAGAGGAGAATTGCTGGACATGGATGAATGGGGGCAGGGGAGAGAGGAAATTTGATGGATATGGGTGGATGGAGGAGAGGGCATGGGAGAATGGAGAGTTCCTGGACATGGATGGAGGGGAGGGCAGGGGAGAGAGGAGAATTGCTGAACATGGATGGATGAATGGAGGGGGCAGGGGAGAGAGGAAATTTGCTGGATATGGGTGGATGGAGGAGAGCGAATGAGGATACCAAAAAATATATTTATTCATATAAAAAATAATGGTAGATGACGACCCGACACGGCCATGTTTTGGCCCAAAGGCCTGCCTCAGGGGTCTTTTTACAACCTCAGTTAGTATGATGTACATACTTTTACGAGAGGAGTATCACAGGCTCGTTCCTGATTATTACAACATTTTTTCCAAGGAAAGGAGATCCAAGTGAGTCCGGCTTCAACATTCTTCTCAGAGCGTATGTACATCATACTACCTGAGGTTGTAAAAAGACCCCTGAGGCAGGCCTTTGGGCCGAAACACAGCCGTGTTGGGTCGTCATCTACCATTATTTTTTATATGAATAAATATATTTTTTGGTATCCTCATTCGTTCTCCTCACTTTTTCTTTCATATCTCACGGATCCGTGAGGGTTTGTACCTCCTTTTTTTTGTTTCCTTTGGATGGAGGAGAGGGCAGGGGAGAATGGAGAGTTGCTGGACATAGATGGATGGAGGGGAGGGAAGTCAGGAAAGAGATGCACGTGGATGGAGGGGAGGGAAGAGAGGAGAAATGCTGGACATGGATGGAGTGGAGGGCAGGGAAGAGAGGAGAAATGTTGGACAAGGATGGAGGGAAGGAAAGACAAAGGAAGGAGATGCACACGGATGAAGGGGAAGGGAGAGAGGAGAAATCTGGACATGGATGGAGTGGAGAGCAGGGAAGAGAGGAGAAATGCTGAACATGGATGGAGGGGAGGGAAGAGAAGAGAAGAGAGGAAGTAGATGCACATGGATGGAGGGGAGGGGAGTGAGGAAAAATGCTGGATATGGATGGAGGGAAAACTGCTGAATTTAAGGGCTGGTTTGGAACACTTTGAGGGCAGATACTGAAACTCGAGGAAGGATAGGGACAGGGCTACAGATGGTAGACAGGACGCATAAGGACACAGGAGGATGGTGGACATGGTGAGAGAAAAAAATATCAAATGGAAAGAAGACACTGCATAAAACAGAAGACACAGGGACCAAAGCAAATAGAAAACTAAATAATCAGACAACAAAGGTAGAAAAAAGTATTTTATTCAGAATTTATTAATTGGAATTTGTCAGCTTTTGGAAATGTGCATCTGTGATATTTTGCATGTAAGTTTCAATTTTTCTAGTATTGCTGCATGCTGAGTCTTACTTCTTGAGGTAACTTTCCAGTTAAGTATTTTGCCTTCATATCTGTTATGTCATGTGTTTTTCATGTGTGATCATGGTGCAGTATTCTGCTAGCATGTAGTATTTGCATCCCGTTTTGTTTTTTTGTTTTTTCACTAGGTTTGTGTATTGGTGTTTTAGAGCCCGGTGTAATTACAGTGCTGCCTTTCCACACATAAGGGTGTAGCTCGTCCTGTCCTTGGAATTAGTGCTGTTATGGTTTGGTAAGGTTATGAGTGTGTTTTTGCATAAATTTGTGTATAGTGTTTTGCAGTGGAGAGATTGTGTGTTGGCCTTACTGAGGTGGCACCAAAACATCAGAAAGGGTGTAGAGCCTAAATCATGACACACTACCTCTTGAAGGATCTACATATGGTCATTAATAAAAGGAGCTCATTGTGAACACTATCCACCAGGGGCGTAGCCACGGGTGGGCCTGGATGGGCCCAGGCCCAGCCAGTTTCCCTCCAGGCCCGCCCAGCCCCGGGTGTCAGCAGGTGGGGAGGGGGGTGCTCTGCTGGCGCTGCAGTCCCCACCTGCCTACCAGCTCCACGATCGACGAGCAGACGACCCTCGTCTTCCATCCGGCATCGAGTCTTAAAAAAAAAAAAAAGCCCGGAGAAACGCCTCGCGTCTGCTGTGCACTGCTGTAAAGCAAGCAGCAAATCGTCTCGTCAGTCCTTCCTTCACTGTGCCCGCCCTTGCGGAAATAGGAAGTTACATCAGAGGGCGGGACACAGTGAAGGAAGGACCGACGAGACGATTTGCTGCTTGCTTTACAGCAGTGCACAGCAGACGCGAGGTGTTTCTCCGGGCTTTTTTTTTTTAAGACTCGATGCCGGATGGAAGACGAGGGTCGTCTGCTCGTCGATCGTGGAGCTGGTAGGCAGGTGGGGACTGGGTCGTGCAGGGGGGCTCAGATGGGATGTCGGGGTGGGGTGGGGTGGGGAGGGGAGGGGTTCAAATTTATAGTATTTAACTTTTAAAGTTCATGGGGGGGTAGAGAAGGGAAGAAGAAATGCATGCCCACCCAACCTACCCACTGGCCCACCCAAAAATTACATTCTGGCTACGCCACTGCTATCCACCCTAAAAGGGTTTTGTGGCTCTACATGAGAATTATAAGTACATAAGTAATGCCACACTGGGAAAAGACCAAAGGTCCATCGAGCCCAGCATCCTGTCCACGACAGCGGCCAATCCAGGCCAAGGGCACCTGGCAAGCTTCCCAAACGTACAAACATTCTATACATGTTATTCCTGGAATTGTGGATTTTTCCCAAGTCCATTTAGTAGTGGTTTATGGACTTGTCCTTTAGGAAACCGTCTAACCCCTTTTTAAACTCTGCTAAGCTAACCGCCTTCATCACGTTCTCCGGCAACAAATTCCAGAGTTTAATTACGCGTTGGGTGAAGAAAGATTTTCTCCGATTTGTTTTAAATTTACTACACTGTAGTTTCATTGCATGCCCCCTAGTCCTAGTACTTTTGGAAAGCGTGAACAGACGATTCACATCCACCTGTTCCAATCCACTCATTATTTTATATACCTCTATCATGTCTCCCCTCAGCCATCTCTTCTCCAAGCTGAAAAGCCCTAGCCTCCTTAGTCTTTCTTCATAGAGAAGTCGTCCCATCCCCGCTATCATTTTAGTCGCCCTTCGCTGCACCTTTTCCAATTCTACTATATCTTTCTTGAGATGCGACAACCAGAATTGAACACAATACTCGAGGTGCGGTCGCACCATGGAGTGATACAACGGCATTATAACATCCTCACACCTGTTTTCCATACCTTTCCTAATAATACCCAACATTCTATTCGCTTTCCTAGCCACAGCAGCACACTGAGCAGAAGGCTTCAGTGTATTATCAACGATGATACCCAGATCCCTTTCTTGGTCCGTAACTCCTAACGTGGAACCTTGCATGACGTAGCTATAATTCAGGTTCTTTTTTCCCCACATGCATCACCTTGCACTTGCTCACATTAAACGTCATCTGCCATTTAGCCGCCCAGTCTCCCAGTTTCGTAAGGTCCTTCTGTAATTTTTCACAATCCTGTCGCGAGTTAACGACTTTGAATAACTTTGTGTCATCAGCAAATTTAATTACCTAGTCACTCCCATCTCTAAATCATTTATAAATATGTTAAAAAGCAGCGGTCCTAGCACAGACCCCTGAGGAACCCCACTAACTACCCTTCTCCATTGTGAATACTGCCCATTTAACCCCAATCTCTGTTTCCTTTCCTTCAACCAGTTTTTAATCCACAATAGGACATTTCCTCCTATCCCATGACCCTCCAATTTCCTCTGTAGCCTTTCATGAGGTACCTTGTCAAACGCCTTTTGAAAATCCAGATACACAATATCAACTGGCTCCCCTTTAGCCACATGTTTGTTTACTCTGTCAAAGAATTGAAGTAAATTGGTTAGGCAAGATTTCCCCACACAAAAGCCGTGCTGACTTGGTCTCAGTAATCCATGTCCTTGGATGTGCTCTGTAATTTTGTTTTTGATAATTGCCTCTACCATTTTCCCCGGCACTGACGTCAGACTCACCGGTCTATAATTTCCTGGATCTCCCTTGAACCTTTTTAAAAAATCGGCATTACATTGGCCACCCTCCAATCTTCCGGTACCAAGCTCGATTTTAAGGATAAATTGCATATTACTAACAGTAGCTCCGCAAGCTCATTTTTCAGTTCTATCAGTACTCTAGGATGAATACCATCCAGTCCAGGAGATTTGCTACTCTTCAGTTTGCTGAACTGCCCCATTAAGTCCTCCAGCTTTACTGTGAAGTTAGTTTCTCCGACTCGTCCGCTTGAAATACCATTTCTGACACCGGTATCCCACCCAAATCTTCCTCGGTGAAGACCGAAGCAAAGAATTCATTCAATCTCTACGTCTTTATCTTCCTTGATCGCCCCTTTTACCCCTTGGTCATCCAGCGGCCCAACCGATTCTTTTGCCGGCTTCCTGCTTTTAATATACCGAAAAATATTTTGCTGTTTTTTTGCCTCTAATGCTATCTTTTTTTCGTAATCCCTCTTGACCTTCTTTATCTGTGCCTTGCATTTGCTTTGACACTCCTTATGTTGCTTCTTGTTATTTTCAAACGGTTCCTTCTTCCATTTTCTGAAGGCGTTTCTTTAGCCCTAATAGCTTCCTTCACCTCACTTTTCAACCATGCCGGCTGTCTTTTGGACTTCTGTCTTACTTTTCTAATGTGTGGAATATGTTTGGCCTGGGCCTTCAGGATGGTATTTTTGAACAGCATCCATGCCTGTTGTACAGTTTTTACCCTCTCAGTTGCCCCCCTAAGTTTTTTTTTAACCATTCTTCTCATTTTATCATAGTCTCCTTTTTAAAGTTAAACGCTAACGTATTTGACTTCCTGTGTATAGATACTTCAAGGTTGATATCAAAACTGATCATATTATGATCACTGTTATCAAGCGGCCCCAGTACCATAACATCCCTCACCAGATCATGCGCTCCACTAAGGACCAAGTCTAGAATTTTTCCTTCTCTCATCGGCTCCTGCACCAGCTGCTCTATAAAGCTGACCTTGATTTCATCAAGGAATTGTACCTCTCTAGCATGTCCCAATGTTACATTTACCCAGTCTATATTTGGGTAATTGAAGTCACCCATTATTATCACACTGCCCATTTTGTAAGCATCTCTGATTTCTTCTATCATTTCTGCGTCTACCTGCTCATCCTGGTGGGGCGGACGGTAGTACACTCCTATCACCGTCCTTTTCCCTTTTATACATGTAATTTCAACCCACAATGATTCAAAGGTGCGATTTGTGTCCTATTGAATTTGTAATCTATCTCAGTCAAGGCTCTCGTTAATATACAATGCTACCCCACCACCAGTCCGGTCCACCCTATCACTACGATATACTTTGTACCACAGTATGACAGTGTCCCACTGGTTATCCTCCTTCCACCAGGTCTCAGCAATGCCTATTATATCCAATTTTTCATTTAGTGCAATATATTCCAACTCTCCCATCTTATTTCTTAGACTCCTAGCATTTGCATATAGACATTTCAGAGTATGCTTGTTGTTCCTATTTGCATGATGCTTAGTACTTGACACTATTGATTTGCCATCTTTTGTCTGATCATTAGTTGTATTTAAGGGCACCTGGCCTACCACGGTCTGTTGTCATTACTCCATCCTCATTCTCCTCGACCTATCCGCCGCTTTTGACACTGTCAATCACAACTTACTTCTTGACACACTGACCTCTTTTGGGTTCCAGGGCTCTGTCCTCTCCTGGTTCTGCTCTTATCTCTCCCATCGTACCTTCAGAGTACACTCTCATGGTTCTTCCTCCACCCCTATCCCGCTCTCTGTTGGAGTCCCTCAGGGTTCTGTCCTTGGGCCCCTTCTTTTCTCTATCTACACCTCTTCCCTGGGCTCCCTGATCTCGTCTCATGGCTTCCAGTATCATCTCTATGCTGATGACACCCAGCTTTATCTCTCCACACCTGACATCACTGCGGAAACCCAGGCCAAAGTATCGGCCTGCTTATCCGACATTGCCACCTGGATGTCCAACCGCCACCTGAAACTGAACATGGCCAAGACCGAACTTCTTGTCTTCCCACCCAAACCCACTTCCCCTCTACCTCCACTCTCTATTTCGGTTGATAACACCCTCATCGTCCCCGTCTCATCTGCCCGCAACCTCGGTATCATCTTCGACTCCTCCCTCTCCTTCTCTGCGCATATCCAGCAGATAGCCAAGACCTGTCGCTTCTTCCTCTATAACATTAGCAAAATCCACCCTTTCCTCTCTGAGCACACCACCCGAACTCTCATCCACTCTCTCATTACCTCTCGCCTTGACTACTACAACCTATTCCTCACTGGTCTCCCACTTAGCCACCTATCCCCCCTTCAGTCCGTTCAGAACTCTGCTGCGCGTCTTATCTTCCGCCTGAACCGATACACTCATATCACCCCTCTCCTCAAGTCACTTCATTGGCTTCCGATCAGGTACCGCATTCAATTCAAGCTTCTCCTACTAACCTACAAATGTACTCGATCTGCAGCCCCTCCTTACCTCTCAACCCTCATCACCCCTTACGTTCCTACCTGTAACCTCCGCTCTCAAGACAAATCCCTCCTTTCAGTACCGTTCTCCACCACCGCCAACTCCAGGCTCTGCCCTTTCTGCTTCGCTTCACCCCAAGCGTGGAACTAACTCCCCGAGCCCATACGCCAGGCCCCTTCCCTGCCCATCTTCAAATCTCTGCTTAAAGCCCACCTCTTCAACGTCGCCTTCGGCACCTAACCTCTACACCTCTACCCAGGAAATCTAGACTGCCCATCTTGACATTTCGTTCTTTAGATTGTAACCTTTACACCTCTGCCCAGGAAATCCAGACTGCCCAACTTGACATTTCGTTCTTTAGATTGTAAGCTCCTTTGAGCAGGGACCGTCCTTCTTTATTTTGTACAGCGCTGCGTAACCCTAGTAGCGCTCTAGAAATGTTAAGTAGTAGTAGTAGTAGTAGTAGTAGTTGTGCAACCTCACTACCCAGAAACCCTATCTTCCCTGATTGTGAGGTATCCTTGCAAGATACCTTATCCCGAACCATGCGCTTTTGAGTGACTGTCGGCCTTTCCCCCATTTCTAGTTTAAAAGCTGCTCTATCTCCTTTTTAAATGCCGATGCCAGCAGCCTGGTCCCACCCTGGTTAAGGTGAAGCCCATCCTTTCGGAATAGGCTCCCCCTTCCCCAGAATGTTGCCCAGTTCCTAACAAATCTAAAACCCTCCTCCCTGCACCATCGTCTCATTCACGCATTGAGACTCCGGAGCTCTGCCTGTCTCTTTGGCACTGCGCGTGGAACAGGTAGCATTTCAGAAAATGCTACCCTAGATATGATATTATGATCCTTTGTTTCATATTGTTGACGGTCTGCATTTTCCTTATGGGTGGTATATTGATGTATTAGGGTCTGCCCAGTGTAATATTTATGGTACAGTAAGGTTCTGAGTGTGTTTTTGCACAGATGTGTGCATAATGTTTTGCAGTTGAGCGATTGTGGTTAGTATATGCTTTGAGCAACCACTTTATTCTTTGACATATGATACATATCAAATATCTAAATTTAATAAAAGGTATTGTGACTATTTTATTTTTACATATTTTTTCCTGTGTGTTGTGAGACAATTATGGATGTAAGCTCCACCCTTGGCCCAACCCCTAACCTCGCCCCTTTTAGCCTCCCCAAACAATTGGGCCACCGACCGCCTATGGGGTGCAAGTTCTGAACTGAAGGCCTATTAGTGGTCCTGGGGCTCAGCCTAATTGCCTCAAAGTTATTTCTTCTTGTACACTGCAGTGTTAACCTACCTGCTGAGCTCCTTTGCTGTATTTTTTCTGAGTTTCTGCACTACTGTGTGCTGCCTCCTGTACATCTTGCCAGATCTTCCTGCGTACCACCCTGGGTGTGACAGTAGATATGAGTGATGAGTGCTAAGCATGGGCACTTGAGATGCTCCATATTCGAACGAGAAGGGCTGCCATCTTCCAAAACAAATCGGGAGATGGCTGCCCTTCTCACAATGCCGGCCAAATCGGTATCATCGAAAGCCGATTTTGGCCGGCTTCAACTGCTTTCCTTCGCGGGGATGGTGAAAGTTCACGGGGGCATGTCGGAGGCGTAGCGAAGGTGGGACGGGGCGTGGTTAACAGATGGCCGGCGTCAGGCCATAATGGAAAAAAGATAGCCGGCCCTGACGAGCATTTCACCGGTTTTACTTGGTCCATTTATTTTTAGGACCAAGTCTCAAAAAGGTGTCCCAAATGACCAGATGACCACTGGAGGGAATCGGGGATGACCTCCCCGTACTCCCCCAGTGGTCACCAACCTCCTCCCACCCTAAAAAATATATATATATATATATTTTTTTTTGCCAGCCTCTATGCCAGCCTCAAATGTCATCCCCAGCTCCATGACAGCAGTATGCAGGTCCCTGGAGTAGTTTTAGTGGGTACTGCAATGCACTTCAGGCAGGCGGACTCAGCCCATCCCCTCCCCACCTGTTACACTTGTGGTGGTAAATGTGAGCCCTCCAAAACCCACCCAAAACCCACTGTATCCACATGTAGGTGACCCCTTCACCCATAAGGGCTATGGTAGTGTTGTACAGGTGTGGGGAGTGGTTTTGTGGGGGGTGGTTGGGGGGCTCAGCACCCAAGGGAAGGGACCTATGTACCTGGGAGCAATTTCTGAAGTCCACTGCAGTGCCCGCTAGAGTGCCCAGTTGGTGTCCTGGCATGTCAGGGGGAGCAGTGCACTACAAATGCTGGCCCCTCCCACGACCAAATGCCTTGGATTTGGCCGGGTTTGAGATGGCCGGCTTCGGTTTCCATTATGGGCGAAAATGGAGGCTGGCCATCTCTAAGTCAAGATTTAGTTCGACCTAAATGTTGAGATTTGACCGTCCCCAACCGTATTATCGAAACGAAAGATGGCTGGCCATCTTTTTCAATAATACGGCCGGTTCCGCCCCTTTGTGGAGCCGGCCCCAGAGATGGCCGCCTTTAGAGATGGCCGGCATCTTCGATTATGCCCCTCCATGGGAAATCATGGTGGTTGTAATTTCACAAAGAAGGCAAAGTGACATTGAAATCAAAATTTTTCTACTTGCTTACAGGTCATCAAAATTAAACCTCTAAAGGGGTCTCAAGATTCTATAATCCTTGTAATGCTTGCTTTTCACTGTGGTCCCTCCACTTCAGTCTTTAGATGCCTTATCAAGACAGTGTGGGGAAACTCGTCCTTCCTTTCTCCAAACTGTACTGCTCTGTGGATAAAGGGAAGATTTGAGCATCCAGGATATCAACAAGACACCTTGTTTGAATTCTAGACTACATTATCATTAATTAATGGAAAAACTACCCAAAATGTTACTAATACAATGAGTGATGTTGTAATATTAAACAAAATATGCAGATGATAGAGCACATAGAAGACACACAGGTGTTAACTTTATTTCATACAAAGATAATATGGATAGAATGAAAGGGAAGAAGTGGAACCATCCAGTAATAGATTGAACAAACAGCTGCAAATAAAAATGCCCTCATGTGGAATGCTCCATTCAGTCTCCAAACATCAGAGGTTGTAAAAATAGACCTGCTGTTCCTAGAACGCACACCAGAATAAAAATCCACAGGAAAATCCGATCAATCACCATTGCAACGTATTTCCAGTCATCCTGTATCTGGAAAAGATAAAATTGGGGGGAGGGGGGAAATGTTAGTGCTGATGAAATGTGCATTTCATTTCAAATTTAGGCAAAAGTTATGTGAGGACAGAAAGAGCAGAAGACCCAATTCAGGGATCAAACTAGGAACCTTCTACATGCTAAGCCATTGGTCTGACCCTTTGTATTTACTTTGACCTTGACTTCATAGCCAGAGGTACCTTTTAAAGTAAGTAAATGGACTAAGCAACCATCTCCTTACCTCTTTAGCAGCATTTTGAGTTTTCATGTTCTTTGCAATGTATCTCACACTTTCAATTGCTTCTCTTATTTCTGGAGATAAGGTTGAGATGGAAAAGGCAGCATCTACTGACTCCAAGCTAGGTTCAGTCAAAAGGCTGCCTGGGACTTCAAAGGCCTTGTTTCGTTGACACCTTGAGCAATTGCAAGTGACATTCCAGCAGATGGAGCCATCCCTGCAACCTCCAATGTCACAGCTGCTGAAACTGTTGAAGTCTGAGAGCTCAGTGTTATACATTGGCTTAGACTCAGAGTTCTTGCTGTATTCTTTACCAGGTCGTGTCATGAACATTATTCTGGGTAGCAAGTTCAGAAATACTACCTTCACCCACTCGGGCATTGTGTGCGTCTTGGGTGTTCTGTAGTGTACGTTCTGCACAAAGACAGTTACAACAATAGAAAGTGTTACAAAGATCATGGTGAACAGTAGATATTCTCCAATAAGTGGGATTACCAGTGAAGTGGAAGGGATGGTTTCTGTAATAACCAGGAGGAACACGGTTAGTGACAGAAGGACTGAGATGCAGAGTGTTACCTTCTCACCACATTCAGAAGGCAGGTAGAAAACCAAAATAGTTAAACAAGAAATGAGAAGGCAAGGAATTATCAAATTCATGGTATAAAATAAAGGTAGGCGTCTGATGTATATGTAATAAGTGATGTCTGGGTAGATCTCTTGACAGCAGTTGTATTTCATTTCATGTCTATAGCCAGGCGCAGCGATGATGGCCCATTCTCCGCTCTCCCAGTATTCCTTGAGGCTAATGTTGGAGCCAACCATAACAAAGTCAATCTCAGCCTTATCATATGTCCATGAGCCAAACTTCATTGTGCAGTTCTGGTAATCAAAAGGAAAATAGGTCACATCGATTTTACACGAACTCTTAAAAATTGCAGGAGGTGTCCAGATCACTTCACCCGTGTAATTCAGGAAGGCCTTTGTCTTGTCATCAGCTTGGAATTTGCCAACTGCACTACAAAAAGAAAGATAAAAAGAATACAATAGCCGGAGAGAGCTGTTGTGAAATTAACTTCTCAATATACTGAAAAAATCTGTGGAGGAGAGAGAGTGAAACTGGAGATTAAGCAGGGTCTCTAGAATTGCAGAACAAGGAGAAAATGGGCAGAGAGAATTGGAAACCTACCAAAGACTCATCTAAAACTCATGGAGAAAACAGCACCAAAATGGGTACATTTTGGAAGGTTTGATCATAGATTTGTGGAAAAAATTAATTCAAAGAGGGAGGACGTTAAGAAAGATGGAGAATAAATGCCAAATCTATTTTTGGAAGGTTCATCCTTCCATTAATAAACTGTATGCAGTGGTTTAAGACTTGTTTAATGATTGATCTGGCTTACATATATTTGGGTTTTAACCAATAAGCAAAACACCCCATTACAAAAAATATTAAAATTATTTTTTAACTTCTAATTTGATAGTTATTTCATTTTGTAACTGTGCTGTTATTGTATCATTCCCAACACTTGAGCTGCTTTCCTTATTGTGATTTTCCTTGGACCTGAATTGGGAGAAGGTGGAAGACAAGATTAGATTTGATTAGATTAAGGAAAGGGGATAGGACTTGATATACTGCAGGGGCGGGCTGAGAGTGGTCTGGGGCCCCTGCCCGGCCGCTGCCTGACACTGCCATACTGCCGCACTGCTGCCCCCTACCACCACAGCCGACACCCCCGTTGCCCCGGTTCTACCTGAAGGGCCATGGTGGTCTAGTGGTCTCTGCGGGGGGGGGGGGGAGGCATGTTCTTTACTGCCCTCTTCGCTGCTGCTATTCCCCCACCTGCTGGCACCACCATGTTTTCAAAATGGTGGCCGAGACTTCCCGCAGTAGTCTTGTGGGTCTCGACAGTCTCGCGGGACATCCGCAGGGAGTCTCGGCCGCCATTTTTAAACTAAAGGCAGTGCCAGGCAGGGGGAATAGCAACAGCAGAATGGGCAGGAAAGAACATGTTCCCCCCTGCAGACGCCACTAGATCACCAGCAGCATGCCTTTAAAGGCAGGACCAGAGAGGGCTGTGGTGTGCGGCAGGCATCCAGGCCCCCTAGAGCCTCTGGGCCAGTGGCGTAGCTACGTGGGGCCTGGGCCCCCGTAGATTGGGCCCTGGACCCCCCTGCCGATGACCCGCTTGACCCCCCTCCTGCCACCAACCCGCCTACCTTTGCTGGCGGTGGACCCCAACCCCCCACCAGCCGAGGTCCTCCTCACAAAAGGCTTCCTAGTCCTTCTGTTTCTGACATCCTGCATGTTGTACGTGCAGGACGTCAGACTCACAGAACAAAGCCTTGCAGCAGGGGCTTAGCTACGGGTGGGCCTGGGTGGGCCCAGGCCCACCCAATTTCAGCCCAGGCCCGCCCAGCGCCAGCCCCAGCACCCATTGCCGGCCACTGCTGCTTTTCCTGTTGAGCAGCAGGGCCGGCGATACAAAAAGAAGAAGCGCTAATGGCGCTAAGGACCATAGGACGAGAAATGTTTAAAAAAAAAAAAAGCGCGGCACCGGCAGGCACTGTCTCGGCAGCCTTGAGGCATTGGCTGCTGAGGCATTGGCTGCTGGCTCGCAGGCTCCTCCCGTCTGCGGGAGGAGCCTGCGAGCCAGCAGGCAATGCCTCAGCAGCCAATGCCTCAAGGCTGCTACTGCCGAGACAGTGCCTGCCGGTGTCGCGCTTTTTTTTTTTTTTTTTAACATTTTTCGTCTTCCTTAGTGCCGTTAGCGCTTCTTCTTTTTTGTAGCGCCGGCCCTGCTGCTCAACAGGAAAAGCAGCAGTGGCCGGCAATGGGGGCTGGCGCTGGCATGCAGGGCGGGCCTCGTCGAAGGAAAACATGGAAGGATGGGGAGAAAAAAAGGGAAAACAGATGGAAGGATGGGGAGAAAGAGGGAAAACATGGAAGGATGGGGAGAAAAGAGGGAAAACAGATGGAAGGATGGCAGAGAATGAGGGAAAACATGGAAGGATGGGGAGAAAGAGGGAAAACATGGAAGGATGGGGAGAAAAGAGGGAAAACAGATGGAAGGATGGCAGAGAATGAGGGAAAACATGGAAGGATGGGGAGAAAGAGGGAAAACAGATGGAAGGATGGCAGAGAATGAGGGAAAATATGGAAGGATGGGGAGAAAGAGGGAAAACATGGAAGGATGGGGAGAAAAAGAGGGAAAACAGATGGAAGGATGGGGAGAAAAGAGGGAAAACAGATGGAAGGATGGCAGAGAATGAGGGAAAACATGGAAGGATGGGGTGAAAGAGGGAAAACATGGAAGGATGGGGAGAAAAGAGGGAAAACAGATGGAAGGATGGCAGAGAATGAGGGAAAACATGGAAGGATGGGGAGAAAAGAGGGAAAACAGATGGAAGGATGGCAGAGAATGAGGGAAAACATGGAAGGATGGGGAGAAAGAGGGAAAACATGGAAGGATGGGGAGAAAAGATAGAAAACAGATGGAAGGATGGGGAGAGAAAGGGGAGAGACTGGAAGGATGCAGAGAAAGGTGAGAGACTGGAAGGATGTGGAGAGAGAAGGGACACTGAACAGAAAAGGGTAGAGTGATACAGAGACACTGGTTAGAAAGAGGGAGAGAGACATTAGATGGAAGGATCAGGAGAGAGGATAGATGGATGGAAGGATGGGGAGAGAAAGAAGAGAGCTGCTGGATGGAAAAGGAGAGTAGTGAAAGACTGGAGAATAAGAGGAAGGGGCATGGGGAGAACAAGGGTGAGAAAAAGATGAAAAGCCATAAGTAGATGAAGGAAATTAAAGAATGGATAGTAAGAATGAATTAAATCAGGACAGAGAGAGAGGGGCAGAAAAATATTGAAGAAAGCAAAGAAAAAGGAGAGAAAAATGAGAAATGGCCAGGAAACCGTGGCAGAAGAGTTAAGCGAAAACGAAGGAAAGCAGAATCTAGAGACTGGGAGCGACACAATGAGAAAAAGTAAATGGCCATACAAGAAAGGTAAAGAAAATAATTTTATTTTTAATTTAGGATAAAGTAATATGGTACCTGTGTTAATGAAGTTTCAGAGACCAATACTTCCTTCCTTAGGTCAGGCGAGGATACCGTAACAGCATTATACTGACTTGAGGCAGGAGGTTTTGGCCTCTGAAAGCTCATTGAAAAGGGTGTTAGGCTATTAAATAAATTTTCTGAAATCTGATGCACTGAAAAGCAGCACTTTACCCTGTGTGACAAATGCATCTGATTAGCGTGACGAAATTTTGCTGGGGGAGGGGGGTAGAGAGAAAATTTTGTGCCCACCCACTTTGGGTTCAGGCCCATCCAAAATTGGCAGTCTGGCTACGCCACTGCCTTGCAGATAAGCTGATTGCAAGGCTTCGTTCTGTGAGTCTGATGTCCTGCACATACAACGTGCAGGACGTCAGAAGCAAAAGGACTAGGAAGCCTTTTGCAAGGAGGACCTCGGCTGGTGGAGGGTTGGGGTCCCCCGCCAGCAAAGGTAGGCGGGTTGGTGGTGGGAGGGGGGGTCGATAATGGCTGGCGGGCGGTGTCTGCAGCAATGGGGGAGGGGCAGCAATGGCGGGTGGGGGGGGGGGTCGGCGGTGCCAGGGGGGGGCTAAAATGTGCCCCTCACCTTGGGCTCATATTATATACAGGTACTTATTTTGTACCTGGGGCAATGGAGGGCTAAGTGACTTGCCCAGAGTCCTAAGGAGCTACAATGGGAACTAAACCAAGTTCCCCAGGATCAAAGTCCATTGCACTAACCACTAGGCTACTCCACAAGGTGGAGGAATAGGTGTTCATCAGATAAACACTTCCCTATTACTATGCCACCCTACCCTGGCTTTTCTTATGTCCTTTTCTCAGTTTTTGTGCCTGTAAACTGCTTTGATTGCTAACACAGGGGCCCTTTTGCAAAGCGGCAATAAGCCCAATGCGGGCACTGGCGGTAGTTTCAGTCCCAGCGTGTGCCATTTCCTGCTCTAGGAAAATTAGGGCTGTATTTTTTAGCATGGCGCTAGTGCCGTATGCTACCTGGTTAGCGCCGGATTAGCGCAGGAGCCCTTACCACCATCTCAATGGGTGGCAGTAAGTGCTCCCCGTCATGCAGTAATTGTTTTAATGGTTGCTTGCTAGTGATTGCATTAGCACATGGCCATTTAATAAAAAATTTTAAAAAATAGAAAATCAGCCATTTTAATGCTGCAGTAAAAATGGCCTTGACACATGGGAACCCCCCCCCCCCCCCCACCCCCCCCACCCCCCACCCACCACTACCACCACCAAGAAGGGCATGCTAATGCCACTTTCTAGAGCAGCTTAGTGAAAAGATCCCATTGTTTATTGCATCTAGGAGCCCTTTTACTAAAACACATTAAAATCTGGGCTTAAAGCATTTTAATGCAGGAGTTTCCCATGTGCTAAACCCAGATTTAATGCAACAGTATTTAGGGCTTTTTTAATAAAATTGATTTTTGCAGGTCCAATGCTATTTTTCCATTAGCTTGCGGGACTTGCAAAAAATTAACATGGGATCGCTTACCATCTCCTATTTAGGAGGCACCCAGTGCTCTCACGTGAAGTCTGCCTTAATCAGTTATTACATGCTAATCATCACATGCTAGCTGGATACCACTTTCCCACCTATACCACCCCCTCCTTCCAAAATATTTTAGAAAAAAATAGCATGCGATTAGCACATGCAAATTATCAAACTACCGCAAAACACCTTAACCCGTTTTGTAGTAGGCCTTTTTTCACATGCTAAACACGTTAGGGCTTAATACTCCTTAGTAAAAAAAAAGGCCTTAGTTAATGTTAGAGCTTTTCCATGTAAAATGATTAAGATTAGTGCATCTGTCTGGCAATTCATTTTGAGGATTTATTTATTTACATTATTAATAGCCTGCATGATCTAAAGCCAGCTTGGTATGGATGTAGGACAAGTGAAGAGTCAAGGAAGTTGATATGGTAATGGAGTACAACCTTTTCTAGCATTATAAATAAATAAATCCTCAAAGTGAATGGCCAGACAGGTGCACTAATCTCGATCATTGCATATGGAAAAGCTCTAACAATAACTAAGGGTAACAGTTAAAACATACATAATCAGATTATCTCCTGCTCTTGGTTACCCTTCCGCTGCTAACTTACAAGGTGGCATCAGTTCCTCTTCAGTACTTAACTCTCACCATTTCAAGGCACTTGCGCCATGCTCGCACAAGGAACAGGTCGTGCTCATTGGGCACTCCTTCGGCCCGTTCTGGCACGATTCTTGTTTTCTGTCTTGTTGGCCAAAGTTCTTTGCCTACTACTTGTTGTTAGTCTCTTTTATCCTTACTCTTTCAGTTCACTCTTCCAATGCATTTATGTCTTCTATACCCGTCCTCTTCATCCACCCTGCCCTCCTCACCTCGAAAGTAATCATTTCCCCTTTCCTTCTATAACTACCTTAACTCCGTCGTCCCTTCCTTTTATAGTGGCCTCAACAGAAGCGTAACCAGGTTGAGGGCATGGGGGAGCAGAGAGCGGATCGCTGACGGCGTCAGCAAGTGTTTTAAATGCAACAAATTGCGTAAAAAATAGGCTCTGGCGGAAGTCCATTTAGGGGAGTGGCCACTCCCCTTGCGCTTACCCCCAGCTATGCCTCTGGGCCTCAACCTCTCCATCATCACCTTGTCCCCTTCCCCTCAAATTAGGTCTTCTGAATACTAGCTCTCTTCGTTACAAGGGTTCTCTTGGGGCTGACATTATTCGTCAACATTCTCTGGATATCTTATGTCTTACAGAAACATGGCTCCACCTGATGACACATCAACTCTTCTAGACACTTCCCCTTCAGGCTTTTCTTTCTTTCAGTTTCCCCACCAAGCACGGAGAGATGGAGGTGTGGCTTTTATCTACTCTGATGCTCTTCAAATCTCCCTTTGCAACTCTTTCCTCTAATCTTTTCTGATGTAAGGATTATATGCTTTTTCACTTCTATAACTTCTTTTTACCTTACTCTTGTCTACCATCCTTCTCCCCCAACCTCAAATTCTCTGAGTCTTTGACCCACTACTCATCCTGGGTGACTTTAACATTCCTGCACCTAGTTCTCATCCCTCCTTTTTCTCCCTGTGGGAACAATTGAACATCACTCAATTCATTTCTATACCCACTCATATAGCTTGTAACACTTTAGATTTAATTCTCATTCTTCATCTTCTTTCCAGCCCACACAACTCAATTCAGTATGGTATCCTTGGACTGATCATGCTCTTCTTTACTTTTCCGTTCTTCTCTCTGCTTCCATTCTTCCCACTACTCCCCCTCTACAAAGGTTAATTACAACAGACACTCTTCTGTCACTGCTATTTCTTCTTCCATCCCCATTGCACCTAACTTCTCCTACTCATCAAATAAATCCCTCCATCTGGCTCTTGACACTGTAGCTCCTCTTAAGCCACTACAACACAAATGTAAGACAACTGCTCCCTGCTTTTCTTTCTTTCTTTCTTTCTTTCTTTCTTTCTTTCTTTCCACAAGAACAACTTCATAGAGCAGAGCACACTTGGCGCAAACATCTCTCTACAGCCATTTTAAATATCTTCCGTACACGCTACCATCAGTACAGAGCTCTTCTGCATCAAAACAACAGGGACTATATTTCAAGATGTAGCTCTAATGCGGTCTCTAAACCCAATACCCTCTTTCAACTTATTGAGTCAGTTGCCCCATCAGGCTCTTCTTTGCCCTTCTATGATCCATCTATTCTTTCGCCCACTACATTAGGTACTTGCTGGGAACAAAAGGTTCAAAATTTACACTCCACAATTCAAGCCTCATCTCTTCAAGCACCTCCTTCTTTCACTTCACCCCCGAGGAGTACACTCTCACCCCCATGTCCTCTCTCACTCACTTCCTCTTGGGTTACGTTCACAGCTCCAACATTGGCTTCCCTTAAAAAACGTTCTTGCCACCACTATTCCTTTAGGTTCTGCCCTTGACCCGTGGCCAGCCAAACCTTTCAAAAGTGCAGCCCCTCAAATTCTCCCCCTTCTTTTTCCTATAGCTTAGCTTAGCCACAGGCCATGTCCCCAGACCCTGGAAGCAAGCACTAATTATGCCACTTCTTTAAAAAAAAAACCACGTTGGACCCAACTAATCCAACTAACTACAGACCAATATCAAACCTTCCATTCCTTTCTAAAATGTTAGAAAAGGTTGTACTCCATTATCTTATCAACTTCCTTGACTCTTCACTTGTCCTACATCCATACCAAGCTGGCTTTCACAAAGAATGTAATACAGAAACTCTTCTAACAGCTCTTCATAACACCATCAGAACATCTTTGGATCAGCACTATTCTGTTGTACTGGTTTCTCTGGATTTATGTTCTGCATTTGACTTTGTTAATCACACTCTCCTATTTCCATGTCTTCACGCTATTGGCATCACCAATACTGTACTTCAGTGATTTTGTAGCTACCTCTCCAGGTACTCATTTCAGGTTTCCTCTCAACACCACTGATCTCATACTTTTAACATTGACTCTGGTGTATCTCAAGGTTCTAACTTTGCTCCAACACTTTTTAATATTTTTCTTGCTCCACTTCTCACTGTTATTCAGTCAAATTTCTGTCGGCCCTTTTGTTATGCTGATGACATCGAAATACTTTACTGTATCCCCCCTAATCAGCAGATCTATCTGAACTTAACTCATGTCTTTCCAAAGTCTCCATCTGGCTTCAGAATCATTCTCTTTATCTCAGTTCCCAGAAATGTGAAGTTATTCATTTTCCAAACCCCACTTCCCCAACTCCCTCTTATCCTATCCTTAATCATTATGAACTAACATTATAGGACACAGTCAAGAGTCTTGGAGTATTTTTTGATAGCCACCTCACCTTCAAACCACAAATTAACGCAGCAGTAAAAGCGTCTTTTTTATCACATTCAGTCCATTCGCTCAGTCTTCTCCTTTTCCTCCATATGTGCACTCCTCCTTGTAATTACTCATTTGGATTACTGCAATTCTCTCTATGCAGGTCTTCCACTTTATTCTTTAAAACGCCTTCAACTAGTGTAATCAACAGCTGCTCGCCTTGTATATCATGTACAGCCTTTTGACCACATTACACCTTTACTGTATCAAGAACAGTGGTTACCTCTCTCTGCATGCATCCAATACAAACTTCTGATTTTGGTCTTTAAGTCTCGCTCCCCAACTGCCCCAGACTATCACTCCTGCTTTGTTATTCCATACACACCCACAAGCTCCTTCTGCTCAACAAATGCCAATCTGCTTCAGTTACCTCCCCTCTCTGTCATTAGATTGGAGACTACTCGTGCTACAGCTTTCAGTTACATTGGTCCTAGGCTATGGAATGGTTTACCCACCCGCCTCCGTTCAGAACCCTTATAATCTAAATTCAAATCCTCTTTGAAAACACATCTCTTTTCACTAGCTTACCCTGCTCATTCTTAAAACCTATTTTTTTTTCTTTTTCTTTCTGACAGTATGTTAAGTTCTATTGTAAACAACTTTGAAGCCAGCTTTGGCACAAGGTGGTATATGAAGCCTTTGTAAAAATAAATAAATAAAAACACATTAAAACGATGCAACATAAAAAATACAAACAATTAAGCTCTATTATTACTATAGATGTCAATCAAACCAGTCATCCCTTCTGAGCACATGGCTTTCTCCCTTTAAGGGGCCATTATAGCATTGGCGCTATGCATTCCATATTGTGGTACCTACATCTTGGCCCCCACTTATGGAGTGGAGGAGTAGCCTAGTGGTTAGTACAGTGGATTTTGATCCTGGGGAACTGAGTTCAATTCCCACTGCAGCTCCTTGTGACTCTGGGCAAATCTAACCCTCCATTGCCCCTGGTACAAATAGTACCTGAATATAATATGTAAACCACTTTGAATGTAGTTGCAAAAAACCACAGAAAGGCAGTATATCATTTCCCCTTTCCCTTTAAATTTATAGTACTGATGATCACATTTCCTCTGTCGCCTAACTCCCTGGTGTTTTGAGAGGGTTCCAGTGATTCAAGTCTAGTTAATCTAATACATAACCCATTGTTTGATTGCCATGAAGAATGCAAGTGTTTCTGAAGGTCCCTCTATCACATCTTTTACAAGTTTATTTTTGGATGTATTTGTTTAGGTTATGGCAGTTTCTATACTGGCATTACGCTGAACTGTTTAGATATAAGCATGATGAAAAATATATATACCATGTACCATGAGATAAGCACAGCTGACCTGCGAGTTTTGAAATGACTGCAAATTTAGCAGTGTGCTAGCAAATGTTTTTGCATGCCAGGTGATGACCTCAAAATGAGATAACAGTGGTTGTTGGCCACATATACATCATGAAATGAAATGAAATTATAGGCACTTGTGCTTTTACCAATGACTCTTTGAAATGCACTATTTGAAAAGAAAAAAGGGATAAATATCTGGACCACAGAGTTACTGTCTTACTGCATATTATACACATACACAATAGTAATACTGTATTATTAATATGTTCTTACTTGTTATATAAAACAATATCTGGTTTCCATATCTTATCTGAAGGAATTCGAACAAATTCAATGCCGTCATACTCTGAAGGATTCCATTTCAACTTGTAATCATTCCATATCTGAATATGAAAAAGAGATGTTTAAAGCATGTTCATGTTTTACCAACATGGAAGCTATAAGGAGCATTCAGGAGAAGTCAGTCAATGAAAAGCACAGGCTGGTTTCCAGCAGCTGGATGTGTCAGACTATTGTGAAGTTCCAGACCCTAGAGCACCACTCATCAAACATGATCTACCCTTTCCTGGGAGACAGTAGAAAGTGGTACAGTACATCAACATCACAACCATGGTCTATGTCCTCCACTGAGTGCAAAAAAAGAAGAAGAACTACACTTCACTAAAGAACAAACCAACAAAGAAGACTAGAGACGACCTAGGGGTGGAAGAAAGTCCCAAGGGCGCCTAAATTGGCAAATGAATCTTTATTAGGATGACCCAAAACAGCTGTTTCACTTGAGCATACTGCTAGCTGGCAGTAGCGCTGTTTATGCTCAAACAACATTTGTCTCTAAGGGGGAGGGGATTCATCAAGGTGCAGTAAAAGTTCGCCTTGATGCCTCATGGGATTCAGCAACCTGCAGGATCCTGGTACCACAGGTTGCTGAATTCCGTTTTAGAGGAATAACATTGCTTGCCAGCCACCTCGCAAACAAATTCCCACGGCCCAGAAGCATCGAACCACAAAGCGAGGCCCAAGGCTCCAAGGTCTGAAAAGCTGGTTCCCCCCCAGGCTCCCAGTAACCCCTCTGGACTTCAGCTCATCCCTTCAGCACATGGCTCACCTAACCCTCCAAAAGAGGCTACCTTTCAAATTCATTGGTGGTCTGGAGGGTCTGGGGGGGGGGTCTTTGAGGGTTCAGAGGGGTCTTCCGGGTGGCACCCAAGGGCCCATGTGGTCTTCAACAGGAACAATGCCCAATCACTCCTGCCCTATGCCCAATGCCCAATCGCTCCTGCCCTGGCCTCTAGCAGTAGTCGCCATTTTGAATGTGATGCAGGACTGGCCAGGTGTGACTGGGCATTGCTCCTCACTGAACATCCCCTCAGACCCCTGAACCTCTAGGACCCCCAGAACCCCCCAGGATCAACAATGAGATATGGTAGCCCTTTGGGTTGTGGAGGTGGATGATCCTTGTAGTAGGGGGGTTAAGCTGGGGGGCCAGATACCTGGGAGGGATCCTGCACTGGCAGCGCAGCAGCATCAGGCTGCATCTTTGCAGTCCAATGATCCCAGATTGTAGAATCACCACAGCAAAAAGCTGGGGATATTTTACTATAATGTTTGGACCCTAACGCACCTTGCAGTCTATGATCACAAGTCACGCTAGGCTCCTTGCATAGTAATGAAATGCAAAACATGGAGTGGAGGAGTAGCCTAGTGGTTAGTGCAGTGGACTTTGATCCTGGGGAACTGAGTTCAATTCCCACTGCAGCTCCTTGTGACTCTGGGCAAGTCACTTAAACCTCCATTGCCCCTAGTAGAAACTGCTGATTGCCACCGACTAAATATCAGGCACTAAGATAAACCTTGCATTCTCTACCTCACCACCTCTCCCTCCACTAGTCCATTCCCCTCTCTCTCTCATTCCCTTTCCTCCTTTCCTGAAGTTACTATTGAGGAAACTACACTTCTTCTTTCTTCCTCAAAATGTTCCTCTGATCCCATTCCCACCCACCTTCTTAATGCCATCTCTCCTGCTCTTATTCCTTTTATCTGTCACATTCTCAACCACTCACTTTCCACTGCGACTGTCCCTGCTGCCTTTAAACATGCTGTGGTCACACCTCTCCTTAAGAAGTCTTCACTCGACCCTACTTGTCCCTCTAATTACCGACCCATCTCTCTCCTTCCCTTTCTCTCCTAATTACTTGAGTGTGCTGTTCACCGCTGCTGCCTTGATTTTCTGTCCTCACCTGCTATTCTTGACCAACTACAATCTGGTTTTCGCCCTCTCCACTCAACCGAAACTGCGCATACTAAAGTCTCCAATGACCTATTACTGGCTAAATCCAGAGGTCTCTATTCCATCCTCATTCTTCTTGATCTTTCCGCTGCTTTTGACACTGTCGATCACAGCATACTCCTCGATTCCCTGTCCTCACTTGGATTCCAGGGCTCTGTCCTTTCCTGGTTCTCTTCCTACCTCTCCCTCCGCACCTTCAGTGTTCACTCTGGTGGATCCTCTTCTACTTCTATCCCTCTGCCTGTCGGCGTACCTCAGGGTTCTGTTCTTGGTCCCCTCCTCTTTTCTATCTACACTTCTTCCCTTGGTTCATTAATCTCATCCCATGGCTTTCCTACCATCTCTATGCTGATGACTCCCAAATCTACCTTTCTACCCCTGATATCTCACCTTGCATCCAAACCAAAGTTTCAGCGTGCTTGTCTGACATTGCTGTGTGGATGTCTCAACGCCACCTGAAATTAAACATGACCAAAACTGAGCTTCTCATTTTTCCCTCCAAACCCATCTCCCCACTCCCCCCCCCCCCCCCCCCCCCCCCCGTTTTCTATTTCTGTTGATGGCTCTCTCATTCTCCCTGTCTCCTCAGCTCGAAACCTTGGGGTCATCTTCCACTCTTCTCTCTCCTTCTCTGATCATATCCAGCAGATCGCCAAGACCTGTCGTTTCTTTCTTTACAACATCCGTAAAATCCGCCCCTTTCTTTCCGAGCACTCTACCAAAACCCTCATCCACACCCTTGTCACCTCTCGTTTAGACTGCTGCAATCTGCTTCTTGCTGGCCTCCCACTTAGTCACCTCTCCCCTCTCCAATCGGTTCAAAACTCTGCTGCCCGTCTCGCCTTCCGCCAGGGTCGCTTTACTCATACTACCCCTCTCCTCAAGTCGCTTCACTGGCTCCCTATCCGTTTTCGTATCCTGTTCAAACTTCTTCTACTAACCTATAAATGTACTCACTCTGCTGCTCCCCAGTATCTCTCCACACTCGTCCTTCCCTACACCCCTTCCCGTGCACTCTGCTCCATGGATAAATCCTTCTTATCTGTTCCCTTCTCCACTACTGCCAACTCCAGACTTCACGCCTTCTGTCTCGCTGCACCCTAAGCCTGGAATAAACTTCCTGAGCCCCTACGTCTTGCCCCATCTTTGGCCACCTTTAAATCTAGACTGAAAGCCCACCTCTTTAACATTGCTTTTGACTCGTAACCACTTGTAACCACTCGCCTCCACCTACCCTCCTCTCCTCCTTCTTGTACACATTAATTGATTTGATTTGCTTACTTTATTTTTTGTCTATTAGATTGTAAGCTCTTTGAGCAGGGACTGTCTTTCTTCTATGTTTGTGCAGCGCTGCGTACGCCTTGTAGCGCTATAGAAATGCTAAATAGTAGTAGTAGTAGTAGGTACCTGAGGCAATGGAAGGGTAAGTGGCTTGCCCAAGGTGGGACCATACAATTTGAACTAGGCTTCCCTGTTTTTCAGCCCATTGCTGAAACCATTAGGCCACTCCTCCATTTCAGGCAGTGGTACTGGATATCCGGAGAGACCTCTGACCGCTGCAGTTATCTAGAACCTCTGACCGCTGCAGTTATCTAGAAAGCAGCAGTATTCCGCACTGTTCTCTGAATAACTATCTGAATAACAGCAGTATTCAGCACTGTTCTTGGAATAACTATCTGGTTAAGAACATAAGGATAGCCATACTGGATCAGACCAATGGTCTATCTAGCTCAGTATCCTGTTTCCAAAAGTGGCCAATCCAGGTCACAAATAGCTGGCAAAAACGCAAATAGTAGCAACATTCCATGCTACCAATCCCAGGGCAAGCAGTGGCTTCCCCATATCTGTCTCAAATAACAGACTACGGACTTTTCCTCCATGAGCTTATCCAAGCTGTTTTTAAAACCAGATAATCTAACTGCTGTTATCACATCTTCCAGCAACAAGTTCCAGAGCTTAACTCTTTGTTGAGTGAAAAAATATTTCCTCCTATTTTTTTTAAAGTATTTCTATGTAACTTCATTGAATATCCCCTAGTCTTTGTAGTTAGTTTTTAAAAGCTGTTCTATCTCCATTTTAAAAGCAGGACCAGATGACACCATGAAGAAAACTTCAGAAGCCCTCTGTTGTCAACTATATAAATAATTGACTCCTGACGCAGTTACTCTTGCTGAAATATGAGTGTGTAAAGTCACTTTTCCACTTGTTTGTTCTATATTTGACAGAAGCATGGACTGTTTTATATGGTTTGAAGAATAAACTGAAGTGCCATTTCACATTTGCTGGATTTAATGACTGGGCCCTCCCCCCCCCCCCCCCCCCCCCCAAAGTTTTTAAAATGTATCATCAATAATATGCACTATTGCTCAGTCACATATACTGTTTATCAAATAGTGCAATAGAATGCACTATTTGCACCGAAAAGAAAAACAATTATAAAAAGCTGATCAAAATTAAAATTCCCATTAATGATATGGTGAACTAGACAAAATGAACATTTTTGATCACAACACCCCTATTATGTAAACATTTTATGGAAAGTACCAGAAAAGCTCCTTCAAATGCTACTCTTCCCAGCTTCCAAGATAACCCTAGCATATAATAGCTCCAATTGTAACTGCCAAATGCTGCCACAGTGTTAACAATGAATTGCAAACAGGTAAAATAAATTATGCTTTTAAGGGACAGTTTTGAAAGGAAATCACCTAAATTGATTTTCCTAATTAAATATTGGAGTTAAAAAACAAGAAGGCAGTTGATCCGCTAAATCCAATATGAAAGATAAAACAAAGAGATCTTGTAAAAAATACAGTCTTTATTAGTAGATTAAAAAGCTCCCAGATATTCAATATAAAATGCCCAACATGGCCATGTTTCGCCAGTATATAAATGGCTGCATCAGGGGCAGTGGGACATCATCAAAGTGGTTTTTTGAGAGACTGTTCCCAGAATTTAACCTTCTATGTTTTTTACACACCAGCCTGAGCTTTTCTGAAAGTTTTAATCAGCTGGTGTCCCACAAGATATGCCTCTTTGTTTTATCTTCCTAATTAAATATTGTCCCGTGCAGAGCATCTAGAAGCAGGCACGGGTTTTCACAGCATGCACCACAAAATATAATAAGCCAAAGCAACCCTATGTGTAAAGTCACAGCAAAAGAAGGGGGATTTTCCCACACTGATCTTCATTGATGATTTTGTATGTACCAGTTACAAGGCTTTGACAGCACATGTATACAATTCTACTGCTACAATTGGTACTGTTTGAGGCACCAACTTCAATGTACATCCATAAAGCAAGTTTTTCAGAAGATCACATGACTTCTGATGGGTCCGTGTCAAGTCTGTTTGCATTTTGTTGCTTGCACTATCCTTATCCAGTTGGAGTCACTGTTCCCTCCAAGTTGAACCAGTGTCCTCCAACCGCATTGCTGCCAGTAGGGGGCGGTGCTTCAATATTGTGTTTTCAATCTGTGGAGACATGCAGGTTCCCTGGCGTCCTGCAGACCTTGCCTGTCTTTCATTATTGAAAATGTGATAGTGAAACAGCGCCCCCCTCCCACCAGCAGGACTGCATACGGAGGACTCCCGCTCAGCCCAGAGGGAAGAGTGGTTGGAGTTACCAGTAAAGAGTTTTTCCGGTCACCTCAGAGTCCTCTTTGGATTGTTTGGAAGGCTGTTCATCCATCCCTACTCCCCCTTCTTTCACAACATACAAACATTTAAAGGAGAATTCTTTAAACGTTGTTCAAATATTGGCACGCGTCCTTTATAGCACAGTGCTCAACTCTGAGTGCCAGACTTATGCCTGCTGAAAACTGGTGGAAATCCTGGCACCCAAGTTGGGCACGGAGGTCTATTATTCTATAACATTGCGTCCAACTTTTTGAAACACCCTTGACCCACCCATGTCCTATTTTGGGTTGCGTGCTATGGGATTTATGCACCCAGTGTTATAGAATAATGAGCAGCCAGATGCGTGCACAAATCTTAATTGGTGCCAGTTAACGTCAACAATTGGTCGTTAGCATCCAAATATTAATAGTCAACAGCCCATTAGCCACTTAAGTTTGCCAGGATATGTTTGGGACTAGAGAGGAAAACTGTATCTGAAGGTCTGACATTCAAAACCACAAATCAATGTGCACATTAACTACCTGAAAATTAGCTCTAAGCTACTCATGTGAACAGTAGTGCACCCATACTATACAATACTGTAGGCTGTTGAGAACTGCCCCTCTTTTTCCATCCACTCACTTTTATAATGAGATGTACATCAACAATACTATTTAGAAATTGTGCTGAAAAATGTAGCATATTTTAGAATTTACCATAAAAGAATGCTCTCTGAATAGCTATCCAGATAACAGCAATATTCAGCACTGCTCTCGGAATAACCATCTGGATAACAGCAATATTCAGCACTGTAATATTCAGCACGGATCTCTAAGTAACTATCTGGATAACAGCAGTATTCAGCATTGCTCTCAGAATCTGGATAACAGCAGTATTCAAATCAAGGAATGTTCATGTCAAATCAATCTGTTCCTACAAGCATATGGTAAAAATCATGCTTATGCCTGGATGGAACTAATATGAGGGGGAGGGGCAGTGGTCGTAGCAGTGCAAGGGTTTAGAGTGGAGACATGGCAGGGAAAGCAGGTGGTGGTCTGAATATTGGAATTTGTATTTTTTACCACAAGTGATAGAGAACTAAATCAAAAGTCTCAGCTGAATGAGCATGATGGCTAGCTGACCCTTATCTGTTGTCATTAACTATGTTACTGTATTGCAAACTGTGTTCTATGTCAATGCAAGGTGTTTTATTGATTTATTTATCACATTTATTGGGCATCTATCAAATAAAGCTCTGAGTGGTATTAACCTATAAACTGTTTATGCTCTTCCCCTCTTGGAGAAGCAATGTTCATAAGAATCTCTCAAACGACTTCTCACACACCCTGTGTCCTTCTGTGACGTAATAAATGACTATGCAGAGCTGGGCAACTGGTTTAATAGTTTCTGCAGCTGCCTGGTTATACTGGGTTTGGGATGCTATAGAGACAGCATTCCCAACCCCTGTGGGGAAGGAGTCTCAGCCATTGCTCAAGGGTGACATCTATTGGCCAGCCTTGGATACATACTAGCCAGATTCCAGCAAGAATTATGGTCCAAGTATCACAATGATGGCTGAGCTGAATTGTGAAGGGAAGAGAAAAATCAGGGGAAAATCCTTGAATAACTGAATGGAGGCATATGCTGCCATAGCCTAGTAGAGGCTGGTTTCCATTATGAAAGCTTGAGGAAGCAGGAAGAAGCTGCCAAGCCAAAACCCCAAACTAGACAAATGAAAATCAGGCACTGGTATTTGTCCGTAAGAAACAGTGTGGAGAACTGTGCCAAGGGCTGTCACTCCCAGGGTAGCTGCTAGGACACTGTGTGAAGCTGAATTCTCATGCTAACACAATGGACTACGTGTTTATACATCCAAGAGATTGTAGTCTGCGTCAGAATTGAGCACATCTGGAACTGGATATCTGAATCCTGATGTTGACATTCTATGTTAAATTGGGCTTCACTTCACATGTAATATGCTTAATTAGTGTTGGCTGGGAATTAGCACTTGATGCACGTGATTTGGAAACATCACATGGGGACATCATACTCGTAATTTTCTTTTCAGATTGCCTTTGAGTGGATAATATCATAAAATGTCCTGCCTTGCACCATAGTCATTCTGAAATGTTGCCTAGTCCCTCCTAGACACAGAACTGTCCTGGACATTGTGAAATTATGAACCCTGTGATTTGGCTGCAGCTTTAATAAGTATTTCAGAGAGCACAATAACCTAAGCACAGATTACCTAGCTAAGCTTGGATGAAGAATGGATAGTTACAAACTCTGTTTCTCATTGGCACGCTATCGTGGATGCATTACAGAAGGAGAGTTGTGTGTCTCCAACCTTTGTTGAATATGTACCAACATTAGAAAATGTTTCAGAGAGAGGAAGAGGATAAAGGGCCTTGTGGGAGCTAAATATAAGGGAGTGTTCCCTTGAAAATAAGAATGTTGGCAGTTGTGTCTCGAACAGCAACACGGAGAGGGTCAAAGTACAAACCACACAAGCAAAAGGAGAGCATCAGGAGCCTTCAAAATAGGTACAAATCTTTAATTCCTGTATCCTTTAAAGATAAATCTTTAATTCATGTACTCAACATGTATTTTGGCACACAGCGCCTGCGTCAGGAATCACCTAAAAAGATACCAATCATGATGAACCCAATCTAAGAGGAATAACTGATGGAACAATTTGAAATATTGTACCTTGTAGTACTCCAGGTCAATGTTATCTAGGAAATGGCAGCAAGCCAAAAGTAATTGCTAGATAACATCAACCCGGAGTACTACAAGGTACAATATTTCTGATTGTTGCATCAGTTCTTACCCTTAGATTGGGTTCATCGTGATTTTAGATGACCCCTGATGCGGGTACTGTGCGCCGAAACATGGCCCAGGTCAGATACATGACTTAAAGATTTGTCTCTAAAGGGTACATGAATTAAAGTGTCCCTATATTGAATGCTCCTGGTGCTGTTCTTTTAGCAGTTGTGTCTCCACATTTAGGAATTCAATGGACAACCAATCAAAGCACACAGACAGTGGCCACAGGACCATGTGTTGAACTTACATGCTTCAGCCACAGGTTTGTCTCCATAATTTGATTGACTTCATCCTGAAATATAGCCACAGAAAAGCAGCATCAAGATAGGAATCTAGAGTGCAAACATCTCCACTATCCATTCAGCTGCAGGCCCTATCTAAAAGTCATATTTCTACTGTCTTCACCTTCAATAAAATGAAAACATTAAAAGGCCCTGAGGGTTGGAGTTCAATTTTCTGAGAATTATAAAGTCAGAATTGAGCACATCTGCAACTGGATATCTGAATCCTGATGTTGACATTCTATGTACTTCCTTTTGGTGCTGGCAAGGCAGCCCTTGCTGTCCTTTAGATGCCTGCACTGGTAACTCTGTGATGTAAGACAGAACCCTAAGGTGATTATGAGGCTCATTTTCAAACCACTTAGACTTATAAAGTTCCATAGTAACCTATGGAACTTTGTAAGTAAGTGCTTTGAAAATATGCCTCTAAATCCATTACCAGAGAGACCAACACATGAATAGAAAAAGCTGATACCTACCACTTTCACTAGCTGAGACATGGACACTTCAAACTTTACAATAACAGGGTCCGATGCATTCTCCACTGGTCTGATATATTGATTGTATTTCTCAAATAAAGCTTTGAACAACTTATGTTCAGCTTCTGAACAACTGCATCCTAAGTATAAAACACAAAGTATTGTAAACCATCACACATTAAGCATAGTACACAGAGTCCCACTTTAGAATGAGGTCTTGCAAAAGGAAGAACATCCTAACAAAGCACTTTATATGTCATTGTTTCTGATACCCTTTTACAGGGCAATTGTATAACAGAGCACCGGGGTAGGAGTCTATTCTATAAAGGAAAGTAGGCACCTGCTTTCATTTATAGATACTAGCATAACCGTGTATGTACATGTGTAATGTTTAGGTGTGACAACTTACACCAGCCACTGAGCTGCTGTAAATTCTTATGCCTAAATGCTAGAGATTTGTGCATAACTTTAGAGGCTAACCAAATTTCAGTTTCAGTTTTGATACTGAAACTGGCCCAAAATCCATATCCAGTCACGTTTCAGCTTAAACCAAAACTCCCCCTCCCTACCACTCTCTGCTTGCCCCCACACCAGGGGCGTAGCTACGGGTGGGCTTGGGTGGGCCCTGGCCCACCCAATCTCGACTCGGGCCCACCCAGGCAGCCGGCGCGGCAACCGTCCGCTCCTCCTCCTACCTACCCATTTTTTTCCTGTAATGCAGGCCGGGTCCTGATCCGGAAGTGAGCAGATGTAGGCGCCGGCAGCGATCATTGTAGCACTGCATGCCAGCACCGCTACTCCTCAGTCGCTGCTCCCCATCTGGTTTCATTCTGCTGTTTTACGCTCCTCCGCTCCTCCCATAGTGCACACAATGGCGCCACAGTGCTGAATGGAAAAATCTGCTGGCTGCCATTGATATCGTGTTCTTCACTTTCCCCTCGATGGCTCAATCAGCTTTTTTTGTTAATCTCCCCCCCACGGCCTTGGTCTTAACACTCCCCCTGTGGCCCTACAACAGCAGCACAGAGTGCTCTTCGAGTCTGCACCAGTGCCTGCCACCACCAAAGCCCAGCTTCCTAGCCCAGGTAAAATAAATATTTTTAAAAATTGTTAACGTGTACACTCTAATGCTGGCTGATGGTGGGGTTCTGAGTAGGGGTGGGCTCTTCATTTTGCCCCACCCAGAAACCCAACGACAATAAATGTTGATAGTGCCCAGGTAGTATATTTGTCGTGTTGGTGCCTTGGTGGGTTTTTGGGTGGGGTTGGTCTTTGAAGTGCAGTGCCTTGGTAAAATATAAAAAAAAGTTTTAAATTTAATGGAGGTGGGTTTCTAGGTGGAGGTGGGCTTTGCAGTGCCCAGGACATAAAAAAAAGGGTCACATTTAATGCTGCTGTCCTTTGGGAGGGTGGGAAGATGCCAGACCATGCGGGGATGGGTAGGGGGTAGGATAGGGCTGACACTAGGCTACAGGGAGGTGTGGGGGAAGGGTAGGGCTGATGCCTAGCTATGGGATGGATGGTGGGAAAGGGAAGGGCTGATACTGGAATGGATGAAGGGGTAAGGTAGAGAAGGGAAGGGCTGATATTGGGCTATGGAGATGGATAGGAGGTTAGGGAAGGAAAAGAAGGGCAGATTCAGGGATAGGGAGATGGATGGTAGAGAAGGGAAACGCTGATTCCAGTCTATGGGGATAGATGGGGGGGGTAGGGAAGGGCTGATGACAATTTCTAATTTTTGGTCCTTTATTCTGTAATTGATGAGGGTTGGTCTGTGTTCTGCATGTGACTGAGTAGGTGAGAGATTCTGCTGGCATGTGGTTTGTGTGGGGATCTATGAGTCTGACTTGTCTGGCTTTTCCAATGGGATGCGTAGTGGTGTTGTGTATATTTACTGCTGCCTTTGTAAAAGTACTGTTATTGGAATTGATGTTAAGGTTTGCAACATAGGATCTAAGAAGCCTCTATGCAGGATTTAGTGCTACTTTACAAAGTACCTGGCAGTGAAGGGATTTTGTTGCTATTATTGAGGTGCTACCAGAATTTGAATACATTGTTATATGTCATTGCTGTAATTATATTGCAGGATCCTGTCATGTGCATTGAGATGTTTGCCATTATAGTAGACTTATGTCTGGTCAAATTTGATATGGCATAATGTAACTATATTTAAAAATATCAGTTTTTCCATTAAGTATGTCTGTGGTTTATGTTGATCCAGGGCAGCTGTTGGGCAGACTACTTAGAAATCCATCATCAAGTGCATTCTAAGGCATTATTTTGTAGTATCCCAAGAAACACTACTCATACCTATATACACAGTGCCCACCCATATTAGCTCTGGGCCCACCCAAAATGTCAGGTCTGGCTACGCCACTGCCCCACACCCACCACTGTCAGAATGAGTCTTCCCAGGTCTTCCCCCCCCCCCCTCCCATAGGCGGTCGGTGGCCCAACTGTTTGGGGAGGCTAAAGGGGGCGAGGTTAGGGGTAAGGCCAGGGGTGGAGCTTAAATCCATAATTGTCTGATAACACACAGAAAAAAAATAAATAAAAATAAAAGTCACAATTAATACCTTTTATTAAATTTAGATATTAGATATGTATCATATGTCAAAGAATAAAGTGGTTGCTCAAAGCATATTCTAAGCACAATCGCTCAACTGCAAAACACTATGCACAACTTTGTGCAAAAACACACTCAGAACGTTACTGTACCATAAATATTACACTGGGCAGAACCTAATACACCCATACGGAAAATGCAGACCGTCAACAATATGAAACAAGGGATCATATCATCACAATTCTCATGTAGAGCCACAAAACACCCTAATTCATGTTTAATGTGGGTTAAAATGCCGTAAATAAGTAAATAAATATAAACTTTTAATGTTGAGCACCTGATTCTCAAAGTGGGCATATTCCAAACACTATAATGAAAATAAAATGATCTTTTCTACCTTTGTTGTCTGGTGACTTTTTCTGATCATGCTGGCCCAGTATCCAATTCTGCTGCTATCTGTCCTCAGTGCAGGTCAGGAAGTCATCCTTGTTAAATATCTCCCTGCCAACCCAGGACACCTCCAGCCAACCCCCCTTGCTCTCCCAGCAGTAAGGTAAACAAACCATAAACCAATTTCTACAACTGGTTACACAAGGCTAGAGGGCTTTCACTGCAGCTCCTGCTGTGAGGATGGAGGTAAATCAACAATTTAAACCCCTCAGAGCACAGCAGGGGAGGCTTAGCCTCTCCAAGCCTCTTATACCAGGCGCCTATGCCCCCCCCCCCCCGACAGAGAGCTGGTCCTGCTGGGCTGGCTATCCACCCTACCCACCCCCACTCCTACCCCACCTCCCGAAGGCCCTTCCCGGGCCATCCTTTAAATGTCTTGAGGCCTTGTAAGACTGCCACGGGAGGTCCCGGCAGCCATTTTAAGATTGGAACTGGCATGGGCAGGAGCTACTGGGGATTGCTCTGCTCGTAAGAGACCAAGAGACCACCAGGGCATTTGAAAGTAGGCCACCTTAAGCATTAACACAAATTATTATTATTGAAATGCATTTTCCTATACTCGTAGCGATCAATTCTTACTTTATTCTAGGTACCATGATCTGTGAGTATGAACTTATAAACAGGTCTTGTATTTATTCATTCAGTTAGTATAAAGCCTGTGGATTGTGCCTGTCTACTAAGGAAACAACCATATACCCTGGTAATCCCTCTAAATGGACTTTAACAGCATATTCAGGAAATATCTAAGCTGGACATATAAGGGTCCTTGAGAAAAGAACAATAAATTGTAGGGCCCTGTTTACTAAAGTGGACTAAGCACTTAAAGGTCAATTCTTTAACTGGGTGCCCACATATATGGGCCACTAGCATGTGTAAATGGCCAGAATGCCAGCACTTTCATGGGTAAGTGTATACTTACATGCCTAAGTAGCTGTAAAGCAACTAAGCACTATTTTATAAGCAATGCTCCCCCTAAGCTGTGCAGGAGTCCTCCAACTGTATTGCTGCCAGTGGGGGGCGGTGCTTCAATATTGTATTTTCACTTGCTATAGAGAGACAGGTCCTCTACTGTCCTGTAGAACAGACCTATCCCTCATAATTCTTAGTCCAGGACAAAATCTCTGCCTGCTTGTCTGACATTGCTGCCTGGATGTCTCAACACCATCTCAAATTAAACATGGCTAAAACTGAACTTCTCATTTTTCCCCCTAAACCCTCTTCCCCCATTCTCTATCTCTGTCAATGGCTCTTATATCCTCCCTGTCTCCTCGGCTCGTAACCTTGGATTAATCTTCGATTCCTCTCTCTCCTTCTCTGCTCATATTCAACAAATCGCCAAAACTTGTCGTTTCTTTATCTTCAACATTAGCAAAATTTGCCCTTTCTGAACATGCTACCAGAACCCTTATCCAAACCCTTGTCACCTCTCGCTTGGATTATTGCAATTTACTTCTCACTGGTCTTCCACTCAGCTATCTCTCTCCTCTTCAGTCTGTCCAAAATTCTGCAGCACGACTTACTTTCTGCCAAAATCGTTATACCCACACTAACCCACTCCTCAAGTCACTTCACTGGCTCCCTGTCTGCTTCCACATTCAGTTTAAATTTCTCGTACTGACCTTTAAATGCATCCACTCTGCAGCCCCCCATTACCTCTCCACTCTCATCTCTCCCTACATTCCTTCCCGTGAACTCCGCTCACTGGACAAATCTCTCTTGTCGTCCCCCTTCTCCTCCACTGCTAACTCCAGGCGTCGTTACTTTTCCCTCGCGGCACCTTATGCCTGGAATAGACTTCCTGAGCCTGTACATCTAGCTCCATCTCTACCTATTTTCAAATCTATGCTGAAAACCCACCTTTTCACCACTGCTTTTTGCTCCTAGCCTCTGCTCAATTGCCCTCCCCTTGTTCCTTCTCACCCAGTACTTCCCTCACCCTTAATTGTCTTGTCTGTCTGTATTTTTAGGTTGTAAGCTCTATTGAGCAGGGACTGTCTCTCTGTGTCAGGTGTTCAGCGCTGCGTGCGTCTGGTAGCGCTATACAAATGCTAATAATAATAATTTCTCAGAAAATTGGACTCAAACACTGGTAGGAATATACATGAAGGACTCTTGCACAGATTAGAGGGAACATTGCTTGGATACATATAAGTGGCATAGCACATAACTGCAAATGGGCATGCACATGGATTGAGCATGGGATGGGCATGGGCAGGGCTCCCACTTTTGATGCAACTTGAAGACTACTGTAAATTGCCCATGCCTTTGCTGCATTTAGGTGCCCACAGGTATGCCAGGTCTATGGCTGGTATAACTGTAGGCACCTAATTTTAGACATATGAACACCGGGTTACATAATAGTTTCTATAGCAGAATCTGGGCAGTCATATGGTATTATTGAACAGGATCTCACTGTGTGGCATTGGGGCACCTAAAAAGAGGTGCATGCTTATAGAATTGCCCCTATTGTGCATGAATGAGCAATACATAGCACACAAGCCTGGTAACTCTTTTTGTACTGGTGTGACAGCATGGCTAGTTCACACATCAAGTTCATCACCTCTTCTGGGGTGGGAAATGGACAGGTTATGGGAGAGTTAAGAACAGGGAATGAGCATGAGCTGTGCTTTGCAGTTAGCACACGAAACTACTACTACTACTACTACTTATCATTTCTATAGTGCTATTAGGCATACTTGACTGCAAGCTGTCACTTTTGCAGTTAATGTGGCTTGACATACTACCTCCTATATGAGACACAGCAAGGAGGCAATTCTATAACATAGGAGTCTAATTTTAGGTGCCAAGAATGCATCCATTTGGTGCCTATTCTAAAAAGGAAAGTAGGTGCCTATTTCCCAGAATACTAGTGTAATAGGTCAAATTAGCACCTATAATTTAGGCGCAACCACTCACATCAGCAATACTGCTGGTATAAGTAGTCTACTACCTAGATTGCTAGATTATAATACAGTAGAATACATAGTAGCCATTTTGAAAGTGAAGCCAGCATGGACAATTAGTGTGGTTAGTAACATAGTAAATGACGGCAGATAAAGACCTGTACAGTCCATCCAGTCTGCCCAACAAGATAAACTCATTTTACATGGTATGTGATACTTTATATGTATACCCAAGTTTGATTTGTCCTTGCCTTTTTCAGGGCACAGACCGCAGAAGTCTACCCAGCCCTGTTCTTGTACTAAGTTCTGGAGCTAACGTCAAAACCCCTTAAAATTTACACTCCAGGCCATCCCTATCTATTCAGTCACGATCAGGGCGTAGACCGGAGAAGTCTGCCCAGCTCCCGTTTTGTTTCCCAATTACCAGCGCCGCCACCCAATCTCCGCTAAGATTCCGCTGAACCATTCCTTCTAAACAGGATTCCTTTGTGTTTATCCCACGCATGTTTGAATTCCATTACCGTTTTCATCTCCACCACCTGAAAACGATAATGGAATTCAAACATGTGTGGGATAAACACAAAGGAATCTTGTGCTTAAAAAATGTTTGGAACAATTCCTGGGGTAATCTGAGGTTTTTGGGCTAAATATAGCATGCACTTTGCATTGATTGATTGACTGATTGATTGATTTTGGCACATTTATGCTGCAGCCATTCTAAACCATTCCAAAATAACCTTCTGTTTTTAAGAGTATGAAGGATCCATTTTTATAGTGCATTTGGTAGTGCGTGTAAGAAATTGAAACTGCAACCAATTCCCAACCAAGCCCTCTGCTTTGCTGAGCTAGTAATAAAATCATCCATACTCTATATCATCACTTTATTCCTCCTCCTTGCCAGTGTATGAACTAGCAAATGATATAAGCCAGGATATGAATCTGTCTGCCTGAAGCACAAATGATGATCAATTTTGCAGTGGGAATGATTTAGTTTTGGACAGTTTACAAAACTGGCTTTATATATATGATTTGTTCAGATACTGCCATCTCTGACAAGCAACCACTTTAAAGACAAATTGTTTAACTTGGCTGTAACAAAGAATCATATCCATTAAAATTTGATGTGAATTGAGTAAACAACATGTTGTGTTAAAGAAACAAACTGAATGGACATTATTTTGTTTACAAGGTGCAACAAAATGAAACTCTAAGGCATCTATATAATGTCTACTTATAAGATATTGTACATATTTGTTTTCAGTATGATTTGCTTTTAAGTTTTTGCTTGCGCATGGCAACATGGTATGTGGGAAAGAGCTTACCCCTGAGAAATGTGCACAGATTGTAATTCTGTACAAAGAAAAGATATCATTAAGAGCAATTGCAAAGAGGCTGAAAGTTGCTCATTCAACTGTCATAGCAACGATCAGATGAAATGAAGAGCTGAACAGTTTTCGGGCTTGGGCATGTTTGTCCCCTTAGACAAGTTATTCTGCACATGGAACATGCCAGAGGATGGATTAGTCTCTGCAAGGACACACTTGGTTGCCAGAGAATGTGGTAAAGGCGGTAAGCTTAGCGGAGTTTAAAAAAGGTTTGGACGGCTTCCTAAAGGAAAAGTCCATAGACCATTATTAAATGGACTTGGGGAAAATCCACTATTTCTGGGATAAAGCAGTATAAAATGTTTTGTACATTTTTGGGATCTTGCTGGGTATTTGTGACCTGGATTGGCCACTGTTGGAAACAGGATGCTGGGCTTGATGGACCTTTGGTGTTTCCCAGTATGGCAATACTTTTTTTTGTTACATTTATACCCCACGCTTTCCCACTCATGGCAGGCTCAATGCGGCTTACATATACAGGTACTTATTTGTACCTGGGGAAATGGAGGGTTAAGTGACTTGCCCAGAGTCACAAGGAGCTGCCTGTGCCTAAAGTGGGAATTGAACTCAGTTCCCCAGTTCCAGAGTCCACCACCCTAACCACTAGGCCACTAGGCCACTCCTCCATTCTCTACTTATGTACTTATGTACTTATAAAATGGTCCCTAGCACCCAAGAACTAGTAGCACTGCTTGAAAGCTCAGCAGGTCATACTGGGTAGATTATGGGAGTAATTTCATAAAGAATTTCACACATGAGGGTCTTTTTACACATATAAAAGGCTTTAATAATATATCCTATAGGTTATCCCATGGATTCTATATATGGTGCCCATAATAGCCCGCACAAATTTGCACATTTGCCCAATTTGCACAAGCAGTTTAATTGAGTAATAAGCCAATAACTAGCAATGATTGGGCACTAACAACAAGTTATTGCAGTTAATTGGATCAGTGGCATTCCTAGGGCGGCTGACACCCGGGGCGGATCGCCGATGCCCCCCCCCCCTCGGCGAAACGACACCTCACCCCGGCGAAATGACAGTCCCACCCCCAGGTGCATTTTTACCTGCTGGGGGGGGTCGCACGCCTGTCGGCTTCGCTCATTCCATGCTCCCTCTGCCCCGGAACAGGAAGTAACCTGTTCCGGGGCAGAGGGAGCACAGAACGAGCGGCGCCGACAGGAGCATGGCACCCCTCCAGTGGCGTGCACCCGTGGCGGACCGCACCCACCGCCCCCCCCAGGAACGCCACTGAATTGGATCAATTAGGATTTGCACGCATATCTTGCTAACCGCTATTCTATAAAGGTGCACATGCAAATCTTTTAGTGCACACCTGAAAAGGGAGCATGGCCATGGGAGGTGGGTCAGGGACATTCATTAAAGATGTGTGCAGTATTATAGAATATTATTGAATTCGGGGGATCTGTGCCTAACTTGCACATAAAGATTTACGCTAGGTTTTGGTTGTTGTAAATCCTTGTGCCCACAGTTGGACATAGATCCTGGTGCTATGCACTATTCTACAAATGGTGCATAAATTGTAGGACTGCCCATGATTCAACTATAACCCTCCCATGGCCATGCCCCCTTTTTGGAGCTGCGTATAAAATTTACACATGGAGCTCTGCAACTAAAAATGTATGCCTAAATTTCAATTAATGCTAATTAATGCCAATAATTGATTATTAGCACCCAATTATCAGTGCTAATTGGCTCGTTATTCAATTAAATTGTGCACACACATTGAGTGCGCCCGAATTTGTGTGCGCAATTTTAAGCACCATTTATAGAAGTTCAAGGTTTATGTAAGAACATTTACTCTTGGTCCTGAGCAGGCTTCAATATCTGTGGCTGCAATCTAGGTGTGATTTCTTTGTTCCTGCATCCCATTCAAACAAGATCTAAAGGAAATTTCTAGTGACATCAATCAAAGTCTCCATATCATGCATTCATGGGCAGATGCATTTCGGCTAAAACTCAATGCAGAAAAAACCCAATGCCTAATACTCACCTCTCAACATAACAAGAACAAATTCACTGCCATCAATACACCAAATCTGAACCTTCCAATTTTGGACACCCTAAAAATTCTTGGAGTTACCATC
This sequence comes from Microcaecilia unicolor, assembly GCF_901765095.1. Lineage (NCBI taxonomy): Eukaryota > Metazoa > Chordata > Amphibia > Gymnophiona > Siphonopidae > Microcaecilia > Microcaecilia unicolor. The sequence goes on along the minus strand of NC_044031.1, from coordinate 672,967,499 downwards.
GATCGACACCTAACACTCGAGAGCCACGCGAAAAACACAACCAAGAAGATGTTCCACTCAATGTGGAAATTAAAAAGAGTAAGACCTTTCTTCCCAAGGACTGTATTCCGTAACCTGGTACAATCAATGGTGCTCAGTCATCTAGACTACTGCAATGCACTCTATGCCGGCTGTAAAGAGCAAATAATCAAGAAACTTCAGACAGCCCAGAACACTGCAGCTAGACTCATATTCGGTAAAACAAAATATGAAAGTACTAAACCCCTATGAGAAAAACTACACCGGCTCCCACTTAAAGAACGCATCACGTTCAAAATATGCTCCCTAGTTCACAAAATCATTCATGGAGATGCACCAGCCTACATGTCAGACCTGATTGATTTACCACCCAGGAATGCCAAAAGATCATCCCGCACATTCCTTAATCTGCACTTCCCTAACTGCAAAGGTCTGAAATACAAACTAATGCACACGTCAAACTTTACCTACTTGAGCACACAGTTATGGAATGCATTGCCGCACAATCTAAAAACGATTTACGAATTAACGAACTTCCGCAAACTACTGAAGACCCATCTCTTTAACAAGGCATACCACAAAGATCAACCAATGTGAATATAAACAACTCCTCCACATATATTCAGAGCAGTCTTACAATATATGCTTGTTATAGTACTATCATGTTTTATCATTATCATGTTGCCCAAGATCCTTCTGTAACACTAAATGTCTATTTTCTAATATATTTCCACTATTCATGATTATTGTAAGCCACATTGAGCCTGCAAAGAGGTGGGAAAATGTGGGATACAAATGCATTAAATAAATAAATAAATATAAAGATTCACAAAAGCCTATGGAGGGCAATTCTATCACTGGTGGCCATTTCAATAATGGCCGTGCACGCAGATGCCATTATAGCATATAAGTGTAAACTCACGTTTGTGTGTGCACAAAGTTAGTTGCACTCATGCCAAGTCAATGGCAAGTGTAACTGAGTGAGCATATGGAAGTGGGATATAACAGAGTTGGAGGGCAAGAACAAAAATATTTTCTACAAATTCAATAGACCGGAGAAGCAGGCAATCAAACCATTAAGTCAGGATATGAATATCATTATAAAACCTGCTGATAAACGTGGGGGTGTGGTCATTATAAATACTGATGATTACATTAGAGAGGGAGATAGATAATCGAGGAATAATAATTCTTATAAAGGAATCAAATGAGATCCAACAATAGAAATTAAGTCCAAAATTGATTCCATTCTTAAGTTTGGACTAGAAGGGGAATTTATTACTAAGAGTTTGAGTTTCTGAGTTTAGAATTCCCAGGGACACCTGAAATTTATGTTCTACCTAAATTGCTGACTGCACCCCTGGTAGACCTATTGTTTCAGGTATAGGCTCTGTTCCTGAACCACTCTCAGTATTCATTGGCATATTTTTGAGGCCAAGGTTCCCAAAATATGTTCATACATGAGGAACTCTGCAGACATAATTATCTTCTTATCACAATCAAATTTTGGGGAGGAGTATTTTAGCCACTCTGGATACTGAATCTTTGTACACTAACATTCCACAATTAGGGGCACTGCAAATTGTGAGAGAAGCTTTGCTAAACAACACCAATAGGAGGAAGATACCAGTTGAGTTTATGATGTCTCTAGCAGAAATAGCTCTTACGGAAAACTATTTTTGCTTTGCCAACAAGTTCTTTCAACAGATAAAGGGTACGGTACTATGGTACCATCAGTAGCCAGTTTATATATGGCCAGATCTGAAGAGAGATTTCTAACTATTCATGCACACAACAGACAACGTTTAGCCTGGAGGAGCTTTATTTATGACATTTTCATTTTATGGCGAGGCACAGAGAAAGAACTGTTAGAATTTCATGATTGGATCAGATGGTTATATTAACAAAGAAACTGTATAAGGAACTCATCCTATTGTCTCATAATAAAGAAATGTGCCAACAATTACACATACTCTTAGACACACATAGTGTATTTTCAAAGCACTTAGCCTCCCAAAGTTCCATAGAAACCTATGGAACTTAGCCTCCCAAAGTGCTTTGAAAATAAGCCTGATAATCATCTCATATACACCCAGGCTCAGAGGAGATCACTAGCAATATTCAGGAATTACCCTTTTTAAATACATAGCAGCTTGATCATACAATATCAGATAGATGTATGGCTGGCACTAATATTCTATACACACAACACATTCACACATATGTATATATGTGAAATAAAATGATGATTAAAAAGGCAATATTGATTTTGGTACCCACTGATGATAATTACATTTATATTCAACATAAACAAACAAACTTCTATTCTGGCAATTCAAAAACATGAAAAAGATGTGAGCTAAATCCAAAAACAAAAACCCCTTCCCTCAGAAGTGAACAATCAGGTTCTTTAATTTTCTCATTTGCTTGACAGCTACAAAATAGAGAAAGCACGACATAATAAAAAGGTATGTTTATGACAACTTTCTTGATTGCTTTTTTTAAGAAAGGTATTTCTGACCTGGATTGGCCACTGTTGGAAACAGGATGCTGTGCTTGATGGACCTTTGGTCTGTCCCAGTATGGCAATACTTATGTACTTAAGTAAATCAGAGCGATGTACAATCATAATTAAAAGCAAACAGTTAAGAAAAGGAACACCACTGGTACAGAACACAATCATATCAAGGACATTCACACCATACCTAACATTATACCCTGAAATGCTAAGGGGCCACCTGCCTTTCCCAATAAATCCTCAGTTGTCAGGATAAGCCTTAATGAAAAGGTGGGTTTTTAACATAGTCTTAAATTCTTGAAAGACTGCTCGCATTGAATTTCTAAAGGAAGCCCATTCCATAAAAAAGGAGCCATAAAATAAAAGGTGCTTTTCTTGTAATGGGCACTTGTTGCAGTAAGAGTGACATTAGGAATCATTTCCAACTGTAGTATATATTAAATAGTTTACATAACAATATAAGAGTAGCCATACAGGATCAGACCAATAGTCCATGTAGCCCAGTAGCCTGTTTTCAACAGTGGCCAATTCAGGTCACAAGTACCTGGCAGAAACCCAAATAGTAGCAGCATTCCATGCTACCAATCCCAGGGCAAGCAGTTGCTACCCCATGTCTGTCTCAATAGCAAACTATGGATTTTTCCTCCAGGAACCTGTCCAACCCTTTTTTAAACCTAGATATGCTAACCGCTGTAACTACATCTTCCGGCAAAAAGTTCCAGAGCTTAACTATTTGTTGAGTAAAAAAATATTTCCTCCTATTTGTTTTAAAAGTATTTCCATGTAACTTCCTTGAGTGTTATCCCCTAGACTTTGTACATTTAGAATGACTAAAAAATAGATTTACTTCTACTCGTTCTACACCACTCTGGATTTTGTAGACCTCAATTACATTTAGGTCAGATACACAGAGAATCTGTAGTTGCAAAATGTACATAGTTATGCCTTATTAAAAAAAAAAAAAAAAAAAGAAATAAACATATTTGTAACAAAAAAAATCCAGAATGAGACAGATCTAGGAATCTTTTTAATCCCATGTGGCAAGTATCAGAGAGGGGCTGAAGCTCAAATTGGCTGTGAAATCCCCTATTTGCTCTGCCCTGGAGAGAATTTCAGCTGAAGGGTGGGATGTTGTGGTGGGGGGGGGGGGGGAAACTGATCGGTAAAGGACTGGGAGGGAAGCAGATCACTCACCCATGAGGAGCAAGGAGAAGCCCAGAGTGAGGAGAAGCAACCTGCCAGAGCTCCCCATTATAGCAGCAGCCACTAAACCTCAGGAAAAGCAAAAGAACGGTCTCCAAGAGCAACAGGATGGAATTCAGTCCTAAAATGAAGTTTAAAAAATATAAAAATGGAAGAAAGAGGAAAAACTGTAGAGAATAACCAAACCAAAAAAAAAAAAAAGCAGAGACCTAGGTCCAGTGGGTAGAGTGCTCTTTTTCCCCTTCTTGATGAATTGATGGATGCAGCAGCGGCTCTATGGAACATCTGCTGTCTGATTAAATCCTTGTGCCAAGCCACTGGCAAAGAGCAGTTAATAGGAAGCAGGAACTGCAGTCTGCAGAGTCGATAATAGCGTTAGGGTCACTATGGCTAGGAGCCCGAGACTGCTAATGCTCTGCTAATCCATTTAAAGATGGGGAGAGGATGGTGAAGTCTTTGCAGGTTTTAGCCTCCTCCTTTTTCTAATAGGAAGAAAGCCAAGACACTGATTATTATGGACTGTATTTTTTTTTTTTTTTTACATTTTCTTATGTTTCCTTCCAATTTTAAGTTGCACTGTTCTGAAAGCTTCAGGTCACCTTATGCCTGTGCCAGGGACACAGTTTTATTACATTTAAAGCCTGATTTTGGATGAGCAGCAAAAGGGACATCTAAGTCTAGATGTTAAAACTTTGTATTTTATAAAAGCCTTGCTGAACATGGAGCCCTTTGTAAAATACATATAAGACCTTGAGAAACACAGGTGGTACATCAAGCTCCATCTCTGGCCGTCTTCAAATCTAAGATAAAAGCCCACCTTTTTGATGCTGCTTTTAACTCCTAACCCTTATTCACTTGTTCAGAACCCTTATTTTATCATCCTCACTTTAATATTCCCTTATCTCTTGTTTGTCTGTCCTAATTTATTTATTTTTATTTATTTATTGCATTTGTATCCCACATTATCCCACCTCTTTGCAGGCTCAATGTGGCTTACAATTCATCATGGATACTGGAAGTAGAAGAGAATATACATTTGGTTTTACAGAGGGTTTTGGGTTACATGGTAGTGAAATACATGATAGTGTTAAAGCAAAAGACGATATAAGACATTTCTGGATATCTTAAAGATTATACAGTTACACGTGCTGATCTTTGTGATATATCTTGTTGAAGAGATAGGTTTTCAGTAGTTTTCGGAAACTGGTCAGTTCATAGACCGTTTTCAGGTTGCATGGTAACGCGTTCCAGAGCTGCGTGCTCACATAGGAAAAGGTAGATGCTTGCATTAATTTGTATTTCAGACCTTTACACTTGAAAGGATGAAGATTAAGGAATGTGCGAGAAGATTTTTTTGCGTTCCTGGGTGGTAATTCTATTAGGTCTGACATGTAGGCTGGGGCGTCACCATGGATGATTTTATGGACTAGGGTACAAAGTTTGAACGTGATGCGTTCTTTAAGTGGGAGCCAGTGGAGTTTTTCTCGTAGGGGTTTCGCGCTTTCGTATTTTGATTTGCCAAATATTAGTCTGGCTGCCGTGTTCTGAGCTGTCTGGAGTTTTTTTAGTATTTGCTCTTTGCAACCAGCGTAGAGTGAGTTACAATAGTCCAGATGACTGAGTACCAATGATTGTACCAGATTGTGGAAGACAGACCTTGGAAAAAATGGTCTAACTCTTTTTAGTTTCCACATTGAATGAAACATCTTTTTAGTTACGTTTTTCGCAAGATTCTCAAGTGTTAGGTGTCGATCAATGGTGACTCCAAGGATTTTTAGGGTGTCCGAAACTGGTAGATTTAGTTTAGGTGTGTTGATGGTGGTAAATTTATTCTTATTGTATTGCGAGGTGAGTACTAGGCATTGGGTTTTTTCTGCATTAAGTTTCAGCTGAAATGCATCTGCCCAGGAATTCATGATATGTAGGATTTGCTTGATTTCATTGGAGATTTCCCTTAGATCTTGTTTGAATGGGATGAAGATTGTTACATCATCAGCGTATATATATGGGTTTAGGTTCTGATTCGATAGTAGTTTGGCCAAGGGTGTCATCATTAGGTTAAATATGGTTGGTGAAAGGGGGGATTCCCTGTGGAACTCCGCATTCAGGTGTCCATGAAGCTGCTTTAGTCGAATTTGATGTCACTTGATATGAGCGTGTAGTTAGAAACCCCTTGAACCAATTGAGAACGTTGCCTCCGATTCCGAAGTATTCCAGGATGTGTAATAAAATTCCATGGTCAACCATGTCAAATGCGCTTGGCATGTCGAATTGTAACAGTAGTATGTTATTGCCATTTGCTATCAATTGTTTGAATTTGGTCATGAGCGTAACTAGTACGGTTTCAGTACTGTGATTAGAGCGAAATCCTGACTGGGAATCGTGTGATATTGAAAACTTATTTAGATACTCTGTGAGTTGTTTGGTCACAATACCTTCTGTTATTTTGGTAATTAAGGGAATGGATGCTACTGGTCTGTAGTTCGTTAGTTCATTAGCATTTTTCTTTGCATCCTTGGGTATAGGGGGTGAGTAAAATGTTACCTTTCTCGCTTGGGAAGAGTCCATTTTGTAGCATAAAGTTCACGTGGTTTGTTAGATCCGTTATAAATTGTTGAGGGGCCAACTTCATGAGGTTGTTTGGGCACATATCTAATTTGCAGTGAGATTTGGCGAATCTTTTAAGCGTTTGTGAGATAAGATCTTCCGGTAGTATTGTGAATTCAGTCCAGATCCTGTCTGCTGGGTAAACTCCAGAGTCTGGGTCTAGGCATTCTAGGAGTGTGGTGTATTCGATGGGGCTGACAGGTATTTTGAGTCGCAGTTGTATGATTTTCTCCTTGAAGTACTTCGCCAAATCGTCCACTCCTGGTGTATCTTTGCTGTTATTGGTGACTGGAGTGGTGTCTAATAATTTATTCACGAGTTGGAAGAGTTTGTGTGTGTCTTTGTAATTTGGTCCAATTTCAGTTTTGTAGTATTGTCTTTTGGTTTGTCTTATGATATATTTATATTTCCTTCGGAGTTGCTTCCAAGCGTTAAGTGTGGGATCGTCTTTCTTTTTATTCCACGCACGTTCTAGTTTCCTAACTTGTGTTTTGAGTTTTTTCAGTTCTTCGTTGAACCATGGTATTGAGTTCTTTCTGTGCGAGGTTCTGGTTTGGATTGGGGCAATGTTGTCTAGCATTACTTTACATCTATTATCCCATTTTGAGAGGAATTGGATTGTATCTGTCTTTATTGTCCATCCGGCGGTGTAGATCTGTTGCCAAAATTTAGCCGGATCTATTTTTCCTCTTGTGGTGTAGGTTTTTTGTGTTTGTTTGTTAGGTAAGTCTTTCATTCTCCATTGGAGGGTGATATGTGCTTTGTAATGGTCTGACCACAGTGTAGGTGACCATTTAGTGTTTGTTAGTGTAAAGTTTGCGTCATGGTCAAATTTGTGTGTTATGATGTCTAATGTGTGTCCTTTTTTGTGTGTTGGTTGCGTATTTGTTCCTTGTAGATCCCATAGTTGTAAGAACTCTTTGCAGTCTTGGGTACTTGTTGTGGTGAGATCTTCCAGGTGTAGGTTGATATCTCCTATTATGATAAGGTTAGAGGAGGAGATACAGGTGTTCGAGATAAAGTCCACGAAGTGCACTTGGCAGTCTCGCCAGTTGCCTGGTGGTCTGTAAAGTATAACTGCGTTAAGGTGTTACTGCAATTTAGGGTGACTAATTCTTATGGAAGCGATTTCAAGTTGTGGCAGTATGGATTCAGCTGTGTTTGTGATGTTGAACTCAGATTTGTATATTATGGCTATTCCTCCTCCTCTTTTTCCGTTTCTTGTCCAGTGTGTAATTTTGTATCCTGGTGGACATAATTCTAAGATTATAGGGTCTTGAAGGTCGTGGACCCAGGTTTCAGTGATGAATAGGAAGTCAAGGTTGTCTGCAGTGATCCAGTCTGTTATAGTCTCTGTTTTGTTTACTACTGATCTGGCATTTATGTATCCCATTTGGATGGGATGGTAAAGTTCGGTTAGGGGCGTTGATGTCTTAATTTTTATTAGTTGCCTGTTTTCCTGATGTCTAGTTTTGTTGTGTCCTTTCTTCCCTTTCTGTTGGTTGTTTCCATATATGTTTATTTTTCCTTTTAATTGATTGTTGTTCTTTTGTTCTGGTGGGTTGTGCGTACAGTGTCTGTAAGGTGTATGTGTTGTAGGTAGATTGGTGTTTGTGTTAGGAATAGTCCATGCGTAGTATATTAGGGGGATAAAGTAGATTATCATAATCAGTTTGTTGGTGTTCATGTTGGCTGTTATTCTGAGATCCGTAATATGTATTGAGAAGTATATAGCAGGTAAGAGATCGTGCCTCCTTATGGTATTATTAGATATCTAACAAGTCATTTATAAGACATTTAAGGTAGGCCTTTAAGAATGTTTAGAAGCAAAGCAATTTAGAAGGCTTTTAGCATGTGTTTAAAGTAGCAAGGCAATTAAAACAATTGTGTAAGCATTTAAACATTTAAGTGTAACAAATCATTTATAATGCAAGGCAATTCGAAGCATTTAAAAGCAAGGCAACTAAAAGCACAACATTCAGAAGACCTTGAGATGCATTTAAGAGTAGCAGTGCAATTAAAACATTTATACAGGCTCTTCCTTTAAACATTACAACATTGCTGGGAGCATTTAGAGTAGGAATCTCAGATATAAAGAAGCATTTAAAGGAGGATTTCAGCGTACTGAGCAAATAAAGCGTATGAGATTTTTTTTTTTAAGGGAGCGTTTAGAGGGAGTACCTTGGATACTAAGATAGTCTTCAGTCTGCAGCATTGTAGAACAGTGAAGCATTGCTGAACAGTTAAAGCATATACAGTAAAGCAATTGAAACATTTAGGGATTGGGCTGCATTTAAAATAATAATTCTGCAGGGTTTGGTCACCTCTCCAGTCGGTGCTGCAACCGTGGTCTGCCTAAATATCTAATTAGATTGTAAGCTCTGTCGAGCAGGGACTGTCTCTTCATGTTCAAGTGTACAGCACTGCGTACGTCTAGTAGCACTTTAGAAATGATAAGTAGTAGTAGTAGTGTAATTAACAGCACGTACAGTGGGAAAAGTCATCTTACAAAGGAACTCCTTCAAAACAAGAGTGGCATCATCTGGACCTTTGAATACTACCATGTGTTTGAGGCTGGTTCTGCAACCTGCCTGTTTAAGTGCCAAATTTCACAATACTGGATATCTAAGTGGAGCCAGTTAAGGACCTGAACTCCGCACCTCTAATTTTCAGAGCAATTCTATAAACGGGCACCTTGAAATATGCGCCAATGCACATTTCAATGACACCTAAGGTAGTACAGTATAGTCTCGATGATCTGAACTTTGCTAATCCAACCATCCAGTATATCCGACAGAGCCACCCCCCCACCACACACACACACACACACTGACATCATCACATCTATTTCTATTACAAATCTTTGTTTTAAAACAATTTTTGAACATCTGGAACTCACGCCTTTGTTTATGCATTGTTTGAGGGGTTTATGCAATGTTTTCTGTATTATCTGACTTTTTACTTATCCTACAGTGTCTTTGGCCGTTTTCAAATCCAGGCTAATAGCCCACATCTTTAACGCTGCTTTTGACTCCTAACCACTACTCTCTTGCCCTATATCCTTCTATCCCCACCTCTTTAATTCCCTTACCTCTTAGTTGTGCCCTTCTATCCCCTCCTCTTTAATTCCCTTACCTCTTAGTTGTTCTGTCTGTTTTCTTGTCCTATTTAGATTGTAAGCTCTTTGAGCAGGGACTGTCTTTTCATGTTTGGTGTACAGCGCTGCGTATGCCCTATAGAAGTGATAAGTAGTAGTAGTAGTAATAATCAAGACTGTACTGCAGCAGTTCCAAAACTGTGCACCACGGCACCCTGGTGCACCGCAGCAAATTCTCAGGGTTGCTGCAGTGCCTCGCTCCCTACTTTCCCCTCCTGCAGGTCCGGCATCTGCCACTTCCTGCTTCTTCCCCTGCCACCGCTGCAGAGCTTTCAGCTTATGTTTTCAGGCTGTCCGTGATTCACACAAGCACTGTGGGGACTGCCGCATCCGGCCCTTGCAACAGGAAGTTGCATCAGAATGGACCGGCCGCAGCAGACTGGGAAGGCCCCAGAGTGCTTGTGTGAATCACGGACAGCCCAAAAATGTAAGCTGCAACATTTGATTTCTATGCGTTTAGGAGGGAAGATGTATCATCAAGGATCTTTCATTTTTGTATGGGTATTTTTCAAAATTTAGAACACTTTAAAAAAAATATGAAGTTTTTTCATTTTGTAGTGACATCATCAAAGGAACTTCCAGTGTGAAGCTTTAAGACGGGCGCCTATATAAGCTACTATATTGAATACTAGAAGCATCTCGCAGTTTGCTCTACAACGATACATGGTGCAGAGGGCGGCCTTAACCCTAGTCCCTGAAGAAAGAATCTTGAAACCGGCGGAGTCGGGTGTGTTCAGGGGAAGGCAGTCGGATATTTTCTAATAATTTTGTCTTTGGATGCAGCGAGGCACCGAGGAGGCAGCACGAAGAAAGATAAGTGCTGGTTGATTTATTAAAATTATTGCCATTTTGAAGTATTATTTTATGAAGTGAACTGGTGTTGGTTTATACAGCTTATCACACGAGGGCTGGTTCAGAAGGTGTATCACTCTGAAGGTCGTGTGAATACACCAGTCCGTTAACACTTATGTGACGTTTTATGTTTAAATCATTTTTATTAGTTGTAACAAACAAATAAATCGTTCTTGCCAAAAGACAGGTATAATTACACCTAATAATTCGCCAACCAACAGGCTGAAACAGCTTATCATGTTACAGTGTAGTATTTACATTTTCTCCCCATCCTTCCCTCCCTATTCCAGCCCCCCCTCCCTATCCCTCCCTCCTCGTGCCCTATCCCGCCCCCCCTCCCCTCTTTGCTCCATTACAAAGTCAATTGTGCTAACAATGTAGTACATACAAGAAGTCAACAGCCAATGAGGTGGCATCGCTCCCCGTGCATTGCATGTCAACCATTTAGCAGAACTGGACCATTTTTGCCGGTACCCAGGGCCCCCCTGTTTATTGACAAACCACTGGGCCTTGCATTGAATTAAAATTTCAGCAGCAGGCTTTGCGCCTTAGCCGGCAGGGTGATCCATAGCATTTCCCACTGGGCCTTGAACTTAAGACCCGCGGGGCTTTCCAGATCAGGCACCCCGCACCTGTCTATTCTCATTTGTCGCACCATTTGTGCACGCCATGCCTGTAAGGGGGGTATTTCTTTTGCCCTCCAAAATTGTAGTATTGTAGTTATTCCAAAATATATAGCCATCTTGGCGAATGCCTTAAAACCCTCTGGTGCCTCTGTAGTTAACTGAAAGCGGTTGAATAAAATTAGGGGATCACATATGAAAGTACAGTTCCACAATTGCTCTATTCCCGCTAGGATTTGCCTCCAGAACCTTCCCACCAGTGGGCAACCCCAAAACATGTGGCCCAGAGAAGCCGCCCTCTGATTACATTTAGGGCAGGTTCCTTCAGTGTCAAACCCTGCTCTTTGCGCTCTGTGAGGAGACATGTGCGTTCTCAACAGCCATCTGTATAACCTCTCTCTTTGAGGTATAGAAAGTCTTTGTTTATACATAGCTTTCAAGTATGATCTGCATTCTTCCTCCGTAAATGTACAACCCAGGTCCCTCGACCAATCCCGTGCAATCTGTCTAAAATCTAGTTCTGCAGCAGTGTCCTTCAGTTGGCGATGGTGGAATCTCAATGGTATTGAAAGTTGCGCTCCCAGAGTGAACTCCTCGGAGAGGACCTCAACCACATCCTCCGTGAGGTCGGTCCACTCCAGGGAAGCAACATAATGTCTCAGTTGATAATATGCAAATTGATATGTCGGGGGAATCTGAAACCGAGTTTGTAGCTCTGTGTATGGAAGAATTCGTCCCTGTTCCGTGACTAAGTGCGCCAGGTATATTATCCCCTTTTGAGCCCACTTATGAAAAACACTGACCCCTTGGCCTGGTGGGAATGCCGGGTTATCGCATATGGACATCCATGGGGACGTTCTGGTAGAGAAATGATACCGTCTACACACCCATCTCCATGTCTCCCTGAGGGCCTTCAGCAGGGGATGTCTCCTGAGTGCTCCACTGGGCAACGGTGTCCCTGTATGAAGTAGGTGACTAAAGTGTATGTGGGGGAACATCCTCGTCTCCACCTGGGTAATGGAAAACTCAGACGTCCCACGATACCAATCATTTATGTGTCTCATAGAACTTGCAACTGCCAAGAATTTAATGTTCATCAGTCCCATACCGCCTCCCTCCCTTGTGCCTGTCATCAGGTGATATGGAATTCTCGGTTTCTTCCCCTGCCAGAGGTACTTTTGTAATAGACTCTGTAAAGATAGTTCATCTTTTCGCTTTAGAAACAATGGTAATTGTTGGAAGACATATAACCACTTAGGGGCTACCATCATGTTAAAGAGCGCTATTCTACCCCATATTGTAAGTGGTAATTCCCTCCACATAATCAGCTTATTTTTAGTCATCTCCATTAACGGACCTATATTTTCTTTATACAGGGAGGCCCCATCTCTGGTCATGTACACTCCTAAGTATTTCATTTTTGTTGTCTCCCATCGCAATAAAGCTTCTCCTTCCCAGTTTATTTTGGTATCACTATCCATGGACATCGCGCATGATTTTGAGAGATTAAGGCCAAATCCTGATATCTGTCCATACTTCCTAATCAGTGTCAAGGCAGCCTTGAAGGACTCCTTCGGGTTAGCCAATACCAGTAGAATATCATCGGCATAAGCTAGAGCTCGAACTTCCTGTTCCCCTAATCTCACCCCTTCAATTCCAGGGTCTGAGTTTAAATAGCGTAGTAAAGGCTCTAAGGTGAGATCAAACAGAAGTGGAGAGAGCGGGCAACCCTGTCGTGTTCCCCTGCTTATTGGGAACCCTTCTGAAATCCCCCCATTTGCTGTGACATGGGCTTTCATATCAAAGTATAGGGCCTCTATAATTTGTTTCATTTCTGCAGGGATTCCTATCCAGTCTAGTACGTAAAATAAGAAGGTCCATTCGACCCTGTCAAAAGCCTTTGTGGCATCGAGGCTCACCAAAATCCCTGGGATCTCCTCATGCCGGCACTTTGCCATTGCTAGTAAGACTCTTCGTATGTGGGTCACCGAGTGTCTTTTTGGTATGAATCCTACTTGTGTGGGTTCAATCACAGTTGGGAGATATGCATTGAGTCGTGTGGCCAGGATCTTTGCGAGCAATTTGATATCGACATTGATCAACGAGATAGGTCTATAGGATTCGGGTTCCTCCCCACCTTTCCCCGGCTTCAGTAGTAATGATATAGAAGCAGTGTTTTCATGCAATGGGAATCTGCCCTCTCGAATTACCGCTTGATGATACTCAAATAATGGGCCTATCAACTGGGGCTGGAGCATTTTGTAAAATTCTCCTGAATACCCATCCATTCCGGGAGCCGAGAAAGACTTTAGCCCTTTTATTGCGTCAGACAGTTCTTTAATTTGGATAGGGGCCTCTAAACCTGCTATTTCCGACTCTCCCAACTTTGGCATCTTTGCTCTACTGAGGAAGTCATTCATTTGAGCCTCCGTGGCAGGCCGATTGGCCTTATAAAGATCACTGAAATGTTCCTGCAATATTTGAAGGATCCTATCTGGATTATTAGTGAGGCCGCCTGTCTTTTCTTTTAAGGCCGATATAGTTCTATTTCCTTCCTGTTTCCGAACCAACCGGGCTAGCATACCCCCTGCCCTATTTCCAAAGCGATGAAACTTATATTTTTGGAAAGTTCTGTTCTGTAGTGTTTTTTCATGCAATAGGGAGTTTACCGCGGCCTGTAGAGACAAATAAGCCTCTTTAGTGGCCGTGGACCTTCGTTCTATATACTGACGTCTGGCATTCCGCAGTCGCCTATTCAACTGTAAGAGGCAAGCTGCGTTCTTTTTCCGTTTATTTGCTACGTATGCTATCAGGTCCCCTCGCAGCACCGCCTTTCCTGCACACCAGAACAACTGTGGATTCGATTTGTGGTCCTTATTGAACAGTTCATACTCTTCCCATTTTTCCGCTAAGAATTTTTGAAAAGATTTATCCTTTATCAGATGTCCAGGGAACCGCCATCGTCTAGACGGCTGGAAGCCTCCTGGAGCCTCCAGCTCCAACCAGACAGGGCCATGATCAGATATCACCACCTCCTCTATTTTCGCGTCTCGCACGCAATGAAACAGGGCTGCTGAGATAAATATGTAATCTAATCTGCCCCATGTCCCGTGGGCCCTTGATCGGTGTGTATAATCTCTTTGATCTGGGTGTAAGTTACGCCATGTGTCCACCACGGAGAGGGAGTTAGCGAACTCACTTAGCATCAGTGATCCCCTTCTGCCCTCTCCACCCTGGCCACCCTCACCCGAGTAATCCATCTTAGGATCTATGGATATATTCATGTCCCCTGTTACGATCAGGTGTTTATCTTCATATGGTACCAACCTCCTCAGCAACTCTGGGAAAAAGGAGCTGTCTGGCGGGGTGGGAGCATAAACATTTAGTAGGTATAATTCTCTCCCTTGTAACCATAGCTTAACCAAGAGGAATCTTCCTTTAGGATCATGAAAGATCTTCTCTGCCTTACATGCAAGTCTGCGATGGATACATATTGCCACTCCCCCCCTTCGCCCATCTGGGGAAGCATGTATCACCTGCCCTATCCATCCCTGTCTGAGTTTTTCGTGTTCTGCTGCCGTCAACTTCGTTTCCTGTAAGCATGCTATGTCTATGTTAAGGCGTTTTAGCTGTGTCAGAATCTTTTTCCTTTTGATGGGAGACGTAATGCCACCCACGTTCCAAGTGACTATTTTACAGTGTGCAACTATGTGAATTTGTAATTTCCCGATATTTATACTTTAATAATGTAGCCCCTGGGTCCCAGCCCTTCTCCAGTGGCTTCATACATCTCTTTTCCCCCCTTAGTAAGCAGTTCTTGTGTGTTCCTTCTTCTTGCCTAAACCGTATGTGCGGCCCAACTCTTCTAGCTCTGGAGCATCCTCCCCTCTTGGAGCGTAGTTCCTCCCCAAGTCTCCCTCCTCCCCTCCCGTTCCCTGAACCCCCCTCCCTTCTAACCCTTATCGTTATTCCTCTACTTCCAGTTGGCACATTGCCGCTATGAGGTTTCCCCTCCCCCCCTAATCCTTCCCCTTGGTCCCTTTGACAGTTCTCCCTTCCTTTTAGTTTCAATCAATACAAGAAATGTAAGAAATGCAAGAAATGCCAGAAATGTAAGAAATGGCCCCCGCCTAGGTAAGTTTCCCCCACCATTAACTTTATCATTCAAACAGGTATCATATTATCATTTAACCTTGTAACATCAACAAATGTCTCATACAACCTTAGGAGATCACATCGTCCTAGTTCCCCCTGTCTTTAGGAGGATTATGTGGTTCAGCACCAGGAAATTCGTTGTTCTCACAGTCAGGTTGGTGCCCCATCAGGTGCCTGTAATTTAGTATCTACAAACCGTTGGGCCTCCTGCACTGATTGGAAAGAGTGCCATTGGTTATCATACTGGATCTTTAACACAGCTGGGTAAAGCAGCAAAAATCTTGTTTTTCTGTTGACTAAGGTCGTGCAGAGTGGATGAAATCTGCGCCTTTGTTCTTGCACTCCTGCAGAATAGTCTTGGAATATTCTTATCTGGTTTCCGTCATAGCTCAGAGTGTCTCTTTTTAAGCGGAAACCCCTCATAATTTCCTCTTTGTGCAAGAAATTGTGGACTTTAATTATCACCAATCTGGGCCTTTGCTGTCCCTGTTGCCACCGGCCCAGCCTGTGAGCCCTTTCGATGCACAGTTCTCCGTAGCTATCAGACAGCGCCAGTTCTTTTTTGAGCCATTGCTCCAGCACGTGGCCCAGCGTTTTCTCTGGAATTGCCTCTGGTAGACCCACTATGCGCAAGTTGCATCTTCTTGCCCTGTTCTCCATGTCTTCGATCTTATCTTGCTGTGCCTTGAGTTGTTCTGTCATCCGGGCTATATCTTGGGTATTCTGTGCTCTGGTATCTTCTAAGGCCGATATTCTGCTTTCCGCCTCTCCCAGCCTCTTCACGGTGTCTGACATGTTAGTTTCCATGTTACTCATCTGGCGCTCTAGCAGATCGAATCTGGGGTTAAGCGCAGCACTTACTGCCATAGTAATCTGGGCCAGTTGTTTTTCAGAGAAGTCCCCGAGTTTGTCAAGCTTCCCCTCAGCCATTTTTACTCCGGTGGGTGGTGGTGTGTGTTTCCCTTTGTCGTATTTGGTGCCGCTCCGCGTTGTGCCTGCAGATTTAGGCTTCAAATATTGCTCCATACAATCTGTGGTTCACTCAGCGTTGTGCTCTTGCACACCTGCCCTAGGGAGCTGACACCCTTTTTAAAAAAAAAAAAAAAAAAAAGCCGGTGGGCCGAGTATCCTCCGTCCAGTATGCACTACTATATCACATTCAGAATCAGTTGAATCTCATGATCAGGGTAATACTTTTTGATTTGATTCTTTATCCACCAAATATGCTAGGATCAATCTGAGAGCGTTCCTTCTTATTTATACGCTGTTAATTTATCTGCGGGACTTCTAGTGCCTACTACAGCAAGTTCTTTAATTGATCCAGGTTACTGGAGCGTCGCTGCGCCTCTAATGTCGTGGGCTTGGCTGGTTCCTTTCCCGCTATGGTTATTGTGCGAGACCAGGTCAATGCCCTTGTCAAATCGAGAGGGGAGCAGCAGGTAAAAATTTCTCCTGAGCTATCCTACATTTAGCGATCTTCCTTGCCTCTGGGTCTGTTTTTCTTACCAGGCCGCTATCCGCTGCTTGCCACGCCGCCGCTCATTCCTTTGCCCGCTCTGCAGTTCTTCCGGCCGCCATCTTGAATCGCGGCGCATGCGGTGCAATGAACTTCGGCCACAGCACTCTGGGCCTCTTCCACGAGAGCCGGTTTGTATCTCCGTGCTCCCGATGTCTTTATGCGGCGTGGATTGTCATTTGCGAGTCCTGGCTGGTGGGGGGAACGGGGGATCTCTCATGCGGCGTCGCGGAGCCCTTCAGTCGGCGGCCATCTTCCCGCTCGGCTCCGCCGGAAGTCTTATGTGACGTTTTAATTACACATAAAATGAGTAACCAGATGAAAGGAGTGCTACACCACTAGGCAGCAGTATATCTGAGTGCCGAAGATAGTGGAAATATCTGAGGGTACTCAAAACAAATATATACACACACACACACACACACAAACACACACACACACACACACACACACACATATATATATATATAATGATAGTGAATGGCAATATGGTGTACTACTGGAGTGGAGTATATCAGTATGAGTTTCTACTAGGTAGCAGTGATCCTTGTTCAAGCAGCAAATTAAATTGGGCCAGAAATGATCTGACTATGCAACTGGATTCCAGACAAAGAAGAGACCATGTTACCTATATATAAATGAGTAAAAAAGGCAATAAAGTCCAAACAATGACCTTTAGAGTGTCTCTGACTAATCGGTAAATATTTTTAGAAAGAAATTTGGTAGTCCAGTTGGCCTCATTCTTTTCCAGATGTAAATTCAAATCACCAAGCAAAGGGTGTAGTACAAACACACATTGAAAGGTGTGCGAATAAAAACAGCCTTTATTAAAAAGATCCAACACAGTCACCGTGTTTCGGCTAAAGAGCCTGCATCAGGAGTCATTAAAAGCCCTGGCTGGTAGTGTAGAGTAAAAGCATCACATGTATGGCATGCATAGAGCCAATATCTGGTAAGGCAGCAAATAATAAAAACTGCCAAATAGCAGTGGCACTCGGTGATGATAAGGCAAAGTGTAGCAAATCAAATAATCCTCTCATCAAAGAAAACAAAAGTGTAGCACCTAATCTTTGACAGACTACAGCGTGTTGGCGCTAGTATTCTGTAACAACAGGTGAGGCTAAGTGCCGTTATAGAATTGGAACTAAGTGTACCCCATTGTGGCATCTACTTCTTGACACCAAATTATAGAGTTGTCCTCTTGATTTTTTTGAAGTGTTTTTAAATGTCAGAGAGGTAAGCGCTATCACTCCTTCAAAGTCTAAGACCAACTGAGCAGTTAGCTGATACTTATGCAGTACCCTGAGCAGGTTCAAATGCCAATGGGCAAATTTTTTAAAGTATACTGGGTTGATATTTAAAGTGATTTGACCTGCCAGAAATTGCTCCTGGCCAGTTAAGTCACCTGTTTGGGGCTAATTTTCAGTGGCACTTAACCGGTTAATGCTGCAGCAAATAACCAGCTAGCACCGAACTAAAAGTGGCTATTTTGGGGGCGTTCCAGGGGCAGAGTCAGCACTTGGCCAGTTAAAAGTCGATATTCAGCACTTAATCAGCCAAGGTAGCCACGTAAATAGGACCACATAAAAGTGAGTCCTATCTTTATGCAGTGCTCACAATTAACTGGCTATGCGTTAGTCAGCTCCACAAATCCAGAAACTCAATGCCAAAGACCAGACATGGCCTAGCATTGAATTTCTAGGTTTAACTCTGGCGACAGTCAGCAAAATTCTGATTGCCAGTGGCTGAATATCTGGCCCTACATGTGTACTTTCCAGGCCCCCCCAAACCAGGACCAGAGCATGCTCTGTTAAAACCTGTGTGTGCCACAGAAATATCATTTTCTAACATAATTATTTATGCATATAGGGCCATTAAACATGGAGAGTAAATGTATAACATGTGGCCTAGGTTAAGAAAGTGTCTATTTTTAGCCTATTTTATAAAGACTCATAGATGCCTGTGTGTCTATATAAAATACTAGGCATGAACCAACAGAAATTGAAGCCAAGGACATTTACACTGGTTCATGAGCTGGTATAAATGTACAAATGTACAATCTCCTCAACCAGGCATGTTTTATAAAGAACATGTGAACTTAGATTGTGAGCCCACTAGGGATATAGAAAGTACCTGCATATAATAATTGTAAACCACTGTGATTGTACCACCCATTACCCCTTAACCCTTACCCCTTTGTAATTCTGTCTGCACTCCCCCCAACTCCATCCACGATCACACCTACATGTGCACTGCATAAAAGTATGCATTGTTTTATACCCCTTGAGGTAAGTTTATAAAAGCCATTCAGCGTGCAAAAAGTGAATATTATTACACCCTTATCCCCCAAAATCTGTATAGGTTGCCCAGATTTGGGCATGGATCACAGATCTGCACATAAACTAATTAGTCAATTAGGTGGTACCAATTAATTATTGATGTTAATTGGCAGTAATTAGGAATTAAGTGCACATCTGGCCTATGCCTTATTCTATTCCATGTGCACCTAAATTTCATAGTGTGTAACTCAAAAGGGGGTGTGGCCATGGGAGGGGCATGGGCAGGTCTGGGATGATCCCAGAAATTAGGCACAATGTTGTAGAATACCTTGATTTGCATGCCTAACTGCTATCAGTTGGGAGCAAGAATTTACACCAGCTTTTGACTACTACTACTACTACTACTATTTAGCATTTCTATAGCGCTACAAGGCATACGCAGCGCTGCACAAACATAGAAGAAAGACAGTCCCTGCTCAAAGAGCTTACAATCACGTAACTGCTCACGCCCAAAGTTAGGCACAAGAAGCATGTTCTGTTCCTGGTTTGAAATAGGAATTTACACCCAACTTTAATAATAAACATATCAAAAACCTTTAAGAATTGGACAGACAACTAAGATGGAGTAAAACAGGCCACAGCTTCGATTATTGATGAGGAATATAAAATAACCCGAGCAAACACAAAAGATTTATATTTAACAACTCAATGTGGACTACCTGCCATCAGCAGCTAGGAATCTATGTGTAAACAATCAAAGCTCAATAAACAATTACCCCACCATATTAGCTTGAGATAAAGAACAGGCCTGGACCTCCGGGCCTGAGTTGAAGAACTTAGGCCTGAACATTCACTGCCTGGTGAATATTCAAGGCCCAGTTCAAAAGTACCTCCTTTTGAACACATTCCTAGTTTGGGTATTCTCCCCCCCCCCCCCCCCCCCCCCCCAAGCTGTGACAAACAATCCCAATCCCAGCCATAACAAAGAACCCAGGAAAATGAAGACCCACAAGTAACCATAAGAGAGGGTGGGGAGGGTAAGCAAGATGCCTCCAAGGAGCAGAAAGGAATCCTGGGCCTCAGAAGTGTTCCACTAAATACCCCCACCAAAACATCTCCTCAAGTTTAGGGGGAAAGACTCCTATTAGTGGAGTCTCTCCCACTGCAGAATTTAAACTTTTAAGTAGCCCAATTGGGAAAAAGGCATGCCTAGGACTCTGGAGGCTTCTATAACCTTCGTGTTGAAATTGCAACTGCTCCCTCCACCCCTGTAGCCTTGGCGAGCTAGGCCCAAACTAAACCTGCCATGATCGGCAAGGCCCAGGATATCTGGGGGTGCACTGACACCCCCGTTAAGATTGGGCTCCAGACTAGCAGGTTGCCCTTGGTGACTTGTTAGCACACTACCACCTCAGCCAACAGAGGATCAGGGAGAACAGCAGAACTGCTGGCAAGAAGGAACTGTATAACAACAGTGGGATGGAGAGATTGCAGATCTTACAGAGAGAAATACAAAGGGTAAAGACAAACATGAGACAATAGCATCTGGCAGCCCACTAGTCCATGCAGGAGTGCACTGCTGCATTAGTCAAATGATGGTTTGGCTATGAGCATCCTCAGATGACATCACCAGAGTCCTAGAAAGCACTGAGTGTTCCCTAGAGGGTTTGACACAAACTTTTAACTATGCATTTGGACTTCTGTTTCCCCAGGAGGCAAGCTCAGACACTAAGGCCAAGAGGCAGATGGGAGGCTACAGAAAGAAACAGCCCTCATACTGAATCACCAATGACTCTCCCAGACCCACGCTGAACCACAGATGACTTCCCCACTCTAAGCATAGAAACATAGACAAATGTAGGCAGATAAAGACCATATAGCCTATCCAGTCTGCCCATCTATGCCATCTATTCTCCCTATCACTCTTAGATATCCTATGTACTTGTCCCAAGCTCTCTTGAATTCAGATACTGTTCCTGGAGGAAAGGTCCATAGTCTGTTATTGAGACAGACATGGAGAAGCCACTGATTGCCCTGGGATTGGTAGCATAGAATGTAGCTACTATTTTGGTTTCTGCCAGGTATTTTTGTGGTCGGTGGTTTCCTAAAGTGCCAAGATTCTAAGGACAGTAAAAGGGCTGGAATTTAAATTTTTCTTCCTTTCTCCCTCTCCATTCCCCAGCACTATCCTCTTTATGCCCCTCTAATTAGATTTCCATCTCCCTATCCCTCCTTGTAGGACTCATTCTCATTGTTTTCTCTGCCCCCCCCCCCCCCAACCTCCAACCTCCACTCCTTGTAGGTCTCCATGCACATAGTTCTCTCTCTTTCTCTCTCTCTCTCTCTCTCTCTCTCTCTCTCTCTTCTCTCTCTCTCTCCCTGCCAGCCACTCGCCTGATTCATGTGCTTTAAATTTCTCATCCTTCCTCCCGCCCTATCCTCTAGTGGCCACACCCCCAGCATTTCTTTTAGGCCCTGTGACCAGAATAAGGTATGGCATTTAATAGCATATTAATGTACTTTTCGGCACAGGGGCAGTCTAGAGATATGAGTGGCCTCGTGCAGCAGATGAAATTGGCATAATATTAAGCATTTTGCCTCCTGCCAGCCACAGGGCCCAAGAGAAACACTAGGGACAAAGCATCTTTCTTCCAGTAGCCATCATCACATTTGCACCCCTTCAATTAACTTTCAGAGCCCTTGTCATTCCTGGAGATTTTGATAATTAAACACCATAATCATGACTACCCTAACACTACTGCTTGCAGAATGATCTTCTAAAAATGAATAACCTGATATCATACTTTTAAATATTAAACTTTGTTTCCTATTGTGATAATCACAGGACCTGTCCTACCCTGAAGAGGCCACTAGAGGCTGCTCTCGTAGTGAAAACCCTGTAAAATGCAAGAAACTGGTCACTAGAGGGAGCTCCAAGGGGGACACCAGTGAAAGATTAGGAAGGAGTCACTAGAGTGAGCTCCAGTAAAGGCCAGGCATATAAGAGTCAGGAAGGACCCATAGCAGGAGATTCCCCTTTAAGAGAAAAGGCATCCCAGGAGAAGGTTCTGGACCCTTTCAGCTAGGAGGAAAGGGGACCTCTAGGGGATGGATGGATGGATGGATGGATGGATGGATGGATGGATGGATGGATGGATGGATGGATGGGCTAAAAACCCCAAGGATCTGACCCCAAAGAGAAGGTCCATAAGGAATGAGAGGGAAGGGCGCTAGAGAGACATAGAGCATCCAGTCGGGCTGAAACCCTTGGGGCACGGTCCCCAAAGGAAAGGATCTCTAAGGAACAAAGAAGGTACTTACCTTGAAATTGTGATGATGAAGCAAATGACTGTTGTGAATTAAGAATTAGAGTATATGAATTAAGAACTGGACTAACAGCCAGGGGTGGAGGACAGGACTGCAAATTTAGAGTGAAAATAAAAGTCCTGTCCAAGGGGTGGTGCCTGTTCTAAACTGAGACCCAGGTTCCCCATAAAGTGGGCTCAGTTGAAGAATGAGTTGCTGAACTGTTTACTTAAAGAATTCTCTGCTGGCATGATTAAGAATACTGAAGGAAGTATAATTTGTCTAATAAGTGGCTGATTTGCATATTGTGAGGAAGCATGCGAGTACAATGTTGGGTCCCCCATAAAAGGTGCCTTGAGGGTATGCTACAAGTGTACAGAACTTGCAACCTATGACTAAGGAAAACCTCACAAGGAGGGGGTCAGAAACAGGATGATTGATAACTGAAGAAGAGTCACCCTGAGTGGAGGAAGACCCCTATATCTAAGTGCGCGCTAATGATTAGTGTACGCTAAATGCTAGAGACTCCCATAGTAATATATGGGAGTGTCTAGCATTTAATGCATGCTTATTTTTAGTTATTTCTATTATTACCAGTACTGTTAAACAGTAACAGACAGAATCTAATAAAACAAAAGTCATTTGATGCAGTGGAGCTCGATCTAGACACTTATCCTTCTGCTTACATGCTTTCTGAGAGCCTTGCAAATCCAATTATAACAGTCCTGCCAGATTTTGCTGTCTGATCCCAGGGTTCTTCAGCTAGGAAAAGAGATGGCTGAGGGAGGATATGATTGAGGTCTACAAAATCCTGATGGAGTAGAATTGGTAAAAGTGAATCGATTTTTCACTCTTTCAAAAAGTACAAAGACCAGGGGACACACAATGAAATTACATGGAGATACTTTTAAAACAAGTTGGAGGAAATATTTTTTTCACTCAAAGAATAGTTAAGCTCTGGAACTCATTGCCAGAGGATGTGGTAACAGCGGTTAGCATTTCTGGGTTTAAAAAAGGTTTGGACAAGTTCCTGGAGGAAAGAGGGAAGCCACTGCTTGCCCTGGGATTGGTAGGATGGAATGTTGCTACTAATTGGGTTTCTGCCAGGTACTTGTGATCTAGATTGGCCACTGTTGGAAGCAGGATACTGAGCTAGATGGACCATTGGTCTGACCCAGTATGGTTATTCTCATGCTTTTATGCTCTTAAGGTGGTTGCTTCTTGAGGGTAACAAAGCGCAGCTGCAGTCTAGGCAAGACAAAGGGGCCTGACAGCCACATAAACTCAACAAATGTTCTGCACATGCATTCATCAGCAGAGAAGGTGGGAAATTATTGAACAAATCATTTTTCCTCTACATATGGCTTTTGGAAATTGTACTATGTATAGTGTGATGAGCCCCTCGTAGTGTAACTAGTCCCCCCCCCCCCCCCCCCCCACCAGACAGGATTATTTCCCAGAGATGTGGTCTCAGGACAGCGATGTTATAGTCGTGGCTGCTGTCAGAAAACACACTCAGGATTAGGGGACTAGTGCAGGATACTATCCTCGTCTTTCGCTCTCAAAGAACGGAAGAGGAATGAAAGCTAAAGTTTAGGATTTTTCTGATAAAGGAGAACAAACTCAGTTTTTCTTTTAAATATAGTTAAACAATTTTAATATTTCAGCTTAAACTTTTAAATTAAACATTAACTTAACTCACTATTAGAGAGAAACAAGCTTCGATTACTACCCTATTAACAAAACCCCTAAAATCTTCTCTGTAATATACCTTTTGTTTCCTTACAGGAAAACAAGCATCAACTTTTATCTATAGCGCTATCAGATAAGTGTCCACTTTCTTTAACTTCTTTTTACGGTAGTACTAGAGTTACTGCGTGTCATGAGTATGTATTTTACCAAGAATTTGATTCTTTGTTCTATTTTTTTTCTCTCTCTCCACAGTTTCCCGTAACTTTTTCTACACAAGGATGGGTAGTATATTTTGTAACCTTCTCTCATGTATAATAGTGTGAGTTTCTTACTAATTTTCTTTTGCTTAAAGTCACCAGTTACTTAGCTGTTGTGGTTTCCTCTTTCCTTTTTCCCGGGTGCAGACTTGCTTGCGTTGGAGCTCGTGAGTTATCCGGTTTTCTTCACTTTTTCTATGGTCTTCTTCCTACACCTCTCTCTTAATTAAAATAATTGGAAGGAAAACCTTACTCTTCCTACTTTCTTCTTTTAATAATCTTTAACAGGGAGTGCTGTCAACAGTGGAACTGTGGGCTCTATTTAAAAAAAATCAAAATAAATAAAGGGCCCTTACTTTCCAGCGCCTATGCTATTGATTTCTCTTCCCTACTCTTAATCAGTGTGTTTGGTCTCTCTCAGTGGTGCAGCACAGCTTCAACATTCCACCAGCCGCACAGCTCTGAACATTCCACTCACTGTTCCCACCTTACATACACAGTTTTTTAAAATTCTTTTTCCCTTACAATGTATAATTTTTCCCAAAAATGTATTAAACCTACTCAACCCCCCTACTTAACCCTCCTACTTAACCTCTCTCTCACATTCATTAAATTTTAACTAAGCTCTTACACATACCTTTCACACACTAACCCCACCAAACACATAAATTGTAGCAAAAACACTTCCCTCTTTAAACAGACCCTTCTCCTAATCCTCTCCCCACCTTAAATTATCCCATCTACCTTTAAAATTATTTTTCCTTCCCTTTTCCACTCAAATTACTCCTCTCTCACTCACACATAATGCAGCGCTTCCTCTCCCTCTGAGACCCAAACTCACTCTCTCAACTCCCAACTGACCAGCAAGCCGTTGCCAAGGCGACCAGGACTCAGCTTGCTCAGCTGTTGTCCCGGGGTGATGTCACTATAGAACCCTGATGTCACTATAGAACTCTTATTGTTTTTCTCTGGAGGAGCTCAGGAAAGATTATTTTAACCCCTTAGGGTTACATTCGTCCGGGTTTTAAAATAAATATTGCCCCCAATATTCACAATCCACCACTTCCAACATTCCTACAACCATACATCCTTTCATACAAGTCTGAAGTACCAAACTTACTCCCCACAAACCTCATCCATTAATTAGGCTACTTTCACATAATCTTACTCACCATTTTAGACTTACATCCCTTCTCTAAGCTAATCCCCCTTCTTTTTCCCAAATCAAACCAAAATAAAATTTTCCTTGAGGTACGAGAAACATAGACATTTGTTACACCTTGTGGAACTTCTTATTGGTTCTTTCGCCTCGGTTACATGTGAATGTAGCACAGGATTAAACACAAATTCAATAATAACAGCATATCCTTTTTGTTTCTCTTTTGGTAGCACTACTGGAATACACTTCTTATCTCCTGGAGTAAGCAATTTTCCCTGAGTTTGTTCTCCTTCAATATCCATTTCCTCTAAAACAAATTTTCTTAAGTCCCTGTGGACCGTTTTCTCTCCTAACTTTTCATTTCTGATTTTTACAACATTAAGATTCTCTCTATATATTTCCACCACGCTATAAGGAAAAGGTTCCCAGGTGTCCTGTATCTTGTGTCTGTCTGGAAATCTCTGTCTCCGCAACAAGACCCGATCCCCCACCTGCAGCACTCAAAACATCCATGAGGAACCTTGACCAACATCCTTTCTTGTGTCTTGAGGAGATATGGAAACTCTGATTGAATTTCTCTTTAATCAAGGACGATTCAGCTGCTGGACCCTGTCTAGCTCCAGCGACAAGACGTTCAGAATGAGTGAGATCTTCTGTCCCAGCCTTCTTTTCCAGCTCTTCAACCTCAGCTTCTGCGTACTCCATATCTAAGACATCCACTTTTTCAGGATATTCATCAGAACCTGTCTCATCCAGAAATGGGCCGTTAAAATCTCGAAGACTTAGTCCCATAGCTTGTTTAATGTTCACGTCTTCTTTCAATTTGGGTGCCTTAAGTTTCAGGGTACTCTGTGCCAGTGTTTGCTTCCGATTCCGTCTCTCCCTCTCACGTTCCAGACCACACTGCTGCAGCCAGACCATATCACTCTGGAAACCTGTAGGCCTCTCGTTCTCTTTGCTCTCTTCAAACTCTTTGGTCATGCCAATGAAGTTGGAAGGATCAGGATCCGGCTCACGTGGTACCACCAACTCCGCTATTTCCAACAACTCAAAGTTACCCAGCACTTTCTGTATCTCTTTCTCTTCATATTCAGTGTCCGGGCAACTGGTTAGCTTTTCCTCTTTTTTCTGTCCAAAAATCGGCATTTCCTTCTTGCTCGTTTCCAACCCAGCCCCAATCACCACCTCTTTACTCTTCCCACAAAAGTTACCTCTTAAGGATTTATCACTTTCTGTTCTGTTTTGTTTTTCCCCATACTTCTGCATAACCAGGGTATTAGCTTCTAGGCT
The DNA here is from genome assembly GCF_901765095.1 of Microcaecilia unicolor. Classification (NCBI taxonomy): domain Eukaryota; kingdom Metazoa; phylum Chordata; class Amphibia; order Gymnophiona; family Siphonopidae; genus Microcaecilia; species Microcaecilia unicolor. Next base: position 672,940,867 of record NC_044031.1, on the reverse strand, counting down.
CTTCTCGGGTAAGTTCATCGTTTTGGTAGCAGAAACCAGTACCACTGCTATACTCTTCCTTGTTTGTTGACCAATCAGAAACTTTTCCGGCATTGCCGGTATGATTTTGCTCACGTTTCCCTGTATCTTTACCACGCCAACAGATTCCCCAATTTTGTTGGAACGCTTCTGGGAAATCCTGGACCGAATACCCGCAATCTTCTCGGGCTCGCCCATCAAAGAAAACAGATCTCTGAATAATCCTTCCAGGTACCAAAGGACATTCATGCCCACTATGCCATGTACCACCTGGCTTTCCACTTGGCCATTGTTGAAGTTGTCCTTTACAACAAAAATACAACGCTCCGGCACCAATTGTCCCAAGCACTGGACGTCAGCGTCTATGTACCCCAGCACAGGCAAACTGGTCCCATTCACCGCTACCAACGTTAGTTGACTGGCATCTTGCAAGCAGGCAGGATTAGGGAAGTTCTTGTAGAAGAAACTCGCCAAGATAGTTGAGACACTGGAGCCGGTATCGACTGTGCAGAGCGTTTCCACGCCATTGATTAGAACTTTTAGTACCAGACTGGTTCCAATCGCTCGCTCCCCAAAATAACTTTTCTCAGGGTTCTCTTCTTTATTCACGGATTTCTGCATCTGGACAGACGGCTTTCCATCGCTCCCCTTCACAGGAGCCAAGGTATCTCCCCGAGCATTATTTGTGTTGAAGGAACCACTTGTGCTGGGCTGTTCTGCGTTGTTCCTGTTGCCCCTAACAACCGGATATTTGCCTCCTTGCTCACTTCTTGGGAGATTGCCTCTCTCAGACTGGCAATTCCTGGCTAAGTGCCCCGGCTCCTGACATTGATAGCAAATCAGCTCACCCGTGGCAGTTCTTGAGGGTCTCTCAGCATAGGAATACCTGGGGTATTCTCTTCTAGCACTGGAGTATCTTAGTTGCTCCCTCTCCATCCTTTGACGTTTCCATTCTTCGTCTTGCCTTTCACATAACTTGGCAACCATGCTAGTCAACTGCTGCATCATGGAAACTGTTGCAGACTCCTCAGGATGGTAGTAGTCTCCGGCATCTTCTCTTGATCTTTGGAGGATACGTTTAGGCGCAGACTCCCAGGTCGCCAGACCTCTCTCCTCCCCGGCCCACCTGATGGCCGCTTGCATCAACTCAGCAACAGACAATATCGGGTTGTCTTCGCTGCATTTGGACACTTCCCGTTTCAAAGACTCGTCTCTCAGGCCTAAAATAAATTGCTCCTTTAATGTCTCATCAGGGTCTCCTACACGTCTTCGGTCTCTGGCCATGATGGCCTCCAGCTTCTCCTGCAATTTATAGGCTTATACTCAGATGGAATCCCTATCCCCTTGGCGCAGATTGTAGAATTCTTGGATCCGTAAACCTAACGCCACCTTGTCACCATACACCTGCTTCAAAAGTTCAAAGATTTCCTCCACCGTGCAATCCCTAGAAAGAGAGTATTTCACTGTGTCCAAGGCTATCCCCTTCAGATGGTCACGCACCATGTCAACCTGGTCTTCCACTGGAACCCTCATAAGTCTCATCCTGGTCTTCATTTTTTCAATCCATTCACTGATCTTTAAATCCTCTGGTCCTCTGGGAAATCCGCAAAAATCGGGAACAGACTGGTCTTGTGGGATGATCACCGGATGCGCTACAACTTGAGGCACAGGAACAGCGTGAGCTCTGGACGCTTCTCCTTCCATGTTCTTCCCACTCCAGGAACAGGTGTTACCACTGAAACAGAGACTCCAGGCAAACCCAAAAACACCTAACCAGAACACTTAACCACACCCAAAATAAATCACAAATTTTTTTAGTTATCTTTATTAATTCTGCCTCCCTTTAAAGTATTTCTTCAGGTGTAGAGAATTATCTACCCATACTCCAAATTCAGTAATTTAAGCCCCCAAATTCAGGAAAATCCTGCCAACTACGCCAAATCTGTAGCTAGTCCCCCCCAGACAGGATTATTTCCAAGAGGTGTGGTCCCAGGGCAGCGATGTTATAGTCTTGACCTCTGACTGGAAATACACTCAGGAATAGGGGACTAGTGCAGGATACTATCCTCGTCTTCCGCCCTCAAAGAACGGAAGAGGAATTAAAACTAAAGTTCAGGATTTTTCTGATGAAGGAGAGCAAACTCAGTTTTTCATGTTGTTTTAAACAGTTTTCATTCAATAACTTAAGCATTTAAAATGAATATAAACTCAACTCTCTTGCACAGTTAATCAAACTTTGTTTAAAACTCTAGAACCAAACATCTAATATTTTTTTTATTATTAAAATAACTTTTTGTAACATCACCCAGAACCACGTGGAATAGGAAACAGAGGAGGAAGGGGGATCCAGAGGAGATTGTGGATGATCGAGAAGTACCCCCACTTGGAGAACACAGAGCCGAAGGGAAGAGAGGGGGGGATGGGATGGGGTGGGATTTGGTACTAATAGGGGGACACCACAATATTGGGATACATTAGGAAATCACACTATATTCAGAGTAATGTGATCCCCACAGGAGCTTTCAATATATGGAGCAGGGGGGCTGGAAGGATTAGAGAGGACGGAAGAGAGGGGGTGGAAGGGTTGAAGAATATTCCGCATTCAAAATGGACAGGACTATATTTGCAAAGAGATCCAATAGTTTTATAAAAGGCTTGGAACGTTCTTGTCCATCTACTTATCCATACTACCGTTAGAGACATACTATAGGACCCTCCCCTATGGGGCCCTTGGGGCCATAAGAGCCCAGGCTCCAGGGGATACAGCGGAGGGGGGGATGGTTTTAAGTGAAGACGAGAGATGAACGGTAATGAAGGGTCAAGCATAGTAGGAGAATGAGTGGGAGTAGGACAGAGGATAACAGGATGGGGGGGTGCCAGGGAATTGGGAGAAAATGTTGGACACAGATTATTGGAAATTGAGCTCTGTTATTATTTGGTGTACAATACGAGATGTTATGAATATTATGAATGCCTTGTTGATGTAGAATTGTACAGTTGCACTTTCAATAAAAAATGTTTAAACATAAAAATAACTTTTTGCCTTCCTACAGATAAATCAAACATCAACTTGTATTCAGTGCACTGTCAGATAAGTGTCTCTTTCTTTAACCTTTTCCTTGGGAAATGTAAATGTTATTATGTATCATTCACGTGAGTATAATTTGACAAGAATTTGATTCTTTGCTTTTGCTTTTCTCTCTTTTCAGGTTTTCAGCCAATTTTCTTCACCATGGACTTTGGGTAAGTATCTATTTTTTTATTTTCTTTCATATATTTCTGTGTATATTTCTTTCCTATTATGTTTGTTCAGTGTATACAGTTACTTAGCTGTAGAAGTTTTCTTTCTTTCTCTTCCCGGCCTTGCTTGCGTTGGAGCTCGTGGTGATTCGGTGTTCCTCACTCCTTTCGGTAATCTTCTTCCTTCACCTCTCACTTAATTAAAATAACTGGATACAAAACCCTAATCTTCCTATTCTCAAGAGATCTAAGCTAATGTGGCTATTAACGATAAGACTGTGGCCTCTATGTTACATAAAATAAAATTAAATTGAAATCCCTACTTTCCAGCGCCTATTCTAGGTTTTTCACTTCCCTAAATAATTCGGAGTGGTTTGTTTCTCTCAGCAGTGCAGCACAGCTCCAACATTCCACCAGCAGCACAGCTTGAACATTCCACCTCATTGTTCCCACTTTACACACACAGCCTTTTAAAATTCCTTTTTCCCTTACAATGTATAATTTTCCCCAAAAATGTATTTAAACCTACTCAACCCTTTACCTAACCTCCCTCTCACATTCATTAAATTTTAACTATCCTCCTACACAAACCTTTCACACACTAACCCACCAACACATAAATTATAGCAAAAACACTTCCCTCTTGAAACAAACACTTTCCCTAATGTTCCCTTCCTACTTTCAATTATCCCAACTACCCTTACAATTATTTTTCCTTCCCTTTTCCACTCAAATTACTCCTCTCTCACTCACACACAATGCAGCACTTCCTCTCCCTCTGAGACCCAAACTCACTCTCTCAACTCCCAACTGACCAGCAAGCCGTTGCCAAGGCGACCAGGACTCAGCTTGCTCAGCTGTTGTCCCGGGTGATGTCCACTATAGAAACCTGATGTCACTATAGAACTCTTATTGTTTTTTCTCTGGAGGAGCTCAGGAAAGATTATTTTAACCCCTTAGGGTTACAGTAGCCAAGGGCCCTCTCCATCCAATCTCCTCTTTCTCTGGAGGTTATGCTTGTGATCTGACCACCTCAGACAGTCAAGGCCTTGGTGAGAGTTCCCTAGTTCACCATCAACTTAACTGTAGCCTGTCTGATAAGTACCTTGGGTAGACTCTCTCCAACTGAAGGTGCAGTTACAATGCCTTCTCCTCCCTCTAGTGCAGGTCAGTGGAAGTGCTCTAGAAAAAACTTCTGTAGAGGCCTCAGTCAACCTGGGACTTCTGAACTCACTCAGGATGTTCACAGAAGTATCACAAAAGCTTGCTTCTAGGAAAGATCCCAGAAACAGCTTGTAACTATAGAGGCTCATACCTTCAGTCTGTTGGCTGTTTCACTGAGACAGAGGTCTTTGTGGATGTAGGTATGTTGTATTCCTCTCATTTTTCCCCAAGGGGCTGTGTTCTTTAGCCCTTGTCTTCTTTCTCTACGTTGGCTTCCCTGTTTGGTGCTGGCACTTTGTCTAGTTTTCTTTATCTATGGTTCGCTCATTTTCTCTCACGGGTACTTCTCCTGCCTCTATTCTAGCGGTTTTCTACCTTCAGTGTCTGCTTACCTTTTTGATGCCGGCATATTTTCCGCTGTGTGTTTTGCCAGCAGATCTTTGCCTCCCCCGTTTCATTCAACCTGATGGAATTGTTTTGTTTTTTCAGCGTCCTATTGTCTGTGCTTTGTTTAGCACTTTCTACTTTTTGTTTGAATTGTGCTGAAGTTTCGCATTACCCGGTATGTCATTTATTTATTTATTATTAAGATATATATATTTGTTAATTTTATACTAGCCTTTACACACCGGGTCTGGTGCTCAAATTTGCTTACAAATTTTCCTGCTTGTGATTTTTATGTTATGGCAATATCATTTACTAAATTATATCATATTATATAAGGAAGCCTACCATGCAAGCAGAGGTGTACTTTTCTGTCCTATTATATTAGGGTTAACTGATTGTGTCATTACCATATTTTGATTTGGTAATTATGGTCATATGGTGCCTGCATCAATATATTCATGTTATTAAGATTCTTATTCATGTATACACTCATTCTTACAGTTTTGTGTGTCATTATTAATATATCTATATCATATTTATACATTTTTGTTATTATTGTTTTATGACCTGTTTTAATATTGTTTAATTTTGCCTTTCCAGTTTTGTATAATTTTGTAAATCAATTTTATGTTTTTAGACCCCTGAAGAAGTCTTTTTGCCGAAACACGGACCATGTGCAATGTTATAGAAAACACCCGGTCCACACCTGATTTAGGCGTCGGTGTTTACGCCAAGTTTTATTTGGCATAACTGCCCACAACTAAATTTCATCGCGGAGACAGGTGCTTGGCATATTCTATAAACACGCAGAAATTTAGGCATATTCTATAAAGTACACCTAAATTTAGGTGTACTTTATAGAATACGCCTAGGTGTATTTCATTTTGGCACTGATTTTTTAGGCACAATATATAGATCCAGTCCTTAGCGCTTTTAAAAATGTTGTTCCATTTTAGAATTGCACTGACAACTCGGTAACAGTAGATAGTATTCCTGACACAAAGAAAACACAATTTTTGTTTGTTTTGCTTTTTTTTTTGGTCCATTTGTTTTGAAATTAGACAAAACAAGACTTCTTCAATTAAGCTGTCTTTCATTTCACAACAAATTAACAGGAATTGAAAGAATTTTGTAGAGTCTGTCTTTCCAGCAGTTTAGTTAAGGAACCTGCTGCTGGCCTCAGAATATAAAATGTAACAATATATTCTGCATTTTAATGAGCCTATGTCCTAACCATGAATTTATACCATGGATGTATTTAAATACTTCCTTTATATTTCCCCTTTCCCACTTCTCCTCCAGAATGTGCATGCTTAGATTTTAAGTTTGCCCCGTATGTTTTAGGAAGAGGACTATTGACCTTTTCAGTAGCCCACCCTCTGAACTGACTTGATTTGGTGTGTATCTTCAGAAACCATATGGTAATGAATTAGCTGATGGTTTAAACCCCACTGTCACATGGGGTTTTAACAACTGATGTGCCAAACTAATGATATGCAGAATGTGGTAGCATTACCATGGCCACATTAAAGATGGGTCTGACATAGTATCATAGGCTTTGCTTGCATATCAGGTAATTGGCCAAAGTGAAAGACCAGGATGTACCAGTGCTATTTTCTACTTGATGCGGGGTCCAGCAAAAGAAAAGCCAGATCCTTCCTGTCAGTGAAGATTTGTGGGTCATTTCAATGCAAATAAGTGGGGCCTTTGGGACAGGGAAGAGGTCAAGAACTGTGATGGTGTCATGATTATGACTGTTTTCCTGGTTTGTGCGCCCCTTGCCCTCTGGTGGCCAGTATCAGTGACTGCTATAGACTAGCTGTTGCTGTTTCCCAAGCCTGTGTCAGAGGCCGGTCCGGTCCGGATCTTCCTGTCTGCCAGAATTGCTTGCCTTGTTTGTCCATAAGCAGCACCCATACTTTCTTGGGATTCCTGCAGCTGAGCCTCAGCAGGTGATGGTCTTATTAAGCACCTGTGGGCTTTGCTACTTGGCCTTTGCATTGCAAAGGTCTCTGGGTGAGTTGGTGTGCTCTGTTGCACTTCTGCCTAGTTAGCTTCTTGTCTGAATTCCTTGTCTGGTTCTTGTTCAGTCTGTGTTGGTAGCTTAAGTTTTATTACTTCCTAGTCTTGTTTCTTGTCTGTTTGTTTGTCTTGCCTGGTTCCTGATCAGTCTGTGTGTAGTTAGCTTTTAGATATTGCTTGTATCTCTCCTAGTGACTGCTTGACAGCTTTCAGTCCCTGTTCCTTAGTCTGTCTGTTTTCTGCCTAGTGTTGTGTTATTTGTCTGTGAGTCCTAGCCTAGTATTCTGCCTTGCCTCTCATGTTTATTCCTTTCCCCTCTGAACCCTAACTTTGCTTCAGTCTAGCTTGTTCCTGTACCGTGTGTCTGTGTGGAATCCTGAAGTCCTGCAGGCCGCCCGCCCAGTGGCGTTCCTAGCCTGGCTGACACCCGGGGCAGATCGCCGATGCGCCCTCCCTCAGGTGCAGCACGGCCCCCCCGGCAAAACTACACCCCCCCCCCGGGTACAGCGCTGACCCCCCTGGCAAAACTACAGCCCCACCCGGGCTGGCAGCTGCGACCCCCCAGTTGCATTTTTACCTGCTGGGGGGGTGCCGCGCGCCTGTTAGCTCGGAGTCCGCTCGTTCCCTCCCTGCTGCTCCCTCTGCCCCAGAACAGGAAGTAACCTGTTCTGCACGGAGGGAACAAGCGGGACTCCGAGCTAACAGGCGCGCAGCACCCCCCCCCCAGTGGCGTGCACCCGGGGCGCGACCGCCCCCCCACTGCCCCCCCCCTTGGTACACCACTGCCACCCACACCTAGGGGCTCAACATCCGGGGAATGGCAGCCACCGCAGGTGAAGTCCAGTTGGTCCAGTCCTGTCTTTCCAGCTTGCTTGCTATAGCTTAGTTCCACTCCAATCTCTAGCCCTGTGTGTTCTTGCCTGTTGTCTGCATCTGCAGCTCCTGTCCTTGTTTGTTTGGTAATCTAGTTCTGGTTGGGGGTTTTGCCTGCTGCTGCCGCTTTACGGGCAGTAGCCCAAGGCAAGGGCGTAGCCAGACAGCCAGATTTTTGGGTGGCCTACAAGAAGTGGGTGGGCACAAATGTTCTCTCCCCCACCCCCACATCAAAAAAATATCTCAGCTTGGTGGGAAAATTTTCTCTCCAGTCTCCACCTTGGTAGTCTGCAGCACGCATGCGCTGAAACTGAGCATGCGAAGGTGCCAGTATTGTGGAGAGCAGCATTTTCATTACCATGTGCTACTGTTGGATGGGCTGAGCCCTAAGTGGGTGGGCCCTGGCCCACCCAGGCCACCTGTGGCTACACCACTGGCCCAAGGGCTCACATTTATCCCAGTGTCAGAGAAGCCAGAGATTGTGACAGATGGGCCATACAATTTCCACAAGCCCCCAGACCCAAGTGGTTTCTGAACGAGAGCCAAAGTGCTAAGTGACTGCTGGAGGTAAGAGGCAGCTGAAGGCCCACCAGACTTTGATAGGCCCAAAGTCCAAAGCTTGTTTTGGGGATGGGAAACGTCCAGAGGAGCCATGAAAACCCATAGCCTGTGTGGCAGGGTGGGATTGCGATAATCTGTCAGGGACCAATTGTCTTTTGATGATGGGCATGCTACTGAGGGACACAAATGCTATGGCAGAAATGAGTTCTGGTGATGCATATTATTGTGGACCAGCAGCATAAAAGTTAATGACACCTCTTGAAGCGTTCTTGACTTTCTTGCATTAAGGGACCTACACGAAGCCTCTCAGCTATTAACACTAGATGTACTTTTCAGCATTAATACCTAGAGACCCATTAGAATAATTTGAGATTTTAATTGACTTATTTGCATGTGTGCAATGTTAGTGCATGGCCATGCTAACCTACCTGCAAATACACACTTTGTCCATAAGCAGTAGATAATGCTCGTGTAACACAAGTTAATGCACAGGTAAGGAGTATTTATACGCTTTTTATCACAGGTAAATCCTGTTTTACCTGCAGAAAGGGACTTTATATACATGTATAAAACAGACACAGAGATGTTCGCACTTAGTTTACACAACTCGGGTGTAGGCATGTTCAGGGAAGGAGTTTGGGTGGCATGCAGGCAAAGTCCTGAATGGCTAGATTCAGTAAATGGTGCTCAAACATCGGCACCAAAAAAAACTGGCATTCAATGCTATTCAGTAATGGGCACTCAAAGATGAACATCGATTATAGAATACCATTGAGTGCCAATTTCAGCACCTAAATTTGGATGCCAGGACAACCAGACATAATTCCTAGCGCCCAATTTGATCACACATCCCTAGCAGGGGCATAGCTACATGGGGCCACGGGGGCCTGGGCCCCCATAGATTTGGCCCTGGACCCCCCTCCCACCGCCACCCTGCCGTTCAACCCGCCATCGCCTACATTGCTGGCGGGGGGCCCCAACCCCACCAGCCGAGGTCCTCTTCTTCCTTCGTTCTGTTGCTGAGTCTGACGTCCTGCACGTACAACATGCAGGACATCAGACTCACAGAAACAGAACGAAGCCCTGCAGATCGCAAGGCTTCATTCTGTTTCTGTGAGTCTGACATCCTGCACGTACAACGTGCAGGATGTCAGACTCAGAAAACAGAATGAAGGAAGAAGAGGACCTCGGCTGGGGGGGTTGGCGTCCCCCGCCAGCAAAGGTAGGCAACGGCGATGGTGGGGAGGGTTGGCGGCGGGAGGGGAGGTCGAGAGGGTCGTCGGCAGGGGGGGGTCAAAGTTGGTGGTGGTGGTGGCGGCAGGGGGGGTCGGCAATGGCGGGGAGGTTGCTGACGCCGGGGGGAGTAAAATGTACCCCCTCACCTCGGGCTCTGGACCCCCTCCCACCGAAGTCTGGCTACACCCCTGATCCCTAGTACGCTATAACACTGCGCACAAAGCTTAGGAACGCCCCCAACGTGCACCTCCCATGGCCACATCCCTTTTTTGGTTGCATGCTATAGGCTTTGGATGCACATTGTTATAGAATAGCACGTAACAAGATCTGCACTCAAATTGAAATTGGCAACAATTAGCACCCAATTATTGACACTAATGGGCTCCTTACCTAATTTAATTGGGCACTGGGGGAACTGTGTGTTTATTTTATAATAATAAGCTCATACATTTACTCCAACTCCTGAGCAGGTGTAAATATATAAAAGTGCATTATACCCATGATGGTTGCACGTTTGTGAGCTTATTTTATAAAAGTTTAGTGTTGAATGTTGTTTACTGTATTTTAGTAAGATTCAACACATGATTTAATATGACTGTATTGCTGTAACCTGCTGTGATCATTGGATGTAGCGGGCTTTACATTTTTTAGTATACTTATGTTGTCTTTATGAAATAGCCCAAAATAAGGGGCCTTTTTACTAAGCCGCATAGGTGCCTACATGCGCCCAACGTGCGTCAATTCGGAGTTACCGCTGGCTACCCACATGGGCCCGGGGCGGTAATTTCATTTTTTACACGCGTCCACTACGTGCACCGGAAAATAATTTTATTTTCTGGCGCATGGCGGGGCGGTCTCATCATTCTGCATGCGTAGATGATTACCGCATGAGACCTTACTGCTAAGTCAATGGGTGGCAGTAAGGTCTCAGACCCAAAATGGACACGTGCCAATTTTTATTTTGCCGCACGTCCATTTTTGGCAAAAATAAAAAAAAGGCCATTTTCACAGGCACACTGAAAAATGGATCTGCGCGTGCCCAAAACATGCGCCTACACTAGTGCAGCCATTTTTCAGCGCACCTTAGTAAAAGGACCCCTAAGTATCTGCTTGAACTTCCTTCCTAGGTGACCTGTTATAAATCACTGTAGACATGAAAGCATCAACACTGACATCCTATAATGCACAGGCTCCTGTAAAAGTCCATTAACAGCTTAGCAAGCCGTGTGAACAGGGTTACCATATGTATGGAGACAAAAAAAAAAAGGACACACACACAAAAAATGCCGCCCCTGCCCCGCTACACCCCGCCCCACCGCACAGTCATCTTGACGGTTCAACAACAAATCCTGCAGTTTGGTGCAGTTGTGAGCAAGCTGAGCTGAAGACAAATCCAGTCCAAGCCTCTCTCTCTCGTTCATACGCACACACGTGATGCACCTCCTCTCTCCTGATCTTGCTGCTGAGACGTGCGTTTGCACTACATGAGGATCTCTTGCTGACTCAGGACTCACACACACACAGTAGATCAGGTGACCTCTACTGGTGCATGTGTAGTCAGTCACTGCCACTGCCGGAAACCCCGAAAAATAATCTAAAACTCGCCTGGACGCCCGACGGAGCCCTCAAAAGAGGACGTCCAGGGAAACCCAGACATATGATAAACCAACCAGCATAACTACCACATTATAGAATTTTAGCTCGGGGGGGGGAGGGGGGCAGGGAAAGAGTGGGGAGCGTGTCTTGCAGTTAATATGAGTGCCATTAATGTGCTTTAACTACTAATTCAGTAGATAATGTTGAACAGTTAACTACAGCATTGTGGTCCACTGCATTTGCAGCTTCATTGTTAATGCATGATAGTGGCCATCGTCCTGTGTTAGTGGCATGATGGTTGTTTTCTTCCAAGCGCTGCAGAATTTTTGCAGCAATGGGTTAACTTTTGTAGTTAACATGTGTTAATTGCAAAAGTTTAATGTTGGTTGGTAAATGGAAGATACAGTGCATTAACCTCGCTGAGGAGATATCAAATTCATGCTTGGCCACAACTCCCCATCCCTACACACGCGTGTGCACACATACATACACACACAAGCTCGCTCGCTCTCTTTGTTACAAAATTTACAAATTTTGAAAGGAACTCCATGTTTCAGGACTCATTCTAGAAAGTTCTTCAAAGTCAGCTACATAAATGATTTTTGTAAATATTAAGGGGAAAAAACTTCTAATAGTCTTTTTCTCGTACCATAAAATGGAAAATTGTGCATGTGGAGGAGTGGCCTAATGTTTAGTGCAGGTGGGCTGTGGATCTGGGGAATTGGGTTTGATTCCTGCTGCTGCCTGACAGTTGGCAGCAGGGGCGTATCTGGAATCCGGCGGTAGGGGGGGCCAGAGCCAGAGAGACGCCGAACTGGATTCAACGAATCAGCACTGCAGCGTTACTTCCTGGAAGCATGGCCACGGAGGAAGACGAAAAACGGCGATTGCGGGTCGGACCTCGGCGCCAGCAAAAGTAAGCAGCGGGGGAGGGTTGACGGCGGGGAGGGGGGCCAGGGCGAAATCTGCGGGGGCCCAGGCCCCTGTGGCCCCACGCAGATACGCCCCTGGTTGGCAGTGAGTTGAGATCCTCAGGAACCAGGTTCAATTGCTTCTGCAGCTCCATGTGATCCAGGGCAAGTCACTTAGCCCTCCATTGCCCCAGGTCCAATATATAACTTAGACCGTGAGCCCATTAGGGACAGTGCAAAGTATCAGTATTAGAAATTGTAAACCGCATAGTCGCCTCAGGAATCATTTGTAGACAGTGGCATAGCCAGAAGGCAATTTTTGGGTGGGCCAACAGGTTGGATGGGTGGGCACTAGAGTTGCCAACTTTTTTGAAAGGGAAAAAACAGCAACCTGATGCACCCATGCTCTGTCCCTACCCCACTCCCCATAACTTCAATGAGGGTTGCAGGGCAGGCTTCAGTGGCTGCAGGCCAATTGAGAGCTAAGGGAAGTACAATAGACTGCACTATTCAGCCCCATTGAGCCATGGTCCTCCAACACATATATGGTATTGAAGCCAAACACATTCTGCATCAAGAGAACCTCCTGGCCCTCCACATAAGTACATAAGTAATGCCATACTGGGAAAAGACCAAGGGTCCATCGAGCCCAGCATCCTGTCCACGACAGCGGCCAATCCAGGCCAAGGGCACCTGGCAAGCTTCCCAAACGTACAAACATTCTATACATGTTATTCCTGGAATTTTGGAGTTTTCCAAGTCCGTTTAGTAGCGGTTTATGGACTTGTCCTTTAGGAAACCGTCCAACCCCTTTTTAAACTCTGCTAAGCTAACCGCCTTCACCACTTTCTCCGGCAACGAATTCCAGAGTTTAATTACACGTTGGGTGAAGAAACATTTTCTCCGATTTGTTTTAAATTTACTACACTGTAGTTTCATCGCATGGCCCCTAGTCCTAGTATTTTTGGAAAGCGTGAACAGACGCTTCACATCCACCTGTTCCACTCCACTCATTATTTTATATACCTCTATCATGTCTCCCCTCAGCCGTCTCTTCTCCAAGCTGTATAGCCCTAGCCTCCTTAGTCTTTCTTCATAGGGAAGTCGTCCCATCCCCGCTATCATTTTAGTCGCCCTTCGCTGCACCTTTTCCAATTCTACTATATCTTTCTTGAGATGCGGCGACCAGAATTGAACACAATACTCAAGGTGCGGTCGCACCATGGAGCGATACAACGGCATTATAACATCCTCACACCTGTTTTCCATACCTTTCCTGATAATACCCAACATTCTATTCGCTTTCTTAGCCGCAGCAGCACACTGAGCAGAAGGTTTCAGTGTGTTATCGACGACGACACCCAGATCCCTTTCTTGGTCCGTAACTCCTAACGTGGAACCTTGCATGACGTAGCTATAATTCGGGTTCTTTTTTCCCACATGCATCACCTTGCACTTGCTCACATTAAACATCATCTGCCATTTAGCCGCCCAGTCTCCCAGTCTCGTAAGGTCCTCTTGTAATTTTTCACAATCCTGTCGCGATTTAATGACTTTGAATAACTTTGTGTCATCAGCAAATTTAATTACCTCGCTAGTTACTCCCATCTCTAAATCATTTATAAATATATTAAAAAGCAGCGGTCCTAGCATGGACCCCTGAGGAACCCCACTAACTACCCTTCTCCATTGTGAATACTGCCCATTTAACCCCACTCTCTGTTTCCTATCCTTCAACCAGTTTTTAATCCACAATAGGACATTTCCTCCTATCCCATGACCCTCCAATTTCCTCTGTAGCCTTTCATGAGGTACCTTGTCAAACGCCTTTTGAAAATCCAGATACACAATATCAACCGACTCCCCTTTGTCCACATGTTTGTTCACTCCTTCAAAGAATTGAAGTAAATTGGTCAGGCAAGATTTCCCCACACAAAAGCCATGCTGACTTGGTCTCAGTAATCCATGTCCTCGGATGTGCTCTGTAATTTTGTTTTTGATAATAGCCTCTACCATTTTCCCCGGCACCGACGTCAGACTCACCGGTCTATAATTTCCCGGATCTCCCCTGGAGCCTTTTTTAAAAATGGGCGTTACATTGGCCACCCTCCAATCTTCCGGTACCACGCTCGATTTTAAGGATAAGTTGCATATCACTAGCAGTAGCTCCGCAAGCTCGTTTTTCAGTTCTATCAGTACTCTAGGATGAATACCACCAACAATGGATACAGAGCACAGCAAGGACAATTCTCCATAAAACTCATCATACAAAGAAATTTTGTTTTCTAGTGTAATCTCAATTACAGACATATTATAAATTAACTTTAAAAAAATCTATAAAACAAAAGTCACTCAGAACCTAGAGCAAATCTACCATGCCAACACTAACTTCCAAAAACAAAGATTCTACCTATGAAAAAGAAGTGCCTTAAATATTATAGTAGGGCCCAAAAATACAAATACATTTATCAGGAAAGCTGAACAAGCCAAATTACTACAGAATGCTACATGGAAACTTCATGCTAACAGAATACCTCAGTCACACACACAAGACACAAATGCCAAATACAGAATAAGTGACCACAAACTCTAGAAATATAAATTAAACTGAAACCCCAAGAAACTAGACCTTGCATGTAGTACAACACTAGAGAAACAAGAAAGAAAGGCATTTGCTCCTGTGCAAAATATAAAGATGGCACATGCCAGGGATGGTGTTAGGGATTGTAACTAGGGCAATTGTGCTTGGTTCCTTGGCCAGAGAAAGCCTGCATTCTGGAAGCTGAAGGCGCAGCCTGGTAATGGGGTCCTTTCCTAGATTTCTGTCCTGGACCCCAGTCATGTTTAACATCAACTTTGGCAAGATGTACATTCCAAAAGAGGGGCAGTGAGGGTGGTCCACCCTGTGTGCAGGCAGCAAGGGGGTGCACGGAGCAGTCTTGCAGCTGTTGTCTCCGCCGGTTTCCTGCCCCCTCTGACATTACTTCCTGTTCTGGGGCAGGAGACCAGTGAAGCCGACAGTCACGTGACTGCTCCATGCATCTGTAGATAGTGAGGATGATGCACTTCGGAGAGAGGGGTGATGCGTCGAGGTGGAGAACAGCAGCAACCCGCCCCTGGTTGCAGCCAACCTAGGTATGACACTGGGACTTAGTGCTTTCTAATGCAGGACTTTCACATGCGCTAAACCCAGATTTAACATAGCACTTGTAAGGGCATATTTCTATTTTATGTTTTGGAGGTTGTGCACTAAGATTCCCATTAATGCATGAAACCTGTAAAAAAAAAACTAACGCAGGAACAATTACCCTCTCCTATTTAAGAGGCACTGCCAGATTCTACATAGCGCACCTAGAGAACTGCACCAAAATCCAGGCGTATTCTATAACAACGCACGTAACTTTGGCTGAACAAGTTAATCATCATTGATAACAGCACTTAACAAGCAATAATGAGCACTAATTGGCAATAATTAGAATTTATGTGCACAACTCACTAAGCATATTCTCTAATGAACTGCGTCTAAATTTTAATGCGTGCAGCTCAAAAGGGGCATGGTAATGGGCGTTCTGTTGGCGTTCCCAAATTTATATGCGTACTTATAGAATATAGCCAAGTGCAGGTAAATCTACATGCAGGGATTTACACCACGTTTTTATTGGTATAAATGGACCCACATGGTTTTACATGCTGGGATATCAACTAAGCATATTCTATCTACCGTGCCTAAACCTAGGTGCCGCTTATAGAATACGCTTAAATGGAAATGTTTACCACGTGGATTTTTTAGGTGCCTTATAGAATCTGACCCTAAGTGCGCTCATGTTAAGTCTGCATTATCCAGCTAGCACAACACAAGCAAAAAGATGAAGGGGCTACACCAATGTGGTTCCAACACGCGTTGTTTATTATTAGTTAAATGACTTCTGCAACAATGACTCAACGCAGTCCTGCATTTCAAGCACCTGCTTCAGAAGTCAAACAATGTCACAGTTGATGAATTAAAGCTGATGAATAACAGCAGTACAACAAGGCAAAGTTGCACATGCAGAGACTCGCGACTTTGCCTTGTTGTACTGCATTTTCATGCAGTTTTTCTGGATATATTGTCCTTACCAGCTGTTATTCATCGACTTTAATTCATCAACTGTGACTGATAACATTGTTTGACTCACAGAAACACAGGACTCTATCAAGTCATTGTTGCAGTTACACAAACTGTGGCTCATGTTCAAAGCACTTACAAAGTTCCATAGGTTACTATGAAACTTTGTGGAACCACATTGGTCTACCCCCTTCTTTTTGTTTGTGTTGTGGTGTTTTGTTGTTAGGGGAATACTTCTGCTAATTTTTTTGCCTATTTTTATCCAGCTAGAGCACATTAACCAGAATGCACTAGCTGGTTAATGCAGATATGCCCATTCTCTACCATGTCATACTTCTTCCGCATTTTGTGGTAGTCTGTTGGTGCACGCTAACCACACCTTTAAGGCTTAACACCCTTTAGTAAAAGGGCTCTTAAACTTCCTTCAGTTTCAGGAAGTAAAAAAAAAAATCCACAGAAAAAATTGTGCCAACAAAGCCTGCAAAGAACACTGAAGGGCTTTTGCCCAAAATTGTTAACTGAAGAACCAGGAAAAAGTCTGCAGTACTTTTTGCACATATTATTATTATTATTATTATTAATAAATACCAATTTTATGCATTATTGTATACAGATATGTAATAGACAGGCAGACAGGACACATAGCAAGAAATAAAGCTAAGACATCAAGACTATGATGGAGAAGGATTAAAGTGGATTAAAGTGAGGATATTAAATGACTATCATTAAATATGTTTCTGGGATTCATTATCTCTATTTCAAAGCATTGCCAGCAAACTGACTGTACATGTTTTGCCTAATCATTAAATCTATCTCCAAGTTCCCAGTTCAATCAAAGGCTTAAGCGTATGCACCATGATCATTAAGATCTATTTGCAAGTTGGGATCCCCTTTTTACCAATACTTGGAATATACCTAGCTTTTGGATCGCATCTTTCACATTCTTACAGTTGTTCCATCCAGTGGCAACTGATGGGCCAAACTCTAAGTGATGCAGAATAGTAGCATCTACCCCCCTCTCCCCCATTCCCATCCCTATCTCATTTTACAATGGCTGCTCTTATCTAATCATACTTCCCAGGCTCATTCACACTAGGGGCTTCGTCCTGCTTCTTCTTTGCTCAGTCCCAGACCAGCAGTGTAGGTTCAACTCTGACCACCTAGGTATAAAGGATCTGGAAGCTACATAACTGGGTGTCCTGCTCTGCTAACTAGACTCCCTCCTTCTAATGCAAGATGAGCCAGTTTGGTTACAATGACTTCGACAAAGAACTTCTGTTCTCCAGAGGTCCTTCCCTTTCTCCAGCTTTTATTCAGAGGAACTCAGGAAGCATTCATTACTAACCCTTCAACAGAAGAAACAAACAGGTCGAGGAAGCAAAGGCTGCTTCGATTAAGCATAGTTATCTTGAGAAATGATTGCACCATTGCACTTTAACAGCAGCCACCACTGGCCCTATTTCCAAGGAAAATGCTAGTTTTATACAAAATACCAGGGGAACAACACATAATATTGTTCAGATAATAATTGCATGTGCACGCCAGGCTCTGTATTATGAAGGATTAGTGACCACAGAGTTGCTTTGAAAGAGAGGTTGCATAAATAGCCCAACAGTTCCCAGCACACAAACAAAGATGAATATCCATAGGAAGAGTCTGTCCACTACCATGGCCACATATTTCCAGTCTTCAATGATCTGCAAAATGAAAAACAGGAATTACAGATCTAGCAATGCACATTGTCCATAAGAAATTTCAGAGAAAAATTCTAGTATTTAAGATAGACCATGTAGAGAAAAATTCCATGCATGCCACATCCCTAATATATTTATTCCATACTGAGTACAGTAATCATTGCATTTTAACATTTCTTCAGAAACCATTAAATAATCTACTGCAAGAATTAGAATAAGTGATTCAACAGACCCTCTCTGGCCAATCACTTATGACTGATATCATAGAACTCAATGACATCACAAAGGTACTTTGCAGACCAATCACAAAAACCTGAGAGAGCCACAGTAGGAATTCATTGAACATCAGGTGGTATTTGTCAATAATGGGGAAGCTGACTGCTTGTCGAACCAATGGGTTAGGATGGTAGTTTGCCAGTACGTATTCACTGCACAGAATGGATAGGTGTGACTAACCACCATCTCCCTCATGCCAGCCCCGTATCTCTCTCACTCTTCCCTTTTCCTCCTTAGATATGCATACAATCACATGCATGCACTTTCACTCTTCAGACACATAAATATACTCTTGCTCTTCAGATACACACATGCACCCACTCTCATTCTTCAGGCACACACATGCACTCTTTTGCTCTTCAGACAGATATACACTCTCTTCTGGTGTTGTGTTGCTGCCTGCTGCTCATGTGCTAATTCAGTGAGTGCCCCCACCCCCCATCATCAGTTTTGCCGACCATCATGTAAAGTTCTTGTGTTTTCTGCCAACTCCTTCTTAGTCTGCAGCAGCAGCCCCCTCCCATTTCCCCCATTTGTCTTACATTCTTACCCTTTCAGAACAATCCCATTTCCTTCCAAGACATTCACTGGTTCTACTGGCTCTCAAGAGCCCAGTCTTCCTGTGATTAGAGCAACCTTTCCAGAGCCTGGATCCCACCACATTCTCTGCACTGGAAGGGAGGAGAATTGGAGGGCTAAACTCTGAAAAAAATATCTAGGTGATTCTGGCTTCAAGAGAGTTAATTTAGAAATCTATAGTGTCCTGAAAAAATCCAGACAGTTGGCAATCTTATCCTCCTGAGCACATCTAACAGGGCTCACCTAAGCTTTTGGGCCCTAGGCACCTGCTTAGTTTACCAATGCATTAATCCAGCCCTGGCCCTATCCAAAATGGAATTGGCTAAGAAAGGGGCTGTGGCTATGACAATAGTCACACTGATGGTGTTCAGGCCAGTGAACTAAATATTGGAAAGATCGATATTCAAAGTGATTTGACTGGACCGAAATGACTCCTGACCAGTTAGATCACCTGTTTGGGGCTAACCGGTTATTGGGGGGGAGGGCATTCTGTGGTCAGAGTCAGCACTTGACTGGTTAAATGCCAATATGCAGTACTTAAGTGGCCATGGTAACTGCATAAATAGGACCATATAAAAGGCAGTCCTATCTTTATCCAGTACCCCAAAGCTCGTTCAGTGCTGAATATCGCACTTAACCGACTACGGTTTTAGCTGGCTCTGAAAACCCGGAAATTCAATACTGAAGCTCGGACATGACCCAGCACTGAATTTCCAGGCATAATGGCAATGGCAGTCAGCAAAGTACTGAGCACCGCCAGCTGAATATCAACCCCTGGATTTGTAAATTATTCTTAAAATGAAATTGAATTTTGTTTTCTACTTTTGTTCTTCATCCTAGAATATTGGGAATAGTTAGCAAAACTTGAAGCATAACAATTTTTTTTCTTACACTCTGACTATCATCATCACTTTTCATGTGGTCTGCAATAAATCTGACCCCATCCATTGCTTCTTGAACTTCGGAAGAAACCTTCATTGAAGATCTTAGCCTTAGGTCATTAAGGTTGTTTAGTTTATCAGCCACGTCAGTAATTTTCATATCATAATTTCTTGGAGAAGAAATGTTCATAGGGTTAGTGTGATTCCTGTAGACTTCTGTTGGCTCAAGACGCAAGTTTTCAAAGTTATTCTTTCTACGGTTGCATAGCTTCTGGATAGATGCATTATGCTTTGGTCGCTTCATAAATAAACATCCTGGAAGTCTCTCAAGGAAAATCAGTTTTACCCATGGTGGCATACTGTGTGTGCTGGGAGATCTGTGATGGACATTAAGCACACAAACCGTAGTAATTATTGAGAACGTTACTAGCACCATAGTGAACATGAGATACTTTCCAATCAGTGGAACATCTAATGATGTTGGTGGGACAATTTTGGATATTAAGAGTAAAAACACAGTCAGAGCAAGCAGTACAGATATACATAATGTCATCTTTTCACCACAGTCTGAAGGGAGATAGAACACCAAAATGGCTAAGGACGTGATGAGTACACAGGGAATAATAAGGTTGATGGTATAAAAAAGAGGCTTCCTTTTAATTATGAAATCATATGTTACATCAACATAAGTTGGATCCAAGGGGTTTACAGTTCTTCTTCCAGGTAACTCAATGAGATCCCACTCCCCACTGGGAGTAAAGTCATCCAACTTTGCAAACGGGCTTGAAAGCACCAAGTCAATCTCTGTGTGATCATATGTCCAAGATCGAAATTTTAAGGTGCAGTTTTGTTGATCGAATGGGAAATGTTTCACTTCAATTTTGCAGGCACTCTTGTAGATGGCAGGGGGTAACCAGGAGATGCTTCCATTGCTTTTCACAATCGCATTAGTATACAAAGAGACTTCATAAGTACCATCAGCACTAAAAAAAAAAAATAGAATACAAAAAGCATCAACATGAGAAATATAATTTATAATTGGGGACCATCAGAAATATGGCAAACAGAAAGTAGAAGGCAGCAGGTCTGTTTTGATAGCTTTTAAGTATCAGTAGTGAGATAATTTTTGCTTTGGTTTCCTTGTATCTGTTGCCATAGGGGGTCTTTTACTAACGCTTAGTTCGAGTTATCTGCAGCAGGGCCCATTTAAGTTTCCAAAATATTCCTATATCTCTGATCCTAAGAAGGCCGCCGAGAAGGGGGGGGGCAGGGGGGAAAAATTCCCCGAGCCCAGCACCACAGTCCCTCCACCCCGCCGCCCTCCGTCCACCACCGGGCCGGGCCCCCTGAATTCAAATCATAGTGCCTCACCTCGACCTCGCTCCGTGTGAAAGAAGCACAGCAGTGGCAGTATGCAGATCGCCTCCCTTCGGGCCTTTCCTCCCCTGTGTCTTACATGCATCACTTGTAGCTGTTCCAGGGGGCATAGTTTGAGCAGAACGGAGGCAGAGTTATAATATTTTTATTACATTCAGCATTTGTAGATGTTTCTAGGGGCATAGCTTGACAGAGCGGAAGAAGAGTTATAATATCTTTATTACATGCACCACTTCTAGGTGTTCCATGGTCAAGATTTGGCATAACAGAGGCAGAATTATGATATCTTTATTACATGCACCACTTGTAGGTGTTCCAGGGGGCAAAGCTTTGGCAGAACGGAGGCAGAGTTATAATACTCTTATTACATTCAGCACTTGTAGATGTTTCAAGGGGCATAGCTTGGCAGAGCGGAAGAAGAGTTATAATATCTTTATTACATGCACCACTTCTAGGTGTTCTGGGGTCATAGTTAGGACAGGATGGAGGCAGAGTTATAATATCTTTATTACATGTACCACTTGTAGGTGTTCCAGGGGGCAAAGCTTTGGCAGAACAGAGGCAGAATTATATCTTTATTACATGCACCACTTGCATGTGTTCTGGGGGCATAGTTTGGGCAGAAAGGAGCAGAGTTATAATATCTGTATTACATTGTTTGGTTAATAAATCCTTGGAGACGTGAGACGTTCTGTGGGATTGGAGAAGAGTGGATGTGGTCCCGCTTCACAAAAGTGGTGATAGGGAAGAAGCTGGAAACTACAAGCCGGTAAGCCTCACTTCGGTTATTGGAAAAGTAATGGAAGCGATGCTGAAGGAAAGGATAGTGAATTTCCTGGAAGCCAATAAGTTGCAGATCCGAGACACATGGCTTGACCAAAGGTAAATCCTGCCAAACGAATCTCATTGAATGCGTTGACTGGGTGACCAGAGAACTGAATCATGGACGTGCTATAGACGTAATCTACTTAGATTTCAGCAAAGCTTTTGACATGGTTCCCCACAGGAGGCTCTTGAATAAACTTGACAGGCTGAAGATAAGACCCAACGTGGTGAACTGGATTAGGAACTGGTTGACGGACAGACGCCAGAGGGTGGTGGTTAATGGAATTCACTCGGATGAGGGAAAGGTGAGTAGTGGAGTGCCTCAGGGATCGGTGCTGGGGCCGATTCTGTTCAATATATTTGTGATGACATTGCCGAAGGGTTAGAAGGTAAAGTTTGCCTTTGTGCGGACGATACTAAGATTTGTAACAGAGTGGACACCCCGGAGGGAGTGAAAAAACATGAAAAAGGATCTGCAGAAGCTAGAAGAAGGGGTATAAGATTTGGCAATTAAAATTCAATGCAAAGAAATGCAAATTGAGGCACTTAAGGAGTAGAAATTCCCAGGAGACGTATGTGTTAGGCGGTGAGAGTCTGATATGTACGGACGGGGAGAGGGATCTTGGGGTGATAGTATCTGAGGATCTGAAGGCGACGAAACAGTGTGACAAGGCGGGGACCGTAGCCAGAAGGTGCTAGCTGTATAGAGAGAGGTGTGAACCAACAGAAGAAAGGCGGTGTTGATGCCCCTGTACCAGTGGCGTAGCTACGTGGGGCCTGAGGGGGCCTGGGCCCCCGTAGATTGGCCCTGGACCCCTGGCGACGATCCCCATTGAACCCCCCTCCCGCCACGCCGCCACATCAGATACCTTGTTTGCTGCAGCCAAAGCGAGTCTTCTTTAGTTCAGCGCCGGAGTAGCGCCTTCGTTCAAGGAAGTTCCTGCTGTGATCAGCTATTTCTGACGCCTTATGTCCTGCGTGTAAGGAGTCAGAAACAGCTGATCACAGCAGGAACTTCCTTGAACGAAGGCGCTAGTCCGGCGCTTAACTAAAGAAGACTCTCTTCGGCTGCAGCAAACGAGGTACCTGATGCGGCGGCAGGGCGGGCGGGGGAGGGTTGGTGGCGGGAGGGGGGTCCAATGTGGCGGCGGCTGCGGTGGCTGGGGGAGTTGGTGGCGGGAGGGGGTCCAATGTGGTGGCTGCGGCTGCTGGGGGGAACGACGGAGTGGGTGGTGGCTAAACAGTGCCCCCCCCCCCACCTCGGGCTCTGGCCCCCCTCCCAGCGAGGTCTGGCTACGCCCCTACCCTGTACAAGTCATTGGTGAGGCCCCCCCTGGAGTATTGTGTTCAGTTCTGGAGGCCGTATCTTGCTAAGGATGTAAAAAGAATTGAAGCGGTTGCAAAAGAAAAGCTACAAAATGGTATGGGATTTGCATTACAAAGACGTATGAGGAGAGAGTTGCTGACCTGAACAGGGGTGATATGATACAGACATTCAAATATTTGAAGGTATTAATCCGCAAACAAACCTTTTCCGGAGATGGAAAAGTGGTAGAACTAGAGGACATGAAATGAGATTGAAGGGGGGGCAGACTCAAGAAAAATGTCAGGAGTATTTTTTCACGGAGAGAGTGGTTGATACTTGGAGAACTCTTTTATTAAAAAAGAAACGCAAAGCCATACAGAAACATATAACCCCAAACCAATATATACAAACAAGTCCCCCACCTTAAATCCACCTATCTACCTATATACACTGTCAACCCCCACCCATCCTAAATGAAATTAAATGAACATAAAATTCAAATAAAACTCGGAAGCCAATTCAAAATAAACTGTCCAACCCCTCTATGGAGGTTTCAAGTGCACATGCCTCCACCAAACATTGGTCTTGCTATCCCCTCCGCCACCCGTTCCCACTGGGCTACCCCCTGGACCGCCCGAACCACCTCCCAACTAACGCTGTCGGCTGATCGGTAGTCCTGGTGCAAGGAGACCCCACACCGAGCCATCCAGAGGCTAAACCGAGTATCATCGAGATGAGGAACTCCGTCACCGGATCTAACCACCCACCTCCCCCCTGCCGCCCGTAAACCCAATCTGCATATGAATATGAATTAAAACTCGGGATGTGTAATAATGCTGCTACCTGCCACATACCATTCGTGTAAAAGGGCAATTCCCGTAAAAAATGTTCCATCGTTTCCTCCCTCCCACGCACTCCCCCCTTGGGCAATCCCGTTCCTGCACATGCAGTGGTTGATACTTAGAATGCCCCTCTGCGGGAGGTGGTGGAGATGAAACGGTAACGGAATTCAAAAATGCGTGGGAATAAACATAAAGGAATCCTGTTCAGGAAATGGAATGGATCCTCAGAAGCTTAGTGGAGATTGGGTGGCAGCACCGGTGGTGGGAGGCGGGGCTAGTGGTTAGGAGGCGGGGCTAGTGCTGGGCAGACTTCCACGGTCTGTGCCCTGAAAATGGGCAGATACAAATCAAGGTCAGGTATACACATAACGTAGCACATAAGAGTTTTATCTTGTTGAGCAGACTGGATGGACTGTACAGGTCGTTCTCTTGCCGTCATCTACTATGTTACTATCCAGCTTATTTTCAAAAGAGAAGGGCAGCCATCTCTCCTACACAAATCGGGAGACGGCCACCCTTCTCTCAGAGGTGCCCAAATCGGCTATTTGCCTAAATATGTTTGTCTATCCTTGCCATGTTTCAAATTCTGCCCTATTTTCGTGGCAGAAAAAAAATTACCCAGACAAGAAAAAGGAGGGGTGGGCTATTCTCAAAGGGGCAAATTTATGTGAATAAAAGCTGATTTTATCTTCATAATCTTTTGAATATTAATGTACTAGTGTAATGGATCATGACCAAAGTGTGCTCCTCTCTAGTATAAACATTCTTGGTTGCCCCAGGCCTTTCCTCCCTCCCCAAAGACTCCAATTGCTCACCCAGCTGGTGTTTCAGGTCCACTTACTTATTGTACAGCACAATGTCCGGGAGCCAGATTTGCTTGGGGGGGATCCTCAATTTCTTTATCCCATCGTAAGCAGCTGGTTCCCAAGTCAAACGGTAATCAACCCAATCCTAAAGGAGTACATATACATTTGAGATAAAATTAGTTTAATGTTATTGCTCTTCACACATCCATTATCTGCACAGTCGTATTGAATATTATACCATTATGTAGTAATTACCTGGTTTAGCCACACATTTATTGTCATAATCTGGTCACGTTCATTCTGGAAAAACAAAAACAGAACAAAAGAGAGATAAAATCTTATGAGGGATTTTTTTTCTACCCAACATATTTGGGGAAGGGGTGGGCAGGAATATGGCTGCAGCTTTATGATAGGTTGTACAAATGCCTTTGTTGCAACATATCCAACAGCCTCATTAATCAGCAAATGCAAATAGGGTTATAATTTATTTTCTTACATAGACCCAAGCTGCCATTAGAAAGCAATGCAATTGACAAAAATTGTCATAAATAAGTTATGCAAAATCAAAGGCTTGTGGTTTTAAAAATTAGATTAGAACAGAAGTCTTGTATATACATCATCACCATGGAAAATGAAGAACCAACAACTGGCTCTATTCACCCAAATTCAGTTTGGTCTTTATTGGTTAAATAACTGGGGATATTTAGGTTTTGCTACATGGTAAAACAGAAAAACACCAGAACGGCATTAACCATAGAGGAGTCAGTCTCTGTGAATCATATGGTGAGACAGAAGATCCACAAGTACAAAGAAAATGTGCCAGAAAGATACAAAAATATTTCCCATTGTACACTCGGAGACATTGCTTATACATGTTGCATCCTACAAACTCCAGAGGGAAACTCTTTTAGCACAATGCAAGTCCTACAGTGAGCGTTAGCAGTAAATTTGAGAGAGTGAGGTCATACTTCATATACTCTGGCTTAGGAATGAAGTTCATTATGTCCATGGTATAAGTACATAAGTAATGCCACACTGGGAAAAGACCAAGGGTCCATCGAGCCCAGCATCCTATCCACAACAGCGGCCAATCCAGGCCAAGGGCACCACAAGCGTCCCAAACGTACAAACATTCTATACATGTTATTCCTGGAATTGTGGATTTTTCCCAAGTCCATTTAGTAGCGGTTTATGGACTTGTCCTTTAGGAAACCGTCTAACCCCTTTTTAAACTCTGCCAAGCTAACCGCCTTCACCACGTTCTCCGGCAACAAATTCCAGAGTTTAATTACGCGTTGGGTGAAGAAACATTTCTCTGATTTGTTTTAAATTGACTACACTGTAGTTTCATCGCATGCCCCCTAGTCCTAGTATTTTTTGGAAAGCGTGAACAGACGCTTCACATCCACCTGTTCCACTCCACTCATTATTTATATACCTCTATCATGTCTCCCCTCAGCCGTCTCTTCTCCAAGCTGAAAAGCCCTAGCCTCCTTAGTCTTTCTTCATAGGGAAGTCGTCCCATCCCCGCTATCATTTTAGTCGCCCTTCGCTGCACCTTTTCCAGTTCCACTATAACTTTCTTGAGATGCGGTGACCAGAATGAACACAATACTCAAGGTGCGGTCGCACCATGGAGCGATATAACGGCATTATAACATCCTCACACCTGTTTTCCATACCTTTCCTAATAATACCCAACATTCCATTCGCTTTCCTAGCCGCAGCAGCACACTGAGCAGAAGGTTTCAGTGTATTATCGACGACGACACCCAGATCCCTTTCTTGGTCCGTAACTCCTAACATGGAACCTTGCATGACGTAGCTATTATTCGGGTTCTTTTTTTCCCACATGCATCACCTTGCACTTGCTCACATTAAATGTCATCTGCCATCTAGCCGCCCAGTCTCCCAGTCTCGTAAGGTCCTTCTGTAATTTTTCACAATCCTGTCGCGAGTTAACGACTTTGAATAACTAATCTATTTTGGAGACATTGAGCCCCAGAAGAAATAGTGAAGAAGTATTACCTTATTTCCTTTCCATTTCTCAAGCAGGAAGGGGAAGCTGAAGGGCATAGGCATAGTTTAACTGTTCCATTTGGTGGGGCAAAGGGTGGGCTGTGACATATTAGCATATCATTTGCATATATACATCTCATACATATTGTCGAGGGCAGGAGGCTTCCAACACAGACTAGCTGCCTCTCAGCATTCTGTTTCTGGCCACACCTTCCTTAAACACAGTTCTCAAGAGCCATTCCATAGTATTAGTCACCAGGCTTTATTAAGGCATCAAACATTGCAACATAGTCATAGCGTCAGGTGCCTGGTTAACCCTTCAGTATCCATAGCAAGTTGGTTCCAGTCTGTCTGCACAGTCTCTCCCCCAGGCTCCCTCTCCTTCAGGCAAACCTGAGGCAACCAGGCCTGACCATCTCTGGTGTTTTGGTATCTTCACTCTCCCCTCCCCCCCCAACCCTTCTCTTCTTTTCACTTTCCCTTTTCCCAATTCTGAGGTGAGTTCCCTTCCTTCAGTCTTCTTCCCATTAACAAACAGTTCCCCCAAACAAACCCCTCAAAACACAGCCCTGGCTTTGTATTTCTGAGCCATAAGGGCTGGGGCAGCCTCCTCTCTTGTCGAGTCCTTCACACTAGCCCTCCCCCAGGCTACTTTACTAACAAAACACAGTCCTCAGCCATCAGAAGCCTCCAAAGGCTCAAATAAAACTTCTCTTCAAAACTTCTCTTCTCCGCTGAGTCTCCTCTTCAGCACCATGGTTATTTCTCGCCCATCTCTGGTCTCAGGCTGCCCTTCTCTCCAGGGGCTTACACCATCCAGTTCTATCACTCCTTGACTGAGCGTATATTTCTGGATCCTACTTGCCCTGGGCTAGATAACATACTTACCCCCTACAAGCCTTTTGTGTCCACCACTTCCTGGTTATGCATCTACTTCAGAGTCCTCCATTCCCCAGGCTAGATAACCTGCTTCCTAGACAAAGGCTTACTGGGGTTTTCTATCAAGGGGGGGGGGGATCTCTCTTCTCGCCCTCTCCTCTCTGTGTCTGGTTCTCTCTCTTTCTTGGCTTCCTATCTGTGGGAGTTCTGCAACCCATCCCCTGGGCCCCTCCCACCTGTGAGTGGCCACTAGAGGGTTTAAAGCAACTGGAACCTTCCTCCTATTGACTTCACTCCTCTCCCTTCCTGGGATTCCAGCCGCTGTTTTCCTTCTTCCATTCTCAGCCCATATTCCCTCTTGAAGCTCCAGTCATATACCATTCCAAATGGAGAACAGAGGGCTCTAAGCCCTGGGACCATAGTCTTACTACCACAATATTCATTATGGTTATCTCAAAAAAACAGAGTGGATAGGCAACCAGTTTATTGGACAGTGAAGATTTTTTTTTCACTGAAATAAGCCAGCACCAAAGGAAGTTTGTCTAATGGTGCCCCCACTCACATCCTGATGAATTATCAAGGGCAGTGCACCCCTTCCCCTCGCTACTGCAGCCTGCTCTCTCTTTCTCCCTCTCCAAAGCTCTGCTCTTTCTCTGTTCTCTCCCCCTCCTTTATCCAGTTCTCCCTCTTCCTCCAGTACTCCAGTATTTTCCCCATACCACGCCAGTGTGAACCTTATAAATGCACAGGCTCTAGATGTAGAAATGCTGTACTCGGGAAGCAAAATAGCTTACCTTCCAGAATAACATCTTCCAATGGGTTAGTTTTGTGTATTTCATAACCAGTCTCGGCTCAGGCCCACCTGAAAATTCTGACACCCTTATGGCTGGAAGGGATCCCCAAGACCCGCCAGCTGAAGATGTCCTTCGGCAGCCAGAACAAGAGATTTTCCTACCTGCTTCGGCTGGCGGCACTTTCCATCTGTTGCCACTGAACCAACACCCCCCCCCCCCCCACACACACACACACACACATACCTCATGCTTGTTTTTCGCACATGCCTTAAAACCAAGCATGTGCAGGAGGGGAGAGGCCAGCATGGCGGCAACGGGTGGAAAGTGCTGCTGGCAGTAGTAGGTAAGAAAATCACTTGTTCTGGCCACCAGGCATCTTCAGCTGGCAGGGCTTAGGGATTCCCTGCCAGCTCAGGTATTTATTTTATTCTTTGGGGTCAGTGGTGCAGGACAGGAGCAAAAAAGCATACGTGTGCGGGGGAGGGGGGAGGATTGTATGCGGGGCAGGGGCAGAAAGTGCAAGCGGGGGGGGGGGGGATTGTATGCCCACCCAGTTTCTGCTCAGACCCACCCAGAATACTATGTCTGGCTATGCGACTTGTCCGTAACACTTACAGGAATGAACCTCACTCTTAAATTAGACTACACTGCCTAGAGATGACCTCAGACTCTCAGATGTACTGTTAATGTTAATCTCAACACTTTCCATTCTGTCAAAAACAGCCTTCTTCAGAAGTCTGTAGGGTGTGGTATCAACAAGGAACATATGCACTTTGATATGTAACCTATTGATGTTGCACCTTACAGATTTCTGAAGGAAGTCGTTTTAAACATAATGAAAGATTTGAGATGAACATTAACAGTACACCAGTTTACCATGATCACTAATTAGAAAAGTGGACTGTTACAAATCCCTAGGAAGAAAATATATCCTAGAAAAACATCCTACCACAAAAGGGGCTCAAGGATCCCACCATTTCTACCTCTCCCCTCCCCCACCCCCACCCCCACACAGAAATACAGGGCAATTCTACAACAGGACACCTATATTTAGGCACCTGGTAGGAGCCTATTCTAAAAGGAAGGTAGGCAGCTACTTTTCTTCAAATGTAGGTGTCCTGTTACAGAACTGCCCTTAAAATATCCCTTCCAAATCCTCTTTTCTCACTGAAGATTTTGCAGCACAGTTTCCCCATTTTCTTGCTCCTTACGCTGACCTACACTTTGCCCTTCAATCCATCATAGGCAGTCAGTGACTCAACTATTCGGGGAGGTTCAGATGGATGGGACTAAGGTGGGGTAGGATGGGGTATGTTGGGGTGATAAAATCCTTATGGTGGGGGGGGGGGAGCAACTCCTATATCAACAGTAAAGGTACAGTAGGAGCATTTTTGAACACAGCAGGGAAGGACCCCTTTAAGTTGCCTTTGGTGTTCAGCAGCACTTGAACAGAAATCCTGTGGTTACCAGTAACCGTAATGTGATTTGCCTAGTAGGTCACCAAATGGCCACCAGGCTTCATATCTGCTGGCCTTCAGTTTATTGTTGGATTACAAAACATGTTTGGAATAAGTATCATCTGTAGCAGCTGTACCTAATGGTTAAAGCAGCAGGCTGCCAACCAGGAAAGCCAGGGTTCAAATCCCATTACGGCTCCATGATTTCTTGGACAAGTTGCTAAACACTCCATTGCCTCAGGTACACACTTAGACTGCAAGCCCTCTGGAAAAAGGAAATATCTGCTGTACCTGAATGTAACTTGCCTTGAGCTACTACTGAGAAAGGTGTAATCTAATCCAGTATCAGGAATATTTTAAAGTAATACAAAAAAAAAAACCTTAACAATGTCACTCAGGAACTATAGAGCAATTCAAGGAACTATACTGTAATAGCACTAATTTCCCAGAGTCACACAAGAAGGGCCTATCTAAGAAAAGATTGCACCATAAACATTGTGGTGGGCACTAGATCATCAGTATACCTACTGAAAAACTAAACAAGCCAGATTAGTACAGATTGATGCTGCACAGACATTCAATGCAAGCAGAACACCTGGGGCCCTGTTTACTAAGCCGCGCTGTAGGCACGCAAACATTTTAGCGCGCACTAACAATAGAGACACCTATAGGAACCTAATGGGTGTCTGTATCGCCGCACTAAAAAATTCGTAAACAGGACCCATGCAGGCTTATTTTTGAAAGAGAAAGACGCCCATATTTCGACCCAAATCGGGAGATGGGCGCCCTTCTTGCATGGGCGCCCAAATCGGTATAATCGAAAGCCGATTTTGGGCGCCTCCAACTGCAGTCTGTCGCAGGAACGAACAAAGTTGATGGGGGCGTGTCGGAGGCATGGTGAAGGCGGGACTGGGGCATGTTTATCGGCCGAGGAGAGATGGGCGCCCTCGGCCGATAATGGAAAAAAGAAGGGCGGCAGTAGCGAGAATTTGGGCCACTTTTTTTGGATCCTTTTTTTCACGAACAAGTCCCCAAAAAGTGCCCCAACTGCCCAGATGACCACTGGAGGGAATCGGGGATGACCTCCCCTGGCTCCCCCAGTGGTCACTAAAAAAAAAAAAGAACTTTAAAAACGTTTTTTCCAGCCTGTATGCCAGCCTCAAATGTCATACCCAGCTCCATCACAGCAGTATGCAGGTCCCTGGTGCAGTTGTTAGTGGGTGCAGTGGACTTCAGGCAGGTGGACCCAGGCCCATCCCCCCCTACCTGTTACACTTGTGGTGGTAAATGTGAGCCCTCCAAAACTCACCTGAAACCCACTGTACCCACATTTAGGTGCCCCCCCTTCACCCCTTAGGGCTATGGTAGTGGTGTACAGTTGTGGGGAGTGGGTTTGGAGGGGGGTTGGGGAGCTCTGCACCTGGAAGCAATTTGTGAAGTTCACTGCAGTACCTGGCAGAAACCCAAATCGTGGCAACACTCCATACTAAAAATCTCAGGGCAAGAATGTCTGTCTCAATAGCAGACTATGGACTTTTCCTCCAGGAATTTGTCCAAACCTTTTTTAAACCCAGAAACGCTAACCGCTGTTACCACATCCTCTGGCAAAGAGTTCCAGAGCTTAACTATTTCTTGAGTGAAAAATATTTCCTCTTATTTGTTTTAAAAGTATGCCCAAGTAACTTCCTCGAGTATCCCCTAGTCTTTGTACTTCTGGAATGAGTAAAAACATTGATCTACTCGTTCTACACCACTTAGGATTTTGTAGACCTAGAGATACAGTGGTGGAAATAAGTATTTGATCCCTTGCTGATTTTGTAAGTGTGCCCACTGACAAAGACATGAGCAGCCCATAATTGAAGGGTAGGTTATTGGTAACAGTGAGAGATAGCACATCACAAATTAAATCCGGAAAATCACATTGTGGAAAGTATATGAATTTATTTGCATTCTGCAGAGGGAAATAAGTATTTAATCCCTCTGGCAAACAAGACCTAATACTTGGTGGCAAAACCCTTGTTGGCAAGCACAGCGGTCAGACGTCTTCTGTAGTTGATGATGAGGTTTGCACACATGTCAGGAGGAATTTTGGTCCACTCCTCTTTGCAGATCATCTCTAAATCATTAAGAGTTCTGGGCTGTCGCTTGGCAACTCGCAGCTTCAGCTCCCTCCATAAGTTTTCAATGGGATTAAGGTCTGGTGACTGGCTAGGCCACTCCATGACCCTAATGTGCTTCTTCCTGAGCCACTCCTTTGTTGCCTTGGCTGTATGTTTTGGGTCATTGTCGTGCTGGAAGACCCAGCCACGACCCATTTTTAAGGCCCTGGCGGAGGGAAGGAGGTTGTCACTCAGAATTGTACGGTACATGGCCCCATCCATTCTCCCATTGATGCGGTGAAGTAGTCCTGTGCCCTTAGCAGAGAAACACCCCCAAAACATAACATTTCCACCTCCATGCTTGACAGTGGGGACGGTGTTCTTTGGGTCATAGGCAGCATTTCTCTTCCTCCAAACACGGCGAGTTGAGTTCATGCCAAAGAGCTCAATTTTTGTCTCATCTGACCACAGCACCTTCTCCCAATCACTCTCGGCATCATCCAGGTGTTCACTGGCAAACTTCAGACGGGCCGTCACATGTGCCTTCCGGAGCAGGGGGACCTTGCGGGCACTGCAGGATTGCAATCCGTTATGTCGTAATGTGTTACCAATGGTTTTCGTGGTGACACTGGTCCCAGCTGCCTTGAGATCATTGACAAGTTCCCCCCTTGTAGTTGTAGGCTGATTTCTAACCTTCCTCATGATCAAGGATACCCCACGAGGTGAGATTTTGCGTGGAGCCCCAGATCTTTGTCGATTGACAGTCATTTTGTACTTCTTCCATTTTCTTACTATGGCACCAACAGTTGTCTCCTTCTCGCCCAGCGTCTTACTGATGGTTTTGTAGCCCATTCCAGCCTTGTGCAGGTGTATGATCTTGTCCCTGACATCCTTAGACAGCTCCTTGCTCTTGGCCATTTTGTAGAGGTTAGAGTCTGACTGATTCACTGAGTCTGTGGACAGGTGTCTTTCATACAGGTGACCATTGCCGACAGCTGTCTGTCATGCAGGTAACGAGTTGATTTGGAGCATCTACCTGGTCTGTAGGGGCCAGATCTCTTACTGGTTGGTGGGGGATCAAATACTTATTTCCCTCTGCAGAATGCAAATAAATTCATATACTTTCCACAATGTGATTTTCCGGATTTAATTTGTGATGTGCTATCTCTCACTGTTACCAATAACCTACCCTTCAATTATGGGCTGCTCATGTCTTTGTCAGTGGGCACACTTACAAAATCAGCAAGGGATCAAATACTTATTTCCACCACTGTATGCTTTCACAGATTCTTAAAGGAAATGTTTAAGTCTCTTCCACCAGTGCAAAAGCTATATTATTTATTGACTATCCGGGCAAAATCTGAAGAAAAGAAGGAAGATCAATCATTGCTGGATGTATCATCAGATAGTCTGGATGTAACAACATTGATAGAGCAGACGGTGGAAATTAAAACAAAAGCTACATTGCTTATTCCTTTTAATTTTTACAAGATAAGGATGCTTTGTTGAGATTATATCTTCAAAATTCACAGCCCAGTTTTTTGGGTGGGAAGGTACAGATTTTTCCTGATGTTTCCAAATGAACCAAGGAAAGGAGAAGGAAGTTTTGGGGTATGAGACAAGAAGTGGTATCTTTGTGAGCCCGTTTCCAGCATGGTTTCCCTGTAAATGTGTTCTTCTTTTCAAGGATAAAAGCTACATTTCTTTGAACTGCCTCAGTTGCACAGATGTTTGAATTCACAGGGTATCTTGGGCTCTATGCAATGGTGTGCAGGAGCCGGCTCGCAAGAGCCTGTTAAATTTTTTTACCAACTTGCAAGCCGGTTGTTCTTGAGGGCAAGCCGGCTCTCCTTCCTCCCTCTCTCCCTCCCTCCCAGCTACAGGGTCCGGGTCCCTCCCCTCCCTTTTCCAGCGAATTCTTCGGGGCAGGCAGTCTTGCCTGCCCGCTGCCGGCGCTGACCCTCCCCCGCTGCCGGATCGCTCTTTAAAAATGGCCGCCGAGACTTCCAGCGGCGGCCTTGCAAGACTTCTGCTGAAGTCTTGGAGGCCACCCTTGTAAGTCTCGGCAGCCATTTTGAAGAGCGATCCGGCAGCGGGGGAGAGTCAGCGCCGGCAGCAGGCAGGAAAGACTGGGGATCTTTCCTGCCTGCCCCGAAGCATCTGCTGGACAACCTCAGTGGCTGGAGAGGGGGCAGGGGAGAGAAGGGAGTCGCTGGACATGGGTGGCTGGAGGGGGCAGGGGAGAGAAGGGAGTCACTGGACATGGGTGGCTGGAGGGGGGCAGGGGAGAGAAGGGAGTCGCTGGGCATGGGTGGCTGGAGGAGGGGGGCAGGGGAGAGAAGGGAGTTGCTGGGCATGGGTGGCTGGAGGAGGGGGGCAGGGGAGAGAAGGGAGTTGCTGGGCATGGGTGGCTGGAGGAGGGGGGCAGGGGAGAGAAGGGAGTCACTAGACAGGTGGCTGGAGGGGGGGCAGGGGAGAGAGGAGGGTTGCTGGACATGGGTGGATGGAGGGGAGGGCAGGGGGAGAGAAGGGTCACTGGACATGGGTGGATGGAGGGGGTAGGGGAGAGAGGAGGGTCGCTGGAAATGGGTGGATGGAGGGGAAGCAAGGGGGAGAGAAGGGTCGTTGGATATGGGTGGATGGAGGGGAGGGCAGGGGGAAGAGGAGGGTCGCTGGACATGGGTGGAGGAGAGGGAAGGGAGAGAGAAGAAATGCTGGACATGGATGGAGGGGAGGGAAGAGTGAGGAAGGAGATGAGATGAGGGAAAAGGAAGAGAGGAGAAACGCTGCACATGGACTCACAGAAACAGAAGTCTGCGCGGCTGCATTGCTGATTTGGAAGGGCAGGCTTCTACATGGAATGTTGCTAGTGGATGAGTAGCCTAGTGGTTAGTGCAGTGGACTTTGATCCTGGGGAACTGAGTTCAATTCCCACTGCAGCTCCTTGTGACTCTGGGCAAGTCACTTAACCCTCCATTGCCCCTGGTACAAAATAAGTACCTGAATATATGTAAACCGCTTTGAATGTAGTTGCAAAAACCTCAGAAAGGCGGTATATCAAGTCCCATTTCCCTTTCCCCATTAGCACTCACCAGCTTGCCCACAAACATTTAGGAAGACTATGCACTAATAAGTGTTACCCATATTTAATGTGCATTAACACAGGCATTGTCTAATGCAGGAGTGTCCAATCTTGGTCCGTGAGAGCAACAATCCAGTCAGATTTTCAGGACTTCCCCAATGAATATGAACGAGATCTATTTGCATGCACTGCCTCCATCGGATGCAAATCGATTTCATGCACATTCATTGTGAAAATCCTGAAAACCTGACCAGGCGAGGGCTGAGGTTGTACAATGTTGCTGTAATTTGTATGTATAGTAACAGTATTTAAATAAGCAAGAATAGTGGTTGGCTGCCGTAATGGTCACTATAACGTCACATATTCTTTCACTTACCACACTAATGAGCTGTGCTAGGGATACATGTAGATGTATCGATACCAACTGGGAGTTGTTGATGACTGGTCTTATTAGCTTATTGTATCTGCTTTCATTGAGAAGTTGTTTTATCAGCTTCTCTTCAGCATCAGAAGCACTGCTTCCTATAAAACATGATATAATTGCATTAAAAAGCTGAAATACGAGTAGGACATTCAAAGGATTACCACCACAATGCCTGAAGAATAGGTACTGATATGTCTGTAATATTAAAATGCCGCAAGAATTTATTTAAAAGTTATGTAGACACTTCAGTAATATAACTGCAGTCCACGACAGTATTCAATAACAAACTGGAAGTGGCATTATTGAGCACATCCAGAAATGTGCTCAATTAGACAAAGAATGTGGTTCAACAACTGGGACTCTGCACTACTGATTTAGCTTCAAACAATGAGAGTGGCAGTGGCAGTGGTGAAAAAAAACTCAGAGCTCTCTGACACCTTGCTGGCTCTTTGATATTTATGGGGAAAATGTGGACAAGATCATCATATTAACCCCCCCCCCCCCTCCATTTACAAAGCCACACTAGTGAATGGGCTGTGTCGGCATTACCGCACCGGCAGCCGCTAGCGCGGTTTTATAAACAGGGGGGTAAACAAGGAGTGACTAAATTTATTTATTTGCTGCATTTATATCCCACATTTTCCCACCTATTTACAGGCTCAATGTGGCTTTCATTAGGCAGCAATGGAGATCGCCATTAACGGGAGAGAAATTCAGATTATTAATACAATTAAGGTACATAATAAATAACAGATAAATAAGGAGTAAATAAATAATTCATATCAGGCATATGAGATCAAGGACAAGGTATAACATACAATAATAATAATGTGATTAAAGTAACCTAATAGTAAGAGTTCAAGATTGATTTGTTCTGGTGTAGTTTTGAAGTTAAGTCTTTTATGAAGGATTCATTTCATAAGACTCTTTAAACAGGTTGGTCTTCAACAGTTTCCGGAAAGTTATCAGATCATGCGTTGTTTTTATGGCATTCGGTAATGCATTCCACTTTTGCGTGCAGATGTAGGAGAAGCTGGATGCATGTAATGCTTTGTATTTAAGTCCTCTGCAATTGGGATAGTGGAGATTTAAGAAAGTGCGTGATGAAGTTTTTGTATTTCTTGCTAGTAAATCTACTAGATCTGACATATATGATGGGGCCTCTCCATGAATGACTTTATGAACTAAGGTGCAGATTTTGAATGTAATTCGATCTTTTAGTGGACGCCAATGTAAGTTTTTTCTGAGTGGTTTGGCGCTTTCATATTTCGCTTTTCCGAATATGAGTCTGGCTGCAGTGTTCTGGGTAGTCTGGAGTTTCTTAATAATTTGTGCTTTGTATCCTGCGTAGATGGAATTGCACCATAGGCATCCACTAGTAATGTATTTATTTATTTAGGGGCCCTTTTACAAAAGCGCTGCAAGCCTACTGCGGGCCTGTCCCATGGCAATTTGGATCTACCACCAGGCTCCCAGGCCATTTCCTTCCTTTAAAAAAGCCTTTTACTGATGGTGAGGCAAATCTGCTCGCTGACGCCACTACAGGGCCCCTATTACTGCTGTTTGATAAAAGAAGCCCTATTTCCATGATGGCCTGAAAAAATGTTTATTTATTTTCCATTTTCATAGTGTGTCTTACCCAAAGCATCCCACAATAAGCCAATGCAAGCATAAATAGTAAAGAGTAATGATACAGACAGAGAGAACTTGGGAACAATGAGAACAAAACTGGAATGAAAAGCGCATAATTAGGGCAGTGGGATTAGGTGAATGTTTAACCTGACACAGGGTAATGTGGCCGCCATTTCAGTCACAATTCATCATAGATATGATTTATCATACTTCTGAGTATCTAAAAGAGAACCAAAATTCTGAATGAAAGATATCGCATAAGCCTATACAAAGAAGAAAACCAAACCAATCCATGAGACATTCTCTTAGGCTTTTTCGGATAGTGTCATGATTGTCGCAGTTGTCCAGTTCTTGCTGCATCCGAGTAAGTGGAGCCGATGTTTCAGCCATTGTTCTGTGGCTTTCTTCATGTTGTGAAGAAATGTCAGTTCCACTTACTCAGATGCAGCAAGACTCAGACAACCACAGCAATCAATCCATGAGACCTTTATTTCTGCTTCACTGGTGAATGATATTGAAATGATGTAACAAACGGAGACTAGTCAAATTCAATGCAAAAACAAGAAAGTAGGATTAGAATTTTCCATGCCCAAAAGCCAGCTTCTGTGACAGCACCTGGAATAAGAGGCTTGGGGATCCTCCACCCCCCCCCCCCTCCAAATAATAATTATCATGCCTATTCCTAAGAACCCCAAGGTTAGCATGAACAAAGTATTTAATTATAGGCCATAGTCTTCCATAGCACTGTTAGTTAAGGTTATGGAAAGCCTGATATCAAGTCAGCTCATGGACTATCTGAAGGCTCATACTATCATACATAGTTCTCAGTCAGGGTTTAGGCCCTCACACAGTACAGAGACAGTCCTTACTACCCTGATTTCCAACTTCCAAATGAACCTAAGTCGGGACAAGAAAATCTTGATCCTACAATTTGATATGTCTAGTTCTTTTAATACAGTGGACCACGATATTTTATTGGGCCTGATGGATCAGTTTGGCATTTGCGGAGAAGTCCTGCAATGGTTTGCTGGTTTCTTAAAGTCTAGGCAATATCAAGTTACCTGGTAATTTATCTTCGTCCTCGATCTCTGTATGTGGAGTTCCCCAGGGTTCCCCGCTTTCTCTCATTCTGTTTAACATAATGATGCCCTCCCCCTCCCAGGTAGATTTCTAGGTTCACGTGACTTTAACACCTTTATTTATGTTGATGATGTTACACTTTACTTACCATTTATGGAGAACTTAAATGAAGTCCTGCCTAGAATTAACTCCGGCTTAGATTTAATGGAATCTTGGGCTGTTGCTTTCAAACTGAAGCTAAATAGAGACAAAACCAAGTTCCTAATCCTAACTAATTCTGCTCACCCAATGACTAACAAATACTTCTCTACTGATAATGTGTCTTACCCTTTTTCTGCCACCTCGAAAATCATGGGAATAACTATCAACCAGTATTTATGATTTGAACCACAGGCTTCTGTGGTAGTTTCAAGTGTCTTTAATTCTCTATGGAGATTAAAAAGACTGAGGCCTTTCTTATCAAATTCAGTATTTCATTCTTTAGTACAATCCTTAGTGATGTCCAAGTTTGATTATTGTAATGCTGTTTA
Source organism: Microcaecilia unicolor (assembly GCF_901765095.1). Classification (NCBI taxonomy): domain Eukaryota; kingdom Metazoa; phylum Chordata; class Amphibia; order Gymnophiona; family Siphonopidae; genus Microcaecilia; species Microcaecilia unicolor. The sequence goes on along the minus strand of NC_044031.1, from coordinate 672,902,172 downwards.
CTCAGGTTTGAAAATCTCAGCCCAGAACACTGCAGCCCATCTTGTATGCAAAGCCCCTCGGTTTACCAAATCAGTCCCTCTTTTAATCAAGTTGCATTGGCTTCCTAAAAATGCAAGAGTCACCTTTAAACTTTTGCCCATGTTTATCAAATGTTGTTCAATCTTCTACTTGATTATATGCAACACTTGCTGCGGTTACCATCCTACGTCAAGAGACTATCTACTTCTCCATTTTCCGAATTGTAAGAATCTCTGTTATAAATCAATTCATGATGCCAGTTTCTCATACTAAGCTACTAAATAATAGAATTCCCTCCCAAAGTCAGCTAGGTGTGTTTCTGATTACCTAAAACAACTTAAATTGTCGAAAGCATTTTTATAGTGAATTCCTTGCCACTGTTGACCACTGTAATTATCTTAGCTAGTTTGTTATTTTCAAATAAGTCATTCTGCTGCTATGATGTTATACCTCTTATTGTCTTTTACTTTTGTTTAATCCTTATTGTACTTTGCTTTAAAGTTTGATGTAAGCCACATTGAACCCAAACTTGTTTGGGATAATGTGGGGTATAAATGCTATAAATAAATAAATAAATAAATAAATAGTGCATCTATTACAAAATAGTGCACTGCTTAAAAGGGGCGTAGCCAGTCTTTGGCGAGAGGGGGGTCCAGAGCCCGAGGTGAGGGGGCACATTTTAGCCCGGTACTGCCAACCCCCCCCCCCGCCATTGCCGACACCCACCCCCCCCCCCCCGCCACCACCAACTTTGCCCCCCCAATGACAACACTCTCGACCCCCTCCCGCCGCCAACCCGCCGTCGCCTGCCTTTGCTGCTGGGGGACCCCAACCCCCACCAGTCAAGGTCCTCTTCTTCTCACAAAAGGCTTCCTTCTGTGATATATGTACAATGTGCAGGATGTCAGAAACAGAAGGAAGCCTTTTTGCGAGAAGAAGAGGACCTTGGCTGGCAGGGGTTGGGGTCCCCCACCAGCAAAGGCAGGTGACGGCGGGAGGGGGGTCCAGGACCAAATCTATGGGGGCCAAGGCCCCCCTGGCCTCACATAGCTATGCCACAGGTTTAGCAATAGTGAATCCTATTATGTAATAGTGCACTATTTGAACACTGAGCAATGGGCACTATTGTCTAATAATACACCATTGTATAAGTCTCTGGTGAGGCCCCACTTAGAGTACTGTGTGCAATTCTAGAGACCGCACCTACAGAAGGATATAAACAGGATGGAGTCTGTCCAGAGGGCGCCTACAAAACTGGTAAGTAGTCTCAGTCATAAAACATATAGGAACAGTTCTAGGATCCTCAACATGGAAGAGAAGTGGGTATTTAAATACCTCAGTGGCGTTAATATACAGGAGGTGAGCCTTTTTCAAATGAAGGAAAGCTCAGGAATGAGAGGGCATACAATGAAGTTAGGAGGAAATAGGCTTAGGAGGAATCTAAGAAAATACTCTTTCACCGACAGGGTGGTGGATGTGTGAAATGGCCTCCCGGCAGGGGTCGTGAAGATGAGGACTGTGTCAGAATCTAAGAAAGTGTGGTACAGACATGTGGGATCCCTTAGGAAAGGCAGTTTGTGGTTAGTGAGGATGGGCCACTGGGCCCTTATCTTCCATCACATTTCTATGTCTATGTTTCTCTGTTTCATTTGAACACTGAGCAATAGAGAGCACTTTTGGTGACAGGAAAAAATATGAAATTTCAGAGTTTTCCAGTTTCAGGTTAAAAGTTATATGAAATAAATACACAAGTCTAAAAAAAAAATAGCACACCCAAAGTTTCACCATGTTTATGATGCCTACTGTGAGAAGTAGCTGAATGAAGTTACCACTCATTTTTAAGTGAGCTGCACTATATTCAGGTTTCAGCCTCTGCTGTTTTCAGTTGCAAAGGCTTAGCTGTAGGGACTGATCCCCAATTTAAGGACAGGAATGCAAACTCAGGAACGGGGCAGGCTAGTGTGTCAAAAAATAATTTTAAAATACAAATACCCTGCTGCAGTAGGAAACAAACTGCAATCCTCAGCAGCTCTTCCATTAAAAAAAACATATTGTATAAATAGAATTCAAGAAAGGAATACACAAGAGTAGTCGACCCAATGGTACCCATGTACTACAGTCCCTCAGTGAGGAAGGGAGGAGGAAGGACATGAGTATAAAGCATTTCTACATGAAATCATGTTTTACATGCAAAACATGAATCTTACAAAATTGCATGGATGTATGCACACATCCAAGCACACATGCAGACAGGTATTTCTGGAGGATGGGATTTTGGTCAGAGTTGCAAAATGCAAGCATACATTATAAAATTTACTGCATGCAATTCTGTGGTATCATATAATCACCTCACTTGGAGAAGATTTTTATTGATCAATTGATCGATTAGGATTTATTTACCACCTTTTTTAAGGAATTCACTCAAGGCGGTGTACAGTAAGAATAAATCAAACATAAGCAGTAGACAACTTCAGCAGTAAAAATATTCAAACAACAATACAAAGTATGGCATAGGATACTACTTACAATGTCAATGACATGTATTATCAATGATACTACAATGATAATGGCCAGACCATCAAGAGCAAACACCCAACTCATCATGTGTTCAATCAGTATTTTATATTTCTTAAATATCCTCTTGATATCCACAGGAGGATATTAATAAATACTGATTGGATCCATAAGGAGTGAGTGCTCTCAGTTTTGAAAGAGTTTTACTGAGCCCACCCTCTGATGGTCTGTTCATTATAACATTTGCACACGCCTGCATAGAGTGCACTGCATCTGTTTGTAGCTGCCTTCATTGAACAGATGTAACTTTGTGTAAGAACATTTGAGCACTACTACCTTTCCTGTACATACATATGTTGCCTTTATCAAATACCCTAAACAGAAGTCTTTCTGTTTAGGAGTTTTGATAGTGTCTCTCCTTCGGATTTCTTCTTTCATTGGCCTTTATCAAATAGGCATGAAGTAGGTTTGTGTTTGATTGTTTTTATACCACGAATGTCAGGCTATATATTACTATATCCCAAGCAGTCTCAAATATAAATTGTAAATAACTACATCTACTCAGGATCCTATCCTAAGACGAATCTATGTCCATTCAAACAGACCTCAACTGCACAACTCCCAGCTCCACTACTTCATTGCTCTAAGCTTTAGTGCTCTCTCGTCATCGGTATTTCCCTATCAAAACTGCATTTACATATAATTGGAATCCAATGCGCAAAATGTTTACATTTATTCACACTTATCTTTAAGCAGAAAGAAGTTTAAATCGACAGCTTTTTCATGACCAAGCTGTGGCTATAGATGTGTTCGGCATAAGGGGCAGTTCTTTGATACCCATGGGGCGAAACATGACATGTGTTAGGATAAATAGTCCCCTTGTCGATTTAAACTACTTAAATAAGATATTATATGTAAATGCAGTTTTGATAGTGAAAGACCGATGACGAGAGTCACGAGAGAGCACGTAAAGCTTAGCGCAATGAAGTAGTGGAGCTCGGAGTTGTGCTGTTGAGGTCTGTTTGAATGGACATAGATTCATCTTAGGATCCTGAGCGATTATTTTTATAGGCACATACATTGTTATTACCCTCCATATGCACAGCAATACGCCAAGTCGTGGTCTACTTAGTTTAGCAGATTAATTTGAAAATATGACAGCACACTGAGAAACATTTCAGTAGCCAAAGAATTAAGAATGGTGGGGTAACTTTTAATACAGAAACCGCCCGAGCAAGCTGTCTTGTAATCTACAGAATTAGTGGGAAGTAGTCAGTATGAAATCTTCAGAACACTGCCTGGTGTTAATGTTGACTTCTATCCTGAAATGCAATGCCAGGAGATCTAAGACGTATTTTAGATTGCTTAGATTTCTTAAGCAGTATAAATGATGACTCGATTGGTAACTTGTCCAGGCCATATTGATTCTTAAGATTTTTAGAATATTGCTGAAATTTTAGCGCCAAAACGCGTGAATGACTAGGAGTGATTTTCTGTGTTACCTATAACTATTTGAACAGAATATTATTGAATTTTATAAGAAAATGAATGAATAATACAAGAAAATGTTACGTGCCCTTAAGTGTATATACCTATATTGTCTATGCCTCGTGTTCCCAAAAAGAACGATCGATTCGTGAAAGTATTAAATAAATATAGGAATAAATAAATAAATAAATGCATCTATGTACGTTTTAATAGAAGCAGTAAGCTTGGCAGGCGGACATTAACAATACACAGGAATAGGAATAGCTTAGTTCTAGTCGAGTTCCGCTTTCTTGTAGGGTTGTGTTTGCGTTTCGATTCCAGGGCACTGCTGCTGCAAGTTGCTTATATGCACTTTTTAACAGAAGCAGAAAGCTTGTTGGATGGGCATTAAAACACACACAGGAATATGAACAGCTCAGCTGTGAAAAAGGTAAAAGACGGATAGTGCGGGATCCCCCGGATTCTCTCGGATCCTTGGTGTTCCAATACCAGGGCACTGCTGCAAGTTGCTTATCTGTATATTAAGCTGTATATTCAGCACAGAAAGTACGAATTGACTATTAACATGTCAGGTCCGAGTCGACTGTTAAAAGTTCTGTAAAACACCATTGGCTTATATTCACAGATCAGCCTATGTCCATCCATCTCTGACAAAATAAGCACATAATTGTTACAAATCTAAAGACAGGTATCACTCACCAGTAAGGAGAAGTGAAAGCAAGACGAGCAGCATGAGCCAGAACATCCTCCCCATAGCAACTGTGAGCTAGTGATATGAATAATAGTTCCGCGGGAGAAATCACTCGAGATCATCTGAGCCGTCAGGAGGAGACAGCGGCCAAGCCTTCAGATTTGGCTGCGGCGGGCATTAGGACCCAGCGGAGCAGAAGCAATCGCAAGGTGCAGCTGTGAAGGAAGAGTACGGTCCCTCCTCCCCCACCACACAGTTAAACTGATTTAGCAAAAGCGTGCACAACCAAAGTTAATCGCACTTCAGGTCGCTTACGGTTTGGAAACAGTAAAATTACCACTAAATCTAATCTTTTAAGGGGCCACTCAGCAGCCGTCTTCTTAAAACAATGTAAGGCTCCTCCGGTCCATCACTGATACGCTATTATAACATATGAGCCCAGCAGCCCAGGCAAGAGCAAGGTAATCATATTTAACCCGCGCCAGGCAGAAATATCAGCTCAAGGTAAGGGACCATGATGGTACATAAATCCCACACCACATGGTCGGAGCTGGGAGTCTCTGTGTGCTTTGTTCTTTTTAAGGTTCTGTACTTTGCTAGGTAGGTACAAATACAGCAGTCCATGTCCTCTGCTGATTCTTATCTGAGTATTAGGGAAAGAGGATAGAGTCCTTGGATTGGTGAGGGAGCAATTCTATTAAAAAATCAATAGGCTAGTTAGAGATTGCAGTTAGAAATTGCCATGGCATCTTCCTTAGACCTTTCTGCATTGACCCATCTCTGTATCATCAAGTTGTCTGTTTGATGTACTGCCATAATAGGGAGGTCATTTACAATAAAAATGGAAATGACAGAAAATAAGGCAAGTAGCTAAGGGATCCTTTTACTAAGCCATATTAGGTGCTAACATGTTGCCAAGGGCCCCTTTTACTAAGCTGTGGTAAAAGCAGTGGCAATCTTAGGTTGGCTGCCACCCGGGGCAAATCGCCGCTGCGCATCCCCCCCCCCCCTGAGTGCAGCGACGCCCCCCCCCCAGAGTGCAGCATGACACCCCCCCCTCCGGTGCATCAAACACCCCCCCTCCGACGCATCAACACCCCTCCCAGGTGCCTTCTTGGCTGCTGGGAGCAGCCGCGCGCCTGTCGGCTCCACTGGCTTACTACTACTACTATTTAGCATTTCTATAGCGCTACAAGGCATACGCAGCACTGCACAAACATAGAAGAAAGACAGTCCCTACTCAAAGAGCTTACAATCTAATAGACAAAAAATAAATAAAGTAAGCAAATCAAATCAATTAATGTGAACGGGAAGGAAGAGAGGAGGGTAGGTGGAGGCGAGTGGTTACAAGTGGTTACGAGTCAAAAGCAGTGTTAAAAAGGTGGGCTTTCAGTCTAGATTTAAAGGTGGCCAAGGATGGGGCAAGACGTAGGGGCTCAGGAAGTTTATTCCAGGCGTAGGGTGCAGCGAGACAGAAGGCGCGAAGTCTGGAGTTGGCAGTAGTGGAGAAGGGAACAGATAAGAAGGATTTATCCATGGAGCAGAGTGCACGGGAAGGGGTGTAGGGAAGGACGAGTGTGGAGAGATACTGGGGAGCAGCAGAGTGAGTACATTTGTAGGTTAGTAGAAGAAGTTTGAACAGGATGCGAAAACAGATAGGGAGCCAGTCTTGAGGAGAGGGGTAGTATGAGTAAAGCGACCCTGGCAGAAGATGAGACGGGCAGCAGAGTTTTGAACCGACTGGAGAGGGGGGAGGTGACTAAGTGGGAGGCCAGCAAGAAGCAGATTGCAGTAGTCTAAACGAGAGGTGACAAGGGTGTGGATGAGGGTTTTGGTAGAGTGCTCGGAAAGAAAGGGGCGGATTTTACGGATGTTGTAAAGAAAGAAACGACAGGTCTTGGCAATCTGCTGGATATGAGCAGAGAAGGAGAGAGAAGAGTCAAAGATGACCCCAAGGTTTCGAGCTGAGGAGACAGGGAGAATGAGAGAGCCATCAACAGAAATAGAAAACGGAAGTAACCTGTTCCGGGGCAGAGAGAACAGGGAACCAGTGGAGCCGACAGGCACGCGGCACCCCCCCATCAGCGTGCACCCGAGGCGGACCGCCCCCCCCCCCCCTTGGTACGCCAGTGGGTAAAAGGAGCCCTGCGGTAGTAGCGCAGAGTGCCCTTTTACCACAGCGAGTGAAAAAAGGGCCGTGTGGTAAGTTCACACTTTCCATGTAGCCATTTCAGGAGAAGCAATTACTACCACCCTTTGAGGTGGCGGTAAGGTCTCCTGCGCAAACCCAGTGGTAACTGGGCAGAGTGCAGCGCTGCCTGATTACCGCTGGGCAATCCCCTGGGTTGATAATTTTTTTAAAATTCCAGCATCGCTGGAAATGCCTCACGCTGGGGGCAGAAGTTCCGCCGGCAGCCACTGTGGGCTGGTGGTAGTTCCAGATTGCCACACGCCAACTCTTTAGTAAAAGGGTCCCTAAATGCAGCTAAAAATGGAGTCATGCCGACACACTCAGCTGTCCTGTGTTAACTTCAAAATGTGGCATGCTAACCATGCACTAAAATTTTTTTCTATGTTGTTTTTTTGAAGGGACTTGAGAGACATTTTTGTGCTAACAAGTTAGCATATTTACATTACTGTACACTAACTGGTTAGCGCAGGGATACCGCACCAGCCCTTATAAAATGGGTGGCAGTAAGTGCTTACACTGGCCTAGTGGCGTAGCCACAGGTGGGCTTGGGTGGGCCAGGGCCCACCCATTTATGGCTCAGGCCCACCCAACAGTAGCACATGTTTAGTGGTAACTGGTGGGAATCCCAAGCTCCGCCAGCTGAAGATTTTCCCCTGATGGTAACGAAAACGCTGCTCTCCATGATACCGGCACCTGCGCATGCTCAGTTTTCAGTGCATGCCTGCTGCCAAGGTGGAAAGAAGCATTTTCCCACCAGCTGAGATATTTGTTTTTGGGGGGGGGGGGGGGGAAGAACACTTGGTGCCCACCCAATTCTTGCCTAGGCCCACCCAAAATCTGTTGTCTGGCTACGCCCCTGCACTGGCCATTAATACAAAAAACAAAAACCATTTTACGACTGTGGTAAATGGCCTTAGCACATGGGAAATACTTTTTTGCCACAGCTTTGGAAAAGAACCCCTAAGTTAGAACCCTTTCTTACAAGTACATTCCAAAAAAGCAAGGAGAAGAATACAATTCAAAAGTGAAATAAACAAACAAACAAATTGTTAGGGCCACCCAGAGCCTTCAAGTAATAGCACTGAAATGATGCCTTGAATTTTCTTTGCAATTTGTCTTGTTGCATTTCACCTAGTTTTTTTCATTGTTTTGATGCATGTGGCAGTCTCTGCAGAATGGTGGATATTTGGGTACAGTTTTCGAATGCTGGTGGAGGTCAACAGGATTGGTCAGTTCCATTGCTTGAATTTGCATATCTTTACTATTTCACTAGCATCACAGTAGAAGATGCAGGTAGGAACACCTAGAAAGTGATACAATCATCACTGTAAAGCTTTGAATTCTATATCTGATAGATCTATTTTTATGTAAAATTCATTAAATACTCTGAGGAAGAAATAAACTTTATTTTTGGCCCAACAGATTTATCCTATTCCCGTTGGTCTTCCAGCTCCATCAGAACTGGCTACTCTTGGGCTACAGTGCTTTGAGCTTTGGATTGCAAGTTCAACAGCTAAGGTTTCACCCTATTCCCCATCTATCCCAGTCATCAAGTTAATCCCTGGTCCAGGGGTGTAGCCAGCAGCCCAGTTTTTTTTTTTGGGGGGGGGGGCGGGATGGAACAGGGAACCGTGCATTTCCTCTCTGCTCTCTCCCCTCATTAAAAATCTTACCTTTTGGAAGAAGGGTAGAGTCAAGATGGTGGCTGCAGTATAGTTGGGTCCCAATTGAGCTTGGATTATGGTAAAGAAGGGAAAAGTGAGGGTTTTCCCCTCTGAACCCTCAGCTCTACCTTTTACATCTTTAATTAGAATTATGAATCCCTTTATATTTCAAGGAGGACCAATCCCTCTAGGTTTCAGGGAGTTACCGGCTACCTTAATGCCATTGCCGGGAGGGTTGGAATTGGGCCTTGGTTTAAATACGATATTTCACTCAATCCCCAATGTGCAGACTCCCCCACTGCAGCCAGGTTTGTTAAGGTCTGGGAGCCTATTGGCAGACGACCATCGCACGGCACTGGATTCTTCAGATGAATGGGGGAAGGCACCTGGATCAAATGTAGGAGTGTTTAAAAAAGGTTCCAGAGGTGATCCGGGGAAGCACCAGGCAAATAAGCAAATTGTCCATATACAGCAGCTCTTTATTGTATAAACTTGCAAATGGGACTCGACATGAGTCGTGTTTCAGCATACAGCCTTCCTCAGAAGTCCAAAATAACCATACAGTACAATAATGATGTCTATAAATAGGGAGCTGTATTGAATACAAAGTTATAATAAAATACAATCTTCAGTGCAATATACTAAACGCAGCATACAAAAATGGCCTGGAACACAGTTCTGCCACTTCTTTTTAGACTTCAGAGCAACAGAGGTGTTCTGCTTAAGCCCTTCCTTCAAGGCAGCCTGCAGAGAAGACGAGGAGAAGGGGGTAAGCCTGGAAAATAAACTGTCACTCTACTCCCTAATCTAGCACCTTTTCTCAAGTCCTGCCCATGCTCTATTGTTCCATTTCCTTTTTGTCTACAAATTAAAACCTGCCCACAGTCACAGGGGCCCTGATGATCAGAAGCAAACACATGCGCTAAAGGCCATTAGAACTGGACTAGCGCCCTTGTTTGCTTGCGCCCCAGGATCAGAGTCGGTACATCCTGGGATGTGCTGGGTGGGATTCACATCCATATAAGGGTTAAGCCCCACCCAGCATGCACCAGGCAGGGCAAGGTGCTGCCATTTTGAGGAGGCACCCGAAGAGGAGGGAGGGAGGGAGTGCTAGTCTCTCCCTCCTCTAACCACAGGCAATGAGGTAGGCAGTGGAGGGGTGCCAGGAGGGAGGGAGGGAGGGCTAGCGGCCCCACTGGACCACCAGGCCATTTTTTCAATGTTGGGAGGGTTCTTTAGTGTTTGGGAGGGGGCTTAGATTTGGCAGGTCCAGAATAAAATCCCGGACCTGTCAAACCTCTTCTGCTGTTTGACAGGTTCAGGCTTTTTACAGCCCAGACCTGTTGAACAACTTCTGTGGGAGGATTGTGTCTTGGGCGCATAAAGGATGCTCCTGACGAGCACTTGGCACTTGAGGCGTATTTGGTGTGCGCAGAGCAGCCAGCATAACGCTTTGCTGCTCTGCGCATGCTTGACCGGCCGATTCTCCGACTGTTTTACGAGGGAATAGAGAATGCAAGTGAGCTACAACGAGTAGCTCATTTGCATTCCCTTTCCTTGATGCATAGCAGTTCCCTACCAATTCGCTATGGAATTCGGTAGGGAACGGCTCTAACGACGACTTTTGTGCATCTGGCCCTGAGTTTACTGAAAGGAGCAATTCCTGGTAAGCAGAAGGGGCATCCATTTCTTAGGGGGTGCATTTCCTGGATGGTCATCGGATATGCAGTTCACAACATGTAATGCAAAAACAGTCTTATCACATGGTCCTTCTCATTCTTATCCTGCACTAGAGCAGGAGAAGTTTATTCCTAAGTGCCAGTGGTAATCTTTGGCAAGTTTTAAAAAGCATACATTAATCCAGCAAAATGTATGGAGATGACTGTTGGATAGTCTGATGAATGCAGAAGAGCAAAAACAGTTTAATTTACTTGTTTTGATCTTCATGGGAAACTTAGATGAAGGCTTTCAGGAAACAAACATGTCATGTTGGGGCCCTTTAACCAAACTGCAGTAAAAAGTGTGTCATTTTTGCATTCTAAGGCCATTTTTACCACTAGGGTAAAACGGATGATTTTAATATTTTCTGTATTGATGGTCACATGCTGATTTTCACATTAGCATGTGGCCATTAGTATATGATCCCCTATTATCATCTATTATGTTGCAAGTAAGGGCTCATGTGCTAAGCATGTGCTAATAGCTGCAGTAAAAAAGGCCCTGAGGTAGCAGCAGCAGCCATTTTTGCTGCATGTTGAGGCCCTTTTTACTGCAATGGGTAAAAAGGCTGCAAAAATGCATGGACATTGAGGTGGCGGTAAGGGCTCCCGCGCTAACCCAGTGGTAACCAGGTAGCGCGCAGTACTGCCTGACAGGGCCGCAGAGAGACTGAGCAGGGCCCGTGGCAAGGCCGCCCCTGGGACCCCCCCCCCCCCCCGTCACCCGCCTGCCCCCTCGGCACTGCAGTCCCCAGTCTCACCTGCCTGCCCTCGGCTCCGTCGACAGCCCCCCTCCATCCGCCACCGGGCCCCCTGCATTCAAATCGGCAGTGACTCACCTCCATGTGAAAGCGGCAGGATCGCCTCCCTCCCCCCTCACTATGCCCCGCCCTCGTGGAAACAGGATGTTACATCAGACGAGGGCGGGACACAGGGAGGGCCCTTAGGGAGGTGATCCTGCCGCTTTCACACAGAGGTGAAGCGCTGCCGATTTGAATGCAGGGGGCCCGGTGGCGGATGGAAGGGGGCTGTCGATGGAGCCGAGGGCAGGCAGGTGAGACCGGGGACTGCAGTGCCGACGGCCTGGGAGACCCCGGCGCCGGGCCCCCCTTGGAGGCCAGGGCACAGGGAATTTTGTCCCCCCCCCTGCCCCCCCCCTCGGCGGCCCAGATGCCTGATTACCACCATGCACAAAAATCGAGTCCTTATTTCCCCAGCACAGAAAATGGCATGTGCTAGGGCTGGAACAACTGTTGGCACCTGTGTTGGGCCAGCGGTAGCTCCAAATTGGCATACGGTACCACTGCTTTGTAAAAGGGCCCTTTAGCATACAGCAATGTAGCTGCACTAAATGATTAGCACAGAACATGCCCACTCTCCACCCCCAGAGCCGCCCCTAGACCCACCCCAGTGCTAAAAAATTTTAGCACATGGGTAGTGCACAACTAGAAATTACCGTGGGACAGCTCAGCACACCCTGCAGTAAGTACGTGTTAGTGTATACTGCAGCTTAGTAAAAGGACCTCATTATTTGGTATAGCCACCATTCACTCACATCCATTGTGACCGCTAGAGTATGAATGAGGAGATATATTCAGATTCTGTCAAATAGCAAATAGTTGTTAAAGATGACATTGATGTGGCATTGAAAATCGAGTTTTGTTTTTCTCTCCTCCACAACCAGTAATGTTTATCTTATTAATGTGATGTTACAATTTTGTATAAATTAAACCAGAATTAACTATTCTGACTACTTGCATGACAATTTTACATGTGCTGCCAAGGTAATACATGTAGCCCCTAATTCTATAAAAGTCACCAAAAATTGCGTGCACAAATTTGAGCACAGGCCCAATTTGCTCATGCAATTTAATTGAATGACAAGCCAATTAGTGCCAATAATTGGCATTTTATCAAGCAATTATTGGCATTAATTAGATTTAATTGGAACTTAGGTGCATAAATTTTGGCATGGGATCCTCACCTAAATTGTACGCGTGAGTAAAAACAGGGGCACAGAAATGGGAGGATTATGGGTGGAACTGGGGCATTCCTAACATTTACATGCGTTGTTATTGAATGATGGGATACGTGTCTAATTTAGTCGTCTACACTTGCACCATGTTTCAGTTGGTGCAAATGGCCACACCTAAAGTTAGGCACAAGTTCCAGGAGTAAGCGCTATACTATAAACCGTGCCTAACTTTAAGCATAGCTTATAGATTAATGCTTTTTTGGTTCGCCCATATATAGAATCTAGCCCTTAGTGGTTAGGACAGAAGGAAATAATATACAAAATTAACAGCAGCATTTGGATAATTTGCACATATTTTGCCAGAGATAATTGATTGGTTTTTTTTCCAAGAAGATATTGAGATTCAGACCAGGAGCATTACTAAACATACCTTTCATAAATGGAACGAAGAGGGCGAGTTATCAAAAGAGTGTTTTCGCTGTGACAGTGGGGTAGAATAAGCTACCAACAGAGATGCAACAGGAACAGAATTATATGTTTTTGTTAAAAAAAAAAAAAACCATAAAAACTTGGGTGTTTGAAGTTGAGAGGAGTATAACAGCAGGCTTTGAAAGAACTGTGATGAAGTACTGATATGCGAATTATAATTATAAGGTCTTATTTTTATGCATATGTTTTGATTTTTTTTACAAATGTTGGTATTATGCATTCTATATTTGTATGTTGCCTTGGATTCTGGTTGATAAGTGTATATAATTAAAAAATAAATAAAATTTGGCATAAAAGAAAGAAAGATATTTGGATCAGCGTTTAAAAAGGAGCTATCCAGGCGGAGGATCCATCATCAATGCTCGATTAATATGCTCAGACCTGAATTTAATTATTTCTGCTGAGTCTCAGTCTGAGCACTGCTGCAGTCTCACAGCTCCTATTACTTCCTTTCTGACAGCTTTTAAAACTTGTTTGTGTTGGGAAAATAGGACAGCAGGCTACGAGGTTTCTCCTTTTCTTTTATAGCACCTGACACCAGAAAAGTACTTTTAAGCACTGCCTAAAAGTTTATACGGAAGAGTTACTTTTAATGGGCCAATGACATTTTTACTGCCAGAAATCATTCAGTGGGTAGTTATTAAGTTGCGTTACAGCCATAATGCTTGTTACTTGCCCCTTAACATGCATTAAAAGACAATACTGTATGTTATATCACTGTAATGTATGTTAATATAAGTTACTTTGGTATACATATTAATAAGATGCATAGCATGCAAATGCATGCAAAACACTTCGCTATTGTGTAAATTGAGCAATAAAGTTCATGGTAGCATGATTCCTAGCGGTAGTATTGTAAGATTACCACTAGGAATCATGAGTGCCATTTTGAACCTGGCGCCAGTAGGGAGCCTACAGGAGGGTCAGGGGGTATGTGGGAAAGGCAGATTCTTCCTAGGATAGGGGGGCTTGTGATAGGGTGCTTCAAGAGAGGGGTATTCAATGATGGGATCTTTGGAAGAAGGAGATAGGTTTACAGAAGGGCTTTGGGAGGAAGGAGTTTAAGAGTTTATTGCCCAGCCATTTTAAGGTGTAGCCCTGGAGTGTCATGCCACAAGTTAGCAGATTGAAGCTTTTGGGCAATATGAATTGTCTCACCAATCTACTATATTTCTTTGAAGGGGTGAATAAACATATAGATAAAGGTGGAACTGGTCAATATTATGTATCTGGATTTTCAAAAGGCATTTGACAAAGTACCTCATGAAAGACTCTTGAGGAAATTAGAAAGTCATGGGATAGGAGAGGAAGTGATGTCACTGTCCGGGATGGAAGCATAGTTGTGCGGCTCCGCAGGGGCTATTGAAAATTAAAGCAATTCCTGAGACATTGCTAAGCCTGTCGGGGTCAGAACTGTTGGGAGAGAGGTCCCAAAATCATGCCACTGAAAAAGAGCTTGGAAAGATTTCGATATTCGGTGGAACAGAGTGAGAAACAGAAGCCGATCCAGCGGGACCAGGGTCGAATGTAAAAAAGATGGTGTTGATTCCCTCCAACTCAGAGGAGGAACATTGTAATGTAACTAAGTCGGATGTGGTGGGCTGCTTCCAGGATTTGAAAGCGGACCTGGCTGGGGTACACAAGGATGTACAAAATACATTGAAAGATATTAAAGCTGAAATCGGAGAATTGGGCACCCGAATAAGTGAGGTGGAGGATAGGATCGGGACTCTTAAAAACAAAATAGGAACGCTTCACAAAACCGTGACCATGGATACTATGTAAATACTACAGCTGAAAGAGCACTTGGAAGATCTGGAAAATGAGCCTTGACGATGCAACTTGAGATTTAAAAGAATTCCGGAAATGGATATTTTCAGTTACTGTGAGGCAGTAATCCAAGAGTTTTGCTTGTATTTGTTAAATCCAGCTGGCAAGGAACAGCAGGCGGAGCTCTGAATTCAGAGAGCGCATCTGGCTATGGGTCCCCAACGAGATTCCACCCCAAGGGACATAGTGGTATGTTTTGCAGACTATCCCACCAAGAAGCGGATCCTAACTAAAGCAAGACAACAGAAGGAACTTCCATGGAAAAATTGTGATTGGGATGTACCAGGACTTGGCATAGTCTACTCTCCAAAAACACAGATCTTTCTAGAGGTCATGGAGTTCATGAGGTCCAAGGGGATTTGGTATAGGTGGCTATTTCCATTTATGATGTGGCTTACTGTGGAAGGGAAGTCGCGTAAAGTGAAGACCCCAGATGAAGCATGGACAGCACTATGGTCCCTGGGGTGTATTGGGATTCCTGAACAGACAAAGCAAATGGTGTCATCTATGGCACCCAGAACGGATTCGGCATGGCAGCAAGTGGTGGACTGAGGGAAGAAATCATACAAACATGTCTCTTGAGGAGTGTCCACTATTAAGGATTATTTGATGGTCTTATTGAACATTGAGGACACTGGGTATACAAGATGGTACCAGAGGCTTGTTTTTGCATGTGGGTTTGGCGTAGATTGGGGGGGGGGGACTATGGGGGGAGTTTGGGAGGACAGAAAATGTTTTGATGTTATGGGGAAGAGTTGAGGGGATGTTAATCATTCTAGGACATTATTGGAAATCTATATAAGAATCTGGTAACGGGGATGGGATGTTTGGATGAATGGAGAGGAGGGGGATGTGTGTGTGGAAAGGGAGTAATGGAGGGACATGTGCAGGGGGGTCTCGGGAATTGGGCTAGGGGGGTTCAAGCCTTTCGGGAGAGTGAGTTTATTCCTCTGGGGATGGCTGATCTGACAGGGAAGAGATCAGCAGATGGGAGGGGAGGGGGTGGGTAGGGGTGGGGTTTTAGGGAGGGGACAAGGTCAACAAAAAGGGGCTAATAAGGGGACTACTTTTGGGTGCAATCTAGAGCGGATGGTGGGGGGCAGGGAGGGGGGGAGGAAAGGGGGAATCACTACTGGTGGGGACTTGGAATGTAAATGGGCTTAATAATCAGGGGAAACGTGATTTGATATTTAAGGAGTTAAACAGATTGCAGTGGGATGTGATATTCTTGCAAGAAACACATCTGAGACCGCGGGATGCCCATATGTTACGTTGTAGGCCTTTTCGGGAAGTGGTGGTTCATCAGGGGATAGGAGTTAAACGAACTGGGGGAGTTGCTAGCCTAATTAGGCAAAGTTGAGGATTCGTTATACAGCAGGAGTTTCAGGACTCAAGTGGAAGATGTGTAGCCCTGTAAGGAGCATTGCAGGGCAAGGAACTTACTTTGATTAATTTATATGCCCCTAATGTGGGTCAGAGGAGATTTTTTCAAACCCTGTTAGGGGAGATTCAAGGATTTGTCAGGGGACAGGTGGTGGTGGGTGGCGATTGTAATGTCGCCCCTGATACACATCTAGATCATTCCACTGGGGGTGGGCAGTATAGTGGTCCCAGTCGCAAAGCACTATTGCATTTTTTATGGGCCTTAGAGGTGGTAGATTTCTGGAGATTTCTACATGGAGTGCAACGTAATTATACTTTTTACTCACACGCAGCCCAAACCTATACTCGTATAGATGGGTTATGGGTCCACCAAAATGGATGGCACATGGTGGAGGAAGCTAACATTGGGAACATACAAATCTTGGATTATGCTCCAGTGTGGATTAGACTTAGGGGAATGGGACATATTAAGCGGCGGGGTTGTTGGAGACTTAATGAATCACTGATGAGGGAGGAGAAGGTGCGGGAAGAGATTAAGCTTAATATACAGGAATTTTGTCAATTTAATGACAATGGAGAAGTAACTGATGGTGTACTGTGGGATGCTTTGAAAGCAGTGGTGAGGGGGACCCTGATCAAGTGGGGGGCATTAAAGAAAAGAGAAAGAGTGCAGAAAAGCAACATAAGCGGAACCCTACATCGCAGATCTGGGAGGATCTTAAAAAAGTGAGAGGGGAATTAGCATAACTGCAGATGGTGAAAGTAGATTTTATGAGAACTAAGCTTAAGCAGCAATATTTTGAATTTGCCAATAAATCAAGTGCTATGCTGGCTCGCTATTTACGGGCTCGGAGAGTGAAGTCTCTTATTCAAAGGATGAGGGACAGCAGGGGCGGCTGGCAATATGCTGACTCTGAAATTGCAAAATGCTTTCTGAAATATTTTCAGGATGTATACAGTGCCCCCGATGGAGAATTGACTGCAGAAATAGCTCACTATTTGGATCGTATTCCATTAAAAAGCCTTAATGAATCAGAAAGAGCACAGCTGGGGAAGCCCATTAGACTAGGAGAGGTGCAGGGGGTGATAAAAAGGCTCTCAAATGGTAAGGCTCCTGGGTTGGACGGGTACACGGCAAGGTTTTATAAGTGCTTTGTGGGGGAGCTGGGGGACCTGGTGGTAAGGGTGGGTAATGGAGTTCTGGCTGGTAATGGGTTACCACTGTCTATGTCTGAGGCTGGTGTGACGGTCCTGCCTAAACCTGGGAAAGATCCCACTGTGTGTGGATCCTATAGACCTAATTCTCTTGTGAATGTTAACGCAAAGATTTTGGCTAAGGTCATAGCTAACAGACTGGCTAGGGTACTGCCGAAGTTGATTCATATAGACTAATCTGGGTTTATCCCAAGGCGGCAGGTAGGAGATAACATTAGGCGTACTCTTCATTTGATTTGGGAAGCGCAGTGTTCCTTACCCAGAACAGCCTTGTTGGCCATCGACGCAGAAAAGGCTTTCGACCGAGTTAGTTGGACGTTCTTGCGAGAGGTGATGCATCGCATGGACCTTGGAGATAATTTTGGTATTTGGCTGGCGGCACTGTATGCGGCTCCAAAAGCTTGCCTTAACATTAATGGGGGGTACACACCTTTCTTCCCAATTGGCAGAGGGACTAGGCAGGGATGCCCCCTTTAACCCCTTTTATTTGCACAGTATATCAAGCCTTTAGCAGAACTGATACGTCAACATCCAGATATTCGGGGCATTACGGTTGGGGGGGGGGGGGGGTGGAACATCACATCACTCTTTTTGCGGACAATGTGCTGCTTTATGTTAAAGACCCCGAACAGACATTACCCATAGTGATGGAGATTCTTCGGGAATCCGAGAGGTATGCCGGCCTAAGGGTCAATATGGATAAAAGTAAATTGTTGGGGATTTCTTTATCCCAAATGGAGGAAGGTAGATTGAGAGCAGCGTTTGCTTTTAAATGGGCCTCAAATAGCATTCGCTATTTGGGAATCCAGGTCCCCAAGGATCTTTGTAGAGTTTACTGTCTAAATTACAGTAAGATAGTATATCAAATTCGGGTGGAATTATCCCGATGGAAGGATTGTGGCTTTCCTGGTGAGGGCGTATAGCAGTAGTGAAGATGAATGTGTTACATAGGTTGTTGTTTTTATTTCAATCACTGCCGGTAGCGGTTCCGCGACGGATACTTAAACAATTGCAAAGATCCTTATCACAGTTCATTTGGGGAGGCAGGCATCCCCGCCTGGCTGGAAGGGTTTTGTGGTGGGGGGGGGCTCCTGAACTGGGTGGGAGAGCAGTGCCTAATATTGAATGGTACTATCTGGCTGCTTAAATTCGGATGATCATGGATTGGGAGAGGGGGAAAAATAAGCCTGCTAGTCAGGTGGAGCAATCTCATTGAACTCTTGTTTGTGGACTACAGAATGAGTGGGAGTAGTATTGGCTGCGATACAGAATCCATTTGTAAGGCATCTGATGGGGTTGTGGGGAGAAGTACGGAAGAGATGGGGGCAGGTGGACCAGATGTCCTCACTTGCTTCAATACAGAGGGAGACGAAATTTGGGGCTGGGAGGGAGAATGCTACATATATACGGTGAGAACAATTAGGATTATTGTGTTTTCGGGATGTTATGCAAGGGGGACGGGTAAAGAACTTTGAAACTTTGCGCTCCATGTATGCTCTCCCTGAGGGAGACTTTTTCTCTTTCTTACAAATGCAGCACTATGTAGGTACCTTGGGTTGGAAATGAGAAGACCCTCAAAACATGGAAAGCTTGGAAAATTTATGGGTCCTGTGTGGAGAGTGCCTAGGTCTATTTCTGTGATGTATAAATATATTAGGGGATGGGATCCTAAGCCATTTAGCTTCCAAGGGGCTTGGGAAACATTTAAACTGCAGATTTTCTGGCCAAGAATGGGAAACAGTTTGTGGAGAGGTTCAAAAAGCTTCAGTGTGTGCATTGGTGCAGGAAAATGCTTATAAGGTCCTTACCCGATGGTATTATACACCTGATCGGCTGAAGCGGATGTATCCTAGTACATCTGATGTTTGTTGGAGGTGTAGGTTTCAAACAGGTACATTCCTACATATACGGTAGTCCTGCCCCCGGATAGTCCCGTTCTGGTAGGAAGTTATGAAAGCATTAGTAATTATGATGGGAACATCTTTAGTGTGTAGTCCCTCAGTTTGCCTCTTGGGTTTGCATAATGAGGGGGACTCTTGGGGAAAAGGGTAAACTGATGCGTTGGGGGCAGGCAGCAGCTAAGTGTCCTGTAGCGCTGCATTGGAAGAACATGGATCCCCCGATTCTGGGAGATTGGAAGTGCAAGCTGGGACAGTCGATACAGATATCACAGGGATCCATATCAAGGGCTTTTACAACACAAAAGGGAGTGGGATAGATTTCAACAATAGCACATATTTGATAAGGAGGGGAAGATGTGAAACATGAGCTCTGATGGGGTGAGAGGGGGAGGTTGTACCGGGGGGGGGGGGGGGGGGAGGGGGAGAATGTCCTGAAGAAACCACGGGGCATTCTCATGATGTAGTGGAGCATGGAGTGGATGGGGGGTGGGGGAGGGGGATAATAAATAATAATAACACAAAAGTTTGGTTGTACATGAATATGTTTTGAGGAACAATGATAGCAAGATTAAGGCTGGGGAGAATGCACAGGTGGTATGTACTT
The DNA here is from genome assembly GCF_901765095.1 of Microcaecilia unicolor. Taxonomy (NCBI): domain Eukaryota; kingdom Metazoa; phylum Chordata; class Amphibia; order Gymnophiona; family Siphonopidae; genus Microcaecilia; species Microcaecilia unicolor. The sequence continues at coordinate 672,882,490 of NC_044031.1, read as the reverse complement.
CATGGTGTTGTAACTCAGATAACATTTACCCCTGTGAGTGTAGCAGTGGGAAACTTGTGTTTATTTTGTGTATGTTGGAAGTTAAAAGTACAATAAAAAATTTAAAGAGAAAAAAAAAAGAAAGTCATGGGATAGGAGGTGATGTGCTGTTGTGGATTAAAATCTGGTTAAAAGATAGAAAACAGAGAGCTGGGGTTAAATGGTCAGTATTCTTAATGGAGAAGGTAGATGGTGGGGTTCCCCAGGGTTCTGTGCAAGGACTGCTGCTTTTTAACATATTTATAAATTATCTAGAGATGGGAATAACCAGTGAGATAATTAAATTTTTGCTGATGACACTAGGTTATTCAAAGTTGTTATATTGCAAGAGGATTGTGAAAAATTGCAAAAGGACTTTATGAGACTGAGAGACAGAGCATCCAAATAGCAGATGATGTTTAATGTGAGCAAGTGCAAAGTGATGCATATGGAAAAGAAGAACCAAACTATAGCTATGTGATGCAGTGGCGTAGCTACGTGGGGCCACGGGGGCCTGGGCCCCCGTAGATTTGGCCCTGGACCCCCTGTCGATGACCCGCCTGACCCTCCCCCTCTTGCCGCCAACCCGCCGTCACCTGCCTTTGCTGGCGGGGGACCCCAACCCCTGCCAGCCAAGGTCCTCTTCTTCTCGCAAAAGGCTTCCTTGTATGTGCAGGACGTCAGACTCACAGAACGAAGCCTTGCAGATCAGCAGGAGTGGAGGAGTGGCCTAGTGGTTAGGGTGGTGGACTTTGGTCCTGGGGAACTGAGGAACTGAGTTCAATTCCCACTTCAGGCACAGGCAGCTCCTTGTGACTCTGGGCAAGTCACTTAACCCTGCATTGAGCCTGCCATGAATGGGAAAGCGCAGGGTACAAATGTAACAAACAAAAAAAAGATATACAATTAAGACCTCAAATATCAGTGCTATATGGATAAATTATTAGTTTGGCTCAGATGATGCATGTTACACCTGGTTTTCCTAAGTCAGAGTTAAATATATACCACTCAATATTCAGTATTTGTTTTTTACATGCTGACTGCTGTGGGCAGAATTAGCCCCGGATATTCAATGCCGGGCCATGTCTGAATATGTGGAGATAATTCTACATGTCCTGGCTGCCAGATCTTATGCAGGTGTGTTCTGATTTCCCCCCATCCCAAGGGAAGAAGAAGCCCTGGCCCAAGCTCCCATTCCCCCAGTCTCAATTCCCCCACTTTCTCCCGAATGACAAGTAGAACCCAGCCTGAGCCCTTGCCCCTGGGTCTACCTCAAATGTCCTGGTCACCAGGACAGCAGGATCAGCAGTCTGGTTCCTCCAGCTCTTCATTCTGCTATTGGCTCCTCTTCCTATTGTTTGACTACTGCATAAAGAAACCGGTGGCAACAGGAGCAGATTAGAAGTATAAACAGATTGACCCCTCTCTGGGTCATGAAGGGAGATGTCTCTTGCTATCTTGGCTCTAATAAAGTGTGAAAAAATTCTGTTTCTCGCTTCACATGGGCTACAACAGAAGGGAAGATCAATAGAGGTAAGAGTATGGAAGAACCTGATGCTGGGGACATAGTTGAAAAATGGAATTAGCTGGGAAACTTATTCAGTGATGTTTCTATTGGGGGAAGGCCTGAACTGGGGTAAGTGCTTGTGAGGAGGCTGAAGGTAGCATCAGTGTGGAGTCTGACCTGTAGGTGACCTCTATCTAAAAGCACAAATTATATAGCTTAGTCCAGCTCTTGCAGAGACTCTGGAGGTCTGCACCTTTACAAAATACAGAAAAACAGAATGCAGCGTCTATTGTGATTAATGACAGTTGGGGACTAGAAAAAAACAGGAAAGGGACTGAAAATTTACAAAGAAGGAGCATCACATGAGGAGTCAAGGGCCCTGACCGAGTCATGTGCTATTTAGCCATATACTGTTTTAATCATGTGCTGTTCATATATGAATTATAAAAATACCTGCAAGACTCCTATTCAGTGGAGTCATCCACTGACAAGCGTGAGGTTTGTTCCTAAGCAAAATCTTCTAGGAAATCCCTGAAAAGGACTCCCCAGCTGAAGTTGGCCTAGAATGAAGCTGGGCTTGGTGATGTATATTTAATCTCCTAATAAACGTCTGTATTACTTTTATAGTTGTGTGTCTGTCATATGTGAGTCTGTGAGTTTTCTTGCTCTTATACATTCAGGATCCAATCGGACCTAGTACACTTTCTTAGTACACTGCTCCAGGCCCTGGACAGCCATGTTAGCTCTGCCCCTGGTATTATGTCAGGGGCAGAGCAAATAATATAAATTTTATTTCACTGTTTAAGAATTATAAAAGAAAAATTTGAAAAAGCATAACAGTGTATGTTTATATTTGCTATTGAAATTTGAAATATTAAAGCGATTCTTTACCCAGGATTTTGATATAGATTGTGTTGTAGAAACAGTATTCAGGGTTTAAATTAAGGTAGTAGTTTGAAGGAGCTTCTTGATAAAGTCTTACTATGTCATTAGGCCACGCCTGCACAAGTCCTGAGTAATTGCCCTGTTTCACACTCCCATAGGGAAGGATCTAAATAACATTTCTAAGTGATTTATAAGTACATAAGCGTTGCTATACTGGGACAAACTGAAGGTCTATGAAGCCCAGTATCCTGTTTCCAACAGTGGCCAATCCAGGATACAAGCATCTGGCAAGATCCCAAAACAGTACAATACATTTTATGCTGTTTATCCTAGAAATATGCTGTGGATTTTCCCCAAGTCCACCTTAATAATAGCTTACAGACTTTTCTTTAAGGATGCGTCCAAATCTTTTTAAAACCCCGCTAAGCTAACTGCTTTTACCACATTCTCTGGCAACAAAGAAATATTTTCTCAAATTAGTTACTTCAGCATATCGAAAGGAAACTGTAACTTTAAACGCATTTATGCAAGCGAAAAAACCAGGAATGAATCAACTTATCTTGAAAATACAAAGGTAGATATTGAGGAGAGGGACAGAGTCAAAAGACAGGAGACGGCGTGACATCAAAAAGTTGAAGCCGTTTCCCCCCAGCAGCCGCCATACTGGTGTACCCAAAACAAACCCCTCAAAAACACCTCAAACTGCCCCCCCAACTCCCCTCCTAACGGAAAGAATGCAAACCAAGGAGGTTTAATAAAACAATATAAACCTCACAAGTTTGCTATTGTTTATCAATAGTATTTGCGCATGTTTTGGGTCACTCAATAAGGCAGCAAGCTTCAGCCCACATAATGAACCAGATAGGCTCATGCCGTCTCCTGTCTTATTAAACCTCCTTGGGCAGAATAGTCCTGTTTGAAAGAATTGTAAACATCGCACACTGGTTTCTGATTGGTTAATAGTGCTAGTGTGATGTCTTTTATGACATCACAGTCATTCTGGCCCAGTCAGACACAATGTATGCTAATGTGACTACAGTGTCCAACTCCATTGAGAAACTCCCTTATATGTGCAGCACATCCCAGGATGCACTGGGCAGGGTTGGGCGCCACCATTTTCAAGGCGGCACCGATGGAAGAGGGAGTCCACCTCCCTCCTCCAACAAAGGTACTGGAGGGGGTTGGGGAAGAGGGCCGCTAGACCACCAGGTAGGGGGGTGATTCACAGCCCACTGGGCCACCAGGGCTCTACCCTAGGGGGGCTAGAGACCCACTGGATTTTCAGCCCCCCCCCCCCTGAACGTGTCAGGGTAGTTGGGGAGCTAGAGGTCCACCGAGCCTCCAGCCCCCGTGTCACTGGCTCAGGGTGGGGGTATTAGGCCACTAGGGGCATGCTGTTTGGGGTCTAGTGGTCCCATGAACCTACAGCCCCTGAGTTTGACAGGTCTGAGCTTTTGACAGCCCAGACCTGTCCAACAAGTGCGGGAGGATTGTGTCTGAGTGCATGCTCAGGCACAATCCTCCTGCACTTTACCTCATGATCAGAGATAATGGCGCATATAAATTTGAATGCTTTTATCTCTGATCATAGGGGTGGTAAAGCCCCGCGCTGTTCCAGCGCTATTTTAGAGTGCTGTTTGGAGCAGCGTGGGGCTTTCAATCATCTGCCTCTGTGGGCTTGGAGCAGATTTATTTTCCTGTCATTGCTATTATCATTATTATTATTATTATTGTCACGTCATTCCCTCCCCTCCCCCTTCCGTGTTTGTAGTATCTCTATCATACATCTGTTCTTGCTACGTCTGTAAGCTGCACAAGTTGGCATGTTTCTAACTGAGTTAAAATAATGAACGACAACATGGATGCAGCAGCTGGTAGTTTGTTTTGGACATACCAAGATGGCGGCTGCTGAGGGGCCCAGCTTCAGCCTTGTGACATCATGTCTCCTGTCATTAAACCTCCTTGGAAATACCTTAAAGTAAAATAAGATATTGCTGCACACCCTGTATTTATTGGTCATGTGAGCAAAGCATGGGGTCCTCTTGTATACCTGGAAAGAAAAAAGGAAATGAGTGTTGCACTTCAGATCTTGGGCAGTAGAAAGAAACTCTTGTTTTCCTGGACTTAAGTCCTTGGAAAGCACGATCTGGCGACAGATCGTGATAAAAGACACATTTTAGTCTGCCTCTGCTCCCACTTGTCATTTTTTATCTTCTGCTTAAGAGTGTGACACTTTTTTTTTTAACCTGTCTTCCATACTAAAGGCAACTGAATGAGGCTCTGCAAAGAAATATAATCATGTGCTCAGTTATACAACACAGTATTAGATTTACAGAGCAGAAATCATCCATCTTTCGTTAGCTCTGCCAAGCTGTATTAAAGCAAGTAATAACCAGATGGCATCTAATTCAATTTGGTTATATGAAAATAAGACTGCTAATGGTTGTAGTTCACATTTGTCCTTCTGAATGCCTCAATCCATATCTAGCTGCTAATGTTCATGTAAGAAGTGATATTGTGATGTTCTGCAAATATAGTTTTGTACATTGGAACTGTTAGTCTAACAAGCACTACCTGTTGCACAGCACTGTAAGAAAACATTGTGTTTTGTATAGCTCTTTACTCTTGAGATACTAGTATGACAGATCCCTCATGAAGCAAATCTTTTTCAATGGAACGTAAGTTCTAGAACTAGAGGTCACAATATGGATCTCCAAGGGAGTAGATCTAGGAACAATGTCAGGATCATACTCTAGGTGCAGTCTTATAGAAATGCCCTCCATATGTCTAACAATACATCATAGTATATGAATACATAATATACAGAATAAAAATGCTTCACAAAATGCAGTAGACAAAATCAGAACAATTCTATAACTTGGTGCCAAGATGCAAATGCCACAATGTGGTATGCTTACTACCAATTCTATAACAACTTGAGGGCACACCCTAGCCATTATAGAATACAAGTGCAAAGCTGCATTGGCTGCCAAAATACAAGTGCACCCACTTACAAAAATGACTGGCATAAGTTGGCATACCTAAAGGTACCATGCAACACATGCAATTAATAATATAAGTTGCTCCTGTTCATTGGCAACACACCATGGTCCACCCATGCTCTCCCACATGTACGCCCACCTCACAATTATGCACTAACCCCCAGATTCTATATAATGTGCCTAGAGATCTGCACCGAAATCCAGGTGTATTCTATAACAGTGTGCGTAACTTAATTGGCTTAACAAACTAATCTGTATTGATAACAGCACTTAAGCAATAATAAGCACTAATGGGTAATAATTAGAATTTACACTCACAACTTGCTAAGCGTACTTTGTAATGAACTGCGCCTACATTCTAATGTGTGCAGTTCAAAGGGAGCATGGCTAGGGGCAGGGAAATAGGCATTTCATGGGTGTTCTAAAATGTATGCACGTAGTTATAGAATATGGCCCTGTGCGCGTAAATCTACACGCAGGGATTTACGCCATGTTTTCATTGGTGTAAATGGAGGCATGTATTTTTAGGCACTGCGATATCAACTAAGCATATTCTATATACTACACCTAAATCTAGGCGCCGATTATAGAATACATTTAGACAGAAATGTTTACTATGCAGATTTTTTAGGTGCCTTATATAAAATCTGGCCCTAAGAGGGGAACTCTATAAATGGCACTCAAAAAAGGGCAAGCCAAAATGTTTAAAGAAGCACAATGGATCTTCAAGAGTGGGTTGGCATCACAGTGATGTTTATTAGGTGACCTGACACAGTCAGTGTTTCAGTGGAGTGTCACAAACCTGGAGTGTTATGTGCAGAGCCAGAAGTACGTGCCCATGACGTTGTTGATCCAGATGCTCCAGGGCACCTACAGTCCAGCGCGTCTACAGTCTGAGAGCGCCTACAGCCGAGTGCGCCTACAGTCTGGGCACATCATTCCAGTGCGCCTACAGCCTGTGCACCTACAGTGACGTCAGACGCCTTCAGCTTAAAACCAGGAACCTTTCACTGCCTCTTTCCTCGGCTACTACCTTGTTGGATTGAGCTGGTGCATTTCTTCTTGCTGACTTCACCTGACTTGGCCTGTGCCTGAACCTGTTTGTTGGATCACCGCCTGCCTTGACCTGAGCCTGAACCTGATGCTGCCTTCTGGACCGGCGCCTGCCTGTACCTGCCTTAACCCAGTCCTTCCTGGGTAGACTCTCCCGGCCCTTTTTTCCCTCAAAGTCCTGCCGGCCGCCCAAACCTAGGGGCTCAACCTCTGGGGAACAGCGGTCACCGCAGGTGAAGCCTTGGGCCTATCCGACTGCCTGTTCTGTGACCAGTTCCTCACCTTTGGGCTTGGTTCTCTGCCCTGGGATCGGCATAAGGGCTCACTTCCTGGGTCTGTGTCCGATATTCAAGTGACCGACCGAGACAGACCATAACATGGAGCACTTGCACCAGGGGTCTGAATAAAAACATTAAAAATCAATAAACACATAAGAATAAATATAAAAACAAATATATTTTTAAAATATTTCAGTAAAATCAGATTCCATAAAAATTATATATCGGTGGATTCATGCAAACAGAATCAAATAAGACATACAGGGTACAGACAACGAGTAGACGTCACAGTTTGCCAAGTTTCATAAATAATAATAACAAAGGTCAGATCATCACTTGTATTAGGTCAGAAAAGTTTGGTGCGTGCCCTTTATAGAATAGTGCTTAACATCGGTTTCCACACCCAACACTGTGCACTAGATTAATGCCTGCTGAAACCTGGTGTATTCTGTAACACTGCACACAACATTTTGGAACACTCATGACCCTTTTTGGGTTGTGCACTATTGGATTTAGGTACCCAGCATTATAGAAGAGCATGTAGCCAGATGTGCACATAAATCCTAATTGGTGTCAATTAATGTCAATAATTGGTTAACATCCAATTATTGATGGTTAAGTTGTGTGCACATCTTGTTAGTACACCCAAATTTGAGCACCCATATCTAGGTGCCATATATAGAATCTGGGGATAAGTTATTTTGTTGTGTATTTCATAGAATGGCACTTAGCACTTATGGGTGTAAATGCCAATTCTCCGAGGACAAGCAGGCTGCTTGTTCTCACTGATGGGTTGACGTCCTCGGCAGCCCCCTCCATCGGAAAGTTTACTAGCAAAGGCCTTTGCTAGTCCTCGCGCGCCCATGCGCACCGCGCATGCGCGGCCGTCTTCCCGCCCGAAACCGGCTCGAGCCGGCCAGTCTTCTTTCGTCCGCACTCGGTACGGTCGTGTTACGCCGTTCGTGCCCCAGAGAGTCGACCTCGCGCGTCCTTTTCGACGTGTTTTTGTCCTTTTTTTACCTTGCAAAAGTTCGGGAAGCGCTCCGGTAGTATTCCGGAAGACCCTTTCGGGTTTTCTGCCCTTCCCGTATTTCCAGTTTTTGCCCCGTAAGTTTTCTTTCGTTGTCGGGGTAGGCCTCTTTTGGCCTCGGTCGAGATTTTTCTCCCTCTAAATTTTGGTGCTTCAATTTTCGCCATTTCGGCTTTTGATTTCGCCGGCGTGATTTTTCCGCCCATGACATCGAAGCCTTCCAGCGGCTTCAAGAAGTGCACCCAGTGCGCCCGGGTAATCTCGCTCACTGATAGGCACTCTGCGTGTCTTCAGTGTCTAGGGGCCCAGCACCACCCTCAGAACTGCAGTCTGTGTTCCCTGTTACAAAGGCGGACTCAGGTAGCGAGATTAGCCCAGTGGAACGTTTTGTTCTCGGGCTCTTCGTCGGCATCGGCACCGGAGGCATCGAGTGCATCGACGTCGTCAGCGTCCGGACCATCTTCCTTGGCTGCCGTTCCATCGACTGCATCGAGGCATCGGACCTCTGCATCGGCGCCGAGGCATCGGGCGACTGTATCGACGTCGGTGGTACCGAGACTTCGTCTGCTGATGTCGTCGGACGGAGGTGCATCGTCAGGAGTGCAGGTGAGAGCTGTCCATTCCCCTGCTGGTGGCGGTGAGCCTTCGGGTGGGTCTCCTCATACCCTGAGGGCTCCTGCGGTACAGCCCCCCCGGGATCGACCCTCTTCGGTCTCGGCCCCGAGGAAGCGACGGATGGATTCTACGTCCTCCTCGTCGGTGCCGGGGAGCTCCGGTGACATGCTTCGGAAGAAGTCGAAGAAGCATCGACACCGGTCTCCTCCCCGTGTCGGCACCGAGAGCTCTGGGTCGCCGAGGGATTCGGCACCCAGCAGGCATCGGCACCGAGAGGACCGCTCACCCTCTGTTCAGGAGGTGTCGATGCGCTCCACTCTGGACAGCCCGGAACAGCCTCCTCGCCCGGAACAGGTTCTGGCGTCGACGCCTGCATCGACCCCTCAGCCTTTCTCTGCAGCCGCTCTAAACGAGAGCCTCCGGGCCGTTCTCCCAGAGATTCTGGGAGAGCTGTTGCGCCCTACCCCTCCGGTACCGGCGGTGCTTGCGCCTCCGGTACCGTCGAGCGTGGCGCCGGCTGGCCCATCGCCCAGGTTGAGGTCCCCGACGTCGGTACCGCGTGCGGTGCCGACCGCAGCCACCTCCCAGGAAGGCTCCCCGACTACGTCGGCGGAGGGAGCTTCGCCGATGCGGGCGAGGGAGTCTACCTCTCGACGCCCCCACCGTGGACGGGGTTCCACCGAGTCGAGCAGGGCGAGGTTGCAGACACAGGTCCGTGAACTTGTGTCTGACACCGAGGGTGAGGCCTCGTGGGAGGAAGAGGAGGACCCCAGATATTTCTCTGACGAGGAGTCTGAGGGTCTTCCTTCTGATCCCACTCCCTCTCCTGAAAGACAGCTTTCTCCTCCCGAGAGTCTGTCTTTTGCTTCCTTTGTCCGGGAGATGTCTATGGCCATCCCCTTCCCGGTGGTTGTGGAGGACGAGCCCAGGGCTGAAATGTTTGAGCTCCTGGACTATCCTTCTCCACCTAAGGAAGCGTCCACTGTTCCCTTGCACCATGTCCTGAAAAAGACATTGCTTGCGAACTGGACCAAGCCACTAAGTAATCCCCACATTCCCAAGAAGATCGAGTCCCAGTACCGGATCCATGGGGACCCAGAGCTGATGCGCACCCAGTTGCCTCATGACTCTGGAGTTGTGGATTTGGCCCTAAAGAAGGCTAAGAGTTCTAGGGAGCATGCTTCGGCGCCCCCGGGCAAAGACCCTAGAACCTTAGACTCCTTTGGGAGGAAGGCCTACCATTCTTCTATGCTCGTGGCCAAGATCCAGTCTTACCAGCTCTACACGAGCATACACATGCGGAACAATGTGCGGCAGTTGGCGGGCTTGGTTGATGCTCTTCCCCCTGAGCAAGCCAAGCCTTTTCAGGAGGTGGTCAGGCAGCTGAAGGCGTGCAGAAAATTCCTGGCCAGAGGAGTTTATGACATTTTTGATGTTGCGTCCAGGGCCGCTGCTCAAGGTGTGGTGATGCGCAGGCTCTCATGGCTGCGTGCCGCCGACCTGGAGAATAGACTCCAGCAGCGGATTGCGGACTCGCCTTGCCGTGCGGACAACATTTTTGGAGAAAAAGTCGAGCAGGTGGTAGAGTCTCTCCACCAGCGGGACACCGCATTCGACAAGTTCTCCCGCCGGCAGCCTTCAGCCTCTACCTCTACAGGTAGAAGATTTTTCGGGGGAAGGAAGACTGGTCCCTATGCTTCTGGTAAGCGTAGGTACAATCCTCCTTCTCGACAGCCTGCGGCCCAGGCTAAGCCCCAGCGCGCTCGCTCTCGTCAGCAGCGTGCGCCTCAGCAAGGCCCCGCGGCTCCCCAGCAAAAGCAAGGGGCGAGCTTTTGACTGGCTCCAGCAGAGCATAGCCGACATCCAAGTGTCAGTGCCGGGCGACCTGCCAGTCGGGGGGAGGTTGAAAGCTTTTCACCAAAGGTGGCCTCTCATAACCTCCGATCAGTGGGTTCTCCAAATAGTCCGGCAAGGATACACCCTCAATTTGGCCTCAAAACCTCCAAATTGTCCACCGGGAGCTCAGTCTTACAGCTTCCAGCACAAGCAGGTACTTGCAGAGGAACTCTCCGCCCTTCTCAGCGCCAATGCGGTCGAGCCCGTGCCATCCGGGCAAGAAGGGCTGGGATTCTATTCCAGGTACTTCCTTGTGGAAAAGAAAACAGGGGGGATGCGTCCCATCCTAGACCTAAGGGCCCTGAACAAATATCTCGTAAAAGAAAAGTTCAGGATGCTTTCCCTGGGCACCCTTCTCCCCATGATTCAGCAAAACGATTGGCTATGCTCTCTGGACTTGAAGGATGCCTACACACACATCCCGATACTGCCAGCTCACAGACAGTATCTGCGATTTCAGTTGGGCGCACGCCACTTCCAGTACTGTGTGCTACCCTTTGGGCTCGCCTCTGCGCCCAGGGTGTTCACAAAGTGCCTAGCTGTGGTAGCAGCGGCACTTCGCAGGCTGGGGGTGCACGTGTTCCCATATCTCGACGATTGGCTGGTGAAGAACACATCCGAGGCAGGAGCCCTGCAGTCCATGCAGATGACTATTCGCCTCCTGGAGCTACTGGGGTTTGTGATAAATTACCCAAAGTCCCATCTTTCCCCAGTGCAGAAACTCGAATTCATAGGAGCCCTGCTGGATTCTCGGACGGCTCGCGCCTATCTCCCAGAGGCGAGAGCCAACAACTTGTTGTCCCTCGTCTCGCGGGTGCGAGCGTCCCAGCAGATCACAGCTCGGCAGATGTTGAGATTGCTGGGCCACATGGCCTCCACAGTTCATGTGACTCCCATGGCCCGCCTTCACATGCGATCTGCTCAATAGACCCTAGCCTCCCAGTGGTATCATGCCGCTGGGGGACTAGAGGACGTGATCCACCTGTCCACGAGTTTTCTCGAATCCCTGTATTGGTGGACGATTTGCTCCAATTTGACTCTGGGACGTCCCTTCCAAATTCCTCAGCCACAAAAAGTGCTGACCACGGATGCGTCTCTCCTGGGATGGGGAGCTCATGTCGATGGGCTTCACACCCAAGGAAGTTGGTCCCTCCAAGAACGCGATCTACAGATCAATCTTCTGGAGTTGCGAGCGATCTGGAACGCTCTGAAGGCTTTCAGAGATCGGCTGTCCCACCAAATTGTCCAAATTCAGACAGACAACCAGGTTGCCATGTACTATGTCAACAAGCAGGGGGGCACCGGATCTCGCCCCCTGTGTCAGGAAGCCGTCAGCATGTGGCTCTGGGCTCGCCGTCTCGGCATGGTGCTCCAAGCCACATATCTGGCAGGCGTAAACAACAGTCTGGCCGACAGGTTGAGCAGGATTATGCAACCTCACGAGTGGTCGCTCAGTTCCAGGGTAGTGCGACAGATCTTCCAAGCGTGGGGCACCCCCTTGGTGGATCTCTTCGCATCTCGAGCGAACCACAAAGTCCCTCAGTTCTGTTCCAGGCTTCAGGCCCCCGGCAGACTAGCATCGGATGCCTTCCTCCTGGATTGGGGGGAGGGCCTGCTGTATGCTTATCCTCCCATCCCTCTGGTGGGGAACACTTTGTTGAAACTCAAGCAAGACCGAGGCACCATGATTCTGATTGCTCCTTTTTGGCCGCGTCAGATCTGGTTCCCCCTTCTTCTGGAGTTATCCTCCGAAGAACCGTGGAGATTGGAGTGTTTTCCGACCCTCATCACACAGGACGAGGGGGCGCTTCTGCATCCCAACCTCCAGTCTCTGGCTCTCATGGCCTGGATGTTGAGGGCGTAGACTTTGCCTCTTTGGGTCTGTCAGAGGGTGTCTCCCGCATCTTGCTTGCTTCCAGGAAAGACTCCACTAAGAGAAGTTACTTCTTCCATTGGAGGAGGTTTGCCGTCTGGTGTGACAGCAAGGCCCTAGATCCTCGCTCTTGTCCTACACAGACCCTGCTTGAATACCTTCTGCACTTGTCTGAGTCTGGTCTCAAGACCAACTCTGTAAGGGTTCACCTTAGTGCAATCAGTGCATACCATTACCGTGTGGAAGGTAAGCCGATCTCAGGACAGCCTTTAGTTGTTCGCTTCATGAGAGGTTTGCTTTTGTCAAAGCCCCCTGTCAAGCCTCCTACAGTGTCATGGGATCTCAATGTCGTTCTCACCCAGCTGATGAAACCTCCTTTTGAGCCACTGAATTCCTGCCATCTGAAGTACTTGACCTGGAAGGTCATTTTCTTGGTGGCAGTTACTTCGGCTCGTAGAGTCAGTGAGCTTCAGGCCCTGGTAGCCCAGGCCCCTTACACCAAATTTCATCATAACAGAGTAGTCCTCCGCACTCACCCTAAGTTCTTGCCGAAGGTCGTGTCGGAGTTCCATCTGAACCAGTCAATTGTCTTGCCAACATTTTTTCCCCGTCCTCATTCCTGCCCTGCTGAACGTCAGCTGCACACATTGGACTGCAAGAGAGCATTGGCCTTCTACCTGGAGCGGACACAGCCCCACAGACAGTCCGCCCAATTGTTTGTTTCTTTTGATCCCAATAGGAGGGGAGTGGCTGTAGGGAAACGCACCATATCCAATTGGCTAGCAGATTGCATTTCCTTCACTTACGCCCAGACGGGGCTGGCTCTTGAGGGTCATGTCACGGCTCATAATGTTAGAGCCATGGCTGCGTCGGTAGCCCACTTGAAGTCAGCCTCCATTGAAGAAATTTGCAAAGCTGCGACGTGGTCATCTGTCCACACATTCACATCTCATTACTGCCTGCAGCAGGACACCCGACGCGATAGTCGGTTCGGGCAGTCAGTTCTTCAGAACCTGTTTGGGCTTTAGGATCCAACTCCACCCCCCGAGGGCCCTGTTTGTTCTGTTCCAGGCTGCACTCTCAGTTAGTTGGTAAATTTTTTAGGTCAATCTCATTTATGTCCTCGCCGTTGCGAGGCCCAATTGACCATGGTTGTTGTTTTGAGTGAGCCTGGGGGCTAGGGATACCCCATCAGTGAGAACAAGCAGCCTGCTTGTCCTCGGAGAAAGCGAATGCTACATACCTGTAGAAGGTATTCTCCGAGGACAGCAGGCTGATTGTTCTCACAAACCCGCCCGCCTCCCCTTTGGAGTTGAGTCTTCCCTTGAAGTGTATTGTCTTGCTACATACTGGACTGGCCGGCTCGAGCCGGTTTCGGGCGGGAAGACGGCCGCGCATGCGCGGTGCGCATGGGCGCGCGAGGACTAGCAAAGGCCTTTGCTAGTAAACTTTCCGATGGAGGGGGCTGCCGAGGACGTCAACCCATCAGTGAGAACAATCAGCCTGCTGTCCTCGGAGAATACCTTCTACAGGTATGTAGCATTCGCTTTATTGGCATAAATGATGCACATAAGTGCTAGTATTCTATAACCTACATGCATATTTGGACCTAACTTAGGCCCAGATGCTCCAAATCTAGCACCGGTTAAATGAGCGATTAGCACTGGAAATCTGTGCATGTTAATGTACACAGCATGCACAATACCCTCCAGCACACTGTGCACTGAAGATTAGGGCAAATTGTATTTAAATGCACTGAAATGGATTCAAGCCAGGTGATTATGTATTTACTCCAAATGCTCAGAAGACAGTGCAGAAACTAATGCTGACCTTAACGCTGAAAACACACTGCCAGGTCAGGGATGGCGTTCGGGTTTTGAGGAGAGGATTTCTTCAGCATTTTTCACATTAGATTGCCAGCTGTTGGCTTCTTTTGAAAGAGGAAAGAAGCTTGTGCAGCCTGTAGTGCTGATAGTGAGAAAATAAACATGTCTGCAAGTACATGCAAAGCCAGGGGTGAGGAAGGGCATTAACATCTGTATTCCTGCGCTTTGCTGTGAGCCTGATAGAGGAAGTAAACTACAAAATGTTGGGGGGCGGGGGCTTATATTTCATAGCAAGGGAGTAGGGCACCAATGTGCTCTTGCACTTCATGTTTTGCCTGGCACATATGCACAGGAGTTTCACGGTAAGCATAGCTGTTGTGCGTATGCGTCAGACACATTCTTCCCTCTTGCTTTCTCTTTATTAGAGTGCATAAAATGTGCATCCATTTGCTTTGGGGGGCTAGTTTTCAGTGCTGCTCTTGCCTCTAGCACTGGAGTTTGAGTATTGGGCCCATACGATGCCCACTTATAGAACTGCCCATAATATAATCCAATCTACCAATCACCTGACCAGCAATTCTTTCACAGTAAGGGGATGAGCAGGTCCCTTACCCACATCACAGCACACCATATATCTGTTTATTTGTCAAGCTCAGGAAAGTAATCGTGGAACTATTGCAGCATCTTAACCGACAGATTTACACTATAAGTGCCATCTGTGCCAAGGACATAGCAGCTGGGTGGCTTTAGTCATTTCATCGTTGGATGGATTTCACTATAAACCATCAGAAAGTGAAAAAGGAACTTCTCTGTAGATAGAACAGCTGGAGGTAGCTCAGAAGTCCTTCTTCATCATATAACAGTCTCTTATTTATGCTATTTATTCATCGTCATAGACTGAACGGCAATTAACATCTACTATGTGTGTTACAGTATTTTTTAAAACAACATATATATATATATTATAAAAAATGTTAATAGCACCTGCTAAGTAACTTACTGGTTAGAGCAGCAAGTTGACACTTCAGGGACGTCAGGTTCAAATCCCACCTTGGGCAAGTCACTGAGGAGGTAGTTTTAGACAGCAGGAACAAGGACTTGGGAAAAATCCACAATTCCAGGAATGACATGTATAGAATGTTTGTACGTTTGGGAAGCTCACCAGGTTCCCTTGGCCTGGATTGACCGCTGTCGTGGACAGGATGCTGGGCTCGATGGACCCTTGGTCTTTTCCCAGTGTGGCATTACTTATGTACTTATGTATGTATGAATGACCTCTGAAAGAATACTGACTAGCAGAAACTGCAGTAAAAAGTGACCTTAGTGTGTCCTTATGCGGACCATTTCCATGTGCTAAGGCCATTTTTACTACAGAGCAAAAATGGCAACATTTTCTATTTTCTAGCACGTGCGTCCCTACTGCCACCTATTTTGTAGGTGGTAAGGGCATATGCACTAACCACGTGCTAATCGGTTACCACACAACAATGTAGCTTCACTAACTAAGCAGTGCACTACATGCCTACTCTCTGCCCCCAGCATGAAAAAATTAATTCTCTTTTACACAACGTGGGTAGCACACACCAATCCCAAATCTACCACTGGACACCTGAACGTGCCCCAAGGTAAGGCATTTTCAGCTGCGGTAAGCACATGTTAGTACTTACCACAGCTTAGTAAGAGGGCCCCTTATTATGCTGGTGGATGTGTGCATGAGTGAAGCACAGGCAGAACACACAGATACATGTGTGAATTACAACTACTAGATCTACGCAGTGCTGTATACATTTTATGCAGGTACTTTCTCTGTCCCTACAGGGCTCACAAAGTTTTTGTACCTGGGGCAATGGAGGATTAAGGGCCCATTTTACAAAGCTGCAGCCAAAGGGGGGGCTGCGCTGGCATCAGAGCGTGTTTTTGATGTGTGCCGAAGTCTCCTTTTACCGCAGTGGGTCTTTCTTTTTTTCAGGAGATAGCCATGCGGCAAGTGAAGCATTTGCCGCACGGTCATTCTGGGGGGAGCACTTAGCCCCACCCACTGAGGTGGCAGTAAGGACTCCTGTGCTAACTTGGTAGTAGCGCACACACTGCCCGATAACTGCCGAGTACACACCGGCGCTACAAAACTTAAAATATTTTTGTAGTGCTGGGGGTGGGAACTACTGCCGGGCTGCTGCAGTAGCCCGGTGGTACTTCCTTTTTAGCGCACTTTGTAAAAGGGGCCCTAAGTGACTTGCCCAAGGTCACAAGGAACTACAGTGGGAATCAAACCCAGGTTGCCAGGATCAAAGCCTGCTGCACCATTAGGCCACTCTTCCTTCCATTATAGAATGCTCTCGTTTATGCGTGTACATGCTAACATATAGGCACAGGCATTTATTTGAGCTATAGGGCTGGTGTAAGTGATTATATTTGTGTTACTATTCTATTAAGAAAGGGAGGCATCTACTTTTCTTTATAGAATAGGCTTACAATTGGCACCAGAACTAGTGCCTATAAAGGCTGCCCTTTTAAGCCTCCATTGCCTCAGGTTTAAACTTAAATTGTATGCCCCATGTGGACGGGAAAATACCTACGGTACCTGAATGTAACTCACCTATTTCTAAGGATCATGAGTTCAGCTTAGCAAGATCACCTGCAAAGGGCAGCTAAGATGAGGAGAGTATATTATAGAGTTAACTTTTCTATTGCAGGAAAAAGGTGGCAAGGGTGCAAATGATATTTTCTGACTCAGTGAGGATGAATCTGGACGAGAAATGTCAGATTTTGAGCCTCTGTTAAAGCAAGCCACAATCTATTACAGTTTGCAGGTTTTACATGGTGGTAGGTGGTCTTGCCAGGTATTTGTGACCTGGATTGGCCACTGTTGGAAACAGGATGCTGGGCCTGATGGACCTTTGCTGGCTTATTTTCGAAAGGGAAGGACGCCCATCTTCCGACAGAAATCGGGAGATGGGCGTCCTTCTCCCGAGGTCGCCCAAATCGGCATAATTGAAAGCCAATTTTTTGCATCCTCAACTGCTTTCCGTCGCGGGAACGACCAAAGTTCATGGGGGCGTGTCGGCAGTGTACCGAAGGCGGGACGGGGGTGTGGTTAAGAAATGGGCATCCTCAGCCGATAATGGAAAAAAGAAGGGTGTCCCTGACGAGCATTTGGTTGACTTTACTTGGTCCCTTTTTTTTCACAACCAAGCCTCGAAAAGGTGCCTGAACTGACCAGATGACCACTGGAGGGAATGGGGGATGACCTCCCCTTACTCCCCCAGTGGTCACCAACCCCCTCCCACCCAAAAAAAAAATAAAAAACATTTTTCCAGCCTCTATGCCAGCCTCAAATGTCATACCCAGCTCCATCACAGCAGTATGCAGGGCCCTGGAGCAGTTTTTAGTGGGTGCAGTGCACTTCAGGCAGGTGGACCCAGGCCCATTCCCCCCCCCCCCCACCTGTTACACTTGTGGTGGTAAATTCGAGCCCTCCAAAACCCACCCGAAACCCACTGTACCCACATGTAGGTGCCCCCCTTCATCCCTAAGGGCTATGGTAGTGGTGTACAGTTGTGGGGAGTGGGTGTTAGGGGGGGTTTGGGGGGCTCAGTGCCCAAGGTAAGGGAGTTATGCACCTGAGAGCAATTTGTGAAGTCCACTGCTGTGCCCCCTAGGGTGCCTGGTTGGTGTCCTGGCATGTGAGGAGGACCAGTGCACTATGAATGCTGGCTCCTCCCACGATCAAAGGGCTTGGATTTGGTCGTTTTTGAGATGGTCGTCCTCGGTTTCCATTATGGCCGAAAATCAGGGATGACCATCTCTAAGGTCAACCTAAATGTTGAGATTTGGGCATCCCCGACCGTATTATCGAAACGAAAGATGGCCGCCCATCTTGTTTCGATAATACAGGTTTCCCCGCCCCTTCGCCGGAACGTCCTTAGAGATGGACGCCCTTAGAGATGGTCGTCCCCTTTCGATTATGCCCCGCTTGGTCTTTCTCAGTATGGCAATACTTATGTACTTATGTGGTAAGGGCATTTGCACTAACCACGTGCTAATCGGTTACCACACAACAATGTAGCTGCACTAACTGAGTAGTGCACTACATGCGTACTCTCTGCACCCAGCATGAAAATATTAATACTCTTTTGCATAACGTGGGTAGCACACACCAATCCCAAAACTACCACTGGACACCTGAGCATGCCCCAAGGTAAGGCACTCTCAGGTGGTAAAGGGACTGTAGAGTTGAACAGTTTGAATGGACTGTCAGAGTGGATAGACCATAGTCTTTATCAACCATCATGTCCTACATTTCTATATTTGTTGCAAAATGGCAATAGTAGAAATGTTCTGGCTTCTGTGTAGTAGTTTTCAACATCCTCACAAGTTCAATTACTTCAAAGGACTTTATTTTTTTTTTGTTATTTTTGTTACATTTGTACCCCGCACTTTCCCACTCATGGCAGGCTCAATGCGGCTTACATGGGGCAATGGAGGGTTAAGTGACTTGCCCAAAGTCACAAGGAGCTGCCTGTGCCTGAAGTGGGACTTTACACAACAGGTGTTTGAGTTCCAAGTAAACATATATGTGGAGACCCCTCAAAGTATTTTAGTGTCCTATATGTTTGAACCACATAACTTTCTAGCCTGGGGAAAGTTCTATCTAGTGATGGAAGAGACAGAAAGGTAATGACCACCTCACCAGAATAGGGTAGGATTCTGAGCCCTTGGGCATGTTGACGATGGGAAACAATGGAGATAACTAAGGGGGCTCCACAGTTTGGGAAGACAGGAACATACTTATTTCCGCTTGGAAAGCGGAAGTCCCTCCAGTTTATCTTTTGGGGCTGAGTCAAAAAGAGATCAGTCTGAATAGTTTTGGGGCGGGTAAGCATCCCTGTGTCTCAGGAATCAGATCCTAGTCCTGGGACATTGTTCTCCAGCAGGATATTGAAGTGAATTTGGTATGTGAAAAGGAATGCAAAGACTTTTTTTCAGTTTTCTTGGATCCAAGGGGAAAAGACTCCACTGAGAACAATGGGAAGCCAAAGTCCATTAGTGAGTTCTTGAAGAGTTTAAGATTTGGAGTCCAGTGGGAAAAGACTCTACTAAGAACAGTGAGTTCTTGAAGAGTTTGAGATTTGGAGTCCAGTGGGAAAAGACTCCACTAAGAACAATGGGAAGCCAAAGTCTATTAGTGAGTTCTTGAAGAGTTTGAGATTTGGAGTCCAGTGGGAAAAGACTCCACTAAGAACAATGGGAAGCCAAAGTCCATTAGAGAGTTTTTGAAGAGTTTGAGATTTGGAGTCCAGTGGATATTGATATGTTTTTCTACTTCACAATGGTGTTTTGCTGAAGACTAGAAGCGTGGAAGTTAGGATTTGGGGGGAGGGGTTCTGGAAACTTCTGTACTTCTCTCTAGGCATCATCTCCAAATTGGTCTGTGCCTCCCAGCTACTGCTAGTCCCATCTCAATAACTCGATCCCAGACAATGCAATTGGTTAGTTTTCCTGCAGTCTCTGAAGGTGAACCCCTCTTCCTCAACATGGAGTGTTCCCTACTAAAAAATAAAAATGTATTCAGGGCTGATTATAAGGGGATTGGGCTCAAGCAGGGCTGGGAGCCAATGGATTCTTATAATGGGAGCTGGGAAACCATAAGCCTTGGGATCCCATAGGAAAAGCTGAGTGATGTTACTGAGGCAGAATTTCAGAACAACAGATATTGACTAGGCTCTGAGTTTCTGCTCAACTCCAGTGAGATTAGCACTAGCCCTGTTCACATTACTTATACAGATCCAATACAAAGGCATAATCTCCAAGTACTTTCTTCCTTCATTCCATCAAGCATGCATACAGTTACTTAAGGCCTCTTGGATCCAGTGGCGTAGCCACAGGTGGGCCTGGGTGGGCCGGGGCCCACCCACTTAGGGTTCAGGCCCACCCAACAGTAACACATGTTTAGTGGTAGCTGGTAGGGATCCCAAGCTCTGCCAGCTGAAAACCTCTCCCTGATGGTAATGAAAACGCTACTCTCCAAGATACCGGCACCTGCGCATGCTTAGTTTTCAGCGCATGCCTGCTGCAGATTACCAAGGTAGAGAGAAGCATTTTCCCACCAGCTCAGAGATTGTTTTGGCGTGGGGGAGGGAGAACATTTGGTACCCACCCACTTCTTGCCTAGGCCCACCCAAAATCTGCTGTCTGGCTACGCCCTTGCTTGGATCTCCAACTGTGTTTCACTGAACAGCTCAATAGCACTTAAATAACTGGAGAAGGGGAGGTAAAGAAAGGGCTCACACAAGCCCAGGGAGGAGAAGGTAAAGGGACCAACAGCGACAGAACCTGCCATCAGGTAGCAGGGGTGGTCCCAGGGTGTAGTCCTCGATTGGAGGGAAAGGTCATTCCCAGCTGACCTCTCAGGACAGAGATAGTAAGAATGACCAGGAAGTAACAGTAAGTAACAAAGGAGCCAAGCTTGACTGAGAGGAGGATGTGTACAGCACTGCGTCTGTCTAGTAGCGCTATAGAAATGATTAGTAGTAGTAGTAGTAGGTCTAGCAGGAGGATAGACCACTAGTAACTGACTTGATACAAACAAGCAGGTGTGACTGCATTACATGTGAGACTACATTACACACAATGCATTGCTCATATATCTTTGCAGTGAGAACTGCAGCAGTAAAAATCCTTAGAAGTGAGGATAACAGTAAAGGTATTAAACACATTTTAGGCCCACACTATAAACTAGAACACAGGGCAACTGTTAGCATAGCTTAGTAAACAGGGGAGATACTTTTTTATTGATAAACATTTCTCCTTTTTTAAAGACTTAATAATTAGTCCATACTTGAGGCTGAAATTTTGTAGGATTATGCAGTTGATGTCCCTCTATATTATGGTATAAATAAGTCACATACCCCAGTTTTGGTACCTATTCACTCAGCGGGTCACATTTCTTCTTTGTTACTGATATTTTTGGGGTGGATGGTTTGACCCTGCAGTTTTTCTTCCTCTTTTAATCTTGCAATTGGAACCAGGGCTGGGATCTGGTGCCAAGAGCCTTTGTTTCACTTATCCTATATAATAAAATGCACCTCCAACATTCTGAAGCTGACTGCATGGCTGAGGCATTCCTGCTCTCTGTATCCATCTCCTGAATTGACATCACGTATTTCCAGGTTCGTCACAAGCAGCAGTGACCAACCACACGAGGTTTCTCGGCTTCAGAATGTTGGAGGTGCATTCTATTAAATAGGATTGGTCAGTTCCTTGAAGCGCAGCCAGAGTTCAGCGTCCTGCACAGTAACGCTCAGACAGCAGAGAGAGGGGGAGGGCCTGATACCAGAGAGAGAGAGGGAGGAAGGGGGGCCTGAAACCAGAGAGGGGGGGAGGTATCTCTGTCACACACACTTTCTCTCACATACTCTCTCTCTCTCCCTCACAGTCAATGTCTTTCTCTCTTTCACTCTCACACACTCTGTCACACACTGTATCACATTCACTCTCTATGTGTCACACAGTCACTCACACACTCTCTTGGTCTCATACACTCAGTCTCACAGAGAGTCTGGGTCTCACACACACTCTCTCTCTCTCGCACACACTGTATCTGTGTGAAACACACACTCTCTCTCTCACACTGTGTCTCACATAAGCACTTGCACACACTCTCATTCTCACACACACACGCTCACAGACACACTTGCACCCAGACTCACTCTCTCTCTCACACACACTCGCACATTCACTCTCTCTCTCTCACTCACTGTCACTCTCACATACACTCTCTCAAACATACACACTCCGAGGAAAACCTTGCTAGCGCCTGTTTCATTTGTGTCAGAAACGGGCCTTTTTTACTAGTTGAATTTATATTTCATTCTCTACATAAATGGTCTAGACAGATTCCAAACAAAACTTGCATAAAACATAGCACCACAAGTCAGGATATCACATACAATATATACAATACAACTGGTTCCTAAATGACCAGTCAGTAAATTAAGCCATAACAATTTGTCTCATGTGTTTTTATAGAAAAATGAAGGCAGATAAAAACCATATGGTCTATCCAGTCTACCTAGCCATACCATCTACTATCCCTTACTCTCCCCTAGAGATTCTATGTACCTAAAGCCTGTCAAACAAAAAAGGCCTTCAACTACTTTCTGAAGGCAATATAAATCTGCTTGTACCTGCAAAGTGCTGGACAAGAAGTTTTATAACATTGGTCCAGCTGCCGAAATAGGCATCTTTTATCAGTCTATCGAGTGTAGGAGTGGCCTAGTGGTTAGGGTGGTGGACTCTGGTCCTGGGGAACTGGGGAACTGAGTTTGATTCCCACTTCAGGCACAGGCAGCTCCTTGTGACTCTGGGAAAGTCACTTAACCCTCCATTGCCCCAGGTACAAATAAGTACCTGTATACAATATGTAAGCCGCATTGAGCCTGCCATGAGTGGGAAAGCGCGGGGTACAAATGTAACAAAAAAAAAACATGCAATAGAAAGAATCGCCAGTTTCTTAGGATCAGCTGATCTAGAAACTTAGACAGAATCAAAAATGTGAAAAAAATGACAAAATTCTCAGGTACATCATATTTAATACCCAATTAATTAAAGAACAAATCTTAAATATAATACACTGGGGCTCATTTTCAAAGTACTTACCCCCCCCCCCCCCACACACACACACACACACACACATACTTTTACAAAGCCACGATAGCAGCTGCTGGTGCGGTAATGCCAACACGGCCCATTGAAAGTGAATGGGCTGTGTCGACATTACCAAACAGCTTTGAAAAAAGGGGAGGGGGGTTGGACTTACAAAGTTCCATAGGTTACTCTGGAGCTCATTTTCGAAACAGAAAAATGTCCAAAAGGTAGCACAAAACGACAGATGGACATTTTTCTTGCCAAAACATCCAAATCATTATTTTTGAAATACATTTTTAAGACATACACAGTTCATCTGCAGTGCATCCAAATCACAAGGGGGCGTATCAGGGGCATGTTGGGGGTTGTGGGCATTCCCAAAACTTGGAAAATTTTTCTGCCATAATGGAACAAAACAAAAATGTCCAGGGGCAGGGCTAAATGTTAGACATTTTGGTCTAGACCTGTTTTTATCACTACTAAGTCAGAAAAAGGTGCCCTAAATGACTAGATGACCACTAGCATGACCCACTTACTACCCCAGTGGTCACTGACTCCCTCCCATCTCCCAAAGATGTGAAAGAAACTGTACAAACCAGCCTCTATGACAGTTTCAGATGTTATGGCCAGTCCTATTAGAGCAGCAAGCAGGCCCCTGGAGTAGCCATGGGTTCGGTGCAGTGCACTGTATAGAAGGAGACCCAGGCCAATATCCCACTCTAACTGTTTTATACTTTTGGTGGTAATCAATAGAAACAAAATAAAACATGGAAAAGAAAATAAGATGATACCTTTTTTATTGGATATAACTTAATACAATTTTTGATTAGCTTTCGAAGGTTGCCCTTCTTCGTCAGATCGGAAATAAGCAAGTGTTGGTAGATGACAGTATATATAAGTGAGACATCAAAGCATTTCAGTGACAGTCTAACAGGATGGGGGTGGGTAGGTGAGAGGAGGGTGACAAACAGAGCAATACAACTTTATGGTTTATAATGGGCTAGAAAACCCAGATCTTTGTTAAGTCCTGTCTGGTGGGTGTCAAAATATTTAATCATTTTGACTTCAAAGGTCTTACGTTCCTGTATTGTTTTAAAGTTACCTTTCAGGATTCTTACTATGAAATCACTGGTACAGTGTTCTGGTTTTGTAAAGTGCTGCCTCACAGGAGTGGAATCCTGGCTGGCACTAGCATTTTTCATGTGATGTCTATGGTGGAAAGTGCAAGCTTTCCAAAACTCACCAAAAACCTACTGTACCTACATATAGGTGACACTTGCAGGCATGAGGATTATTGTAGTGGAGTACAGTTGGGTACAGTAGGTTTTTGTTGGATTTTGAAGGTTTTGCTATACAATATAAGGGGGCAATGGTGAGATGTGTACCTGGGAGCTCTTATATGAAGTCCACTGCAGTGAACCCTAGGGTTGCCCACAGCTCTTCTGGGATGTCTGTGTGGTCTGTCTCCTGCTGGCACCTCCTACATCCCAGTGGCTTGATTTTGTGTGCTTTTCACTTGGACTTTTTTTTTTATGGTCCAAAAATATAGATGCACTGAGTATAACAACGTCTAGCAAATGGCCATTTTCAAAACAAAAAGATAGACGTTTTTCTAGTTCAAAAATGGCCATGTTCACTACTGGATTTTTGGACGTCTTCCTCAAAACGTCTAACATTGGATTTAGACGTCATATTGAAAATGCCCCTCCACGTAACTTTATAAGTCTAAGTACTTTGAAAATATGCCAAAAATCTCACTGGAAGCCAATGCAACTCTAAGAAACAATGCAATATGCAACAGCTACCTGGTTGTTTTTTTCCAGCCTACTGTATATCTATCCCCTCCCAGTCCTCCTAGCCCAGTCATCATGGTGATAATCCTCCATCAGGGATCATATCAGGATTCCTTCTGAAAACCTGCAATAGTGGGCTATAAATCTCACTACTTGAGGCCACCATTGCATTATGAATTAGATTTGAGCTGTGAGTGTGGAAAAAAATTCTACATTAGAAATATACTTAATATAATATTAATAGTAGGCTAGAGTCTAGTATATATATGACCATGTTCTGAATGTGTATTACTTCACTATTTAACTATAAAAGCAAGGTTAAGCTGTTAGGTGGCCCAGGGACCTTTAGGAATGGAAAAGTATTGTAAGTTATTTGATTCTTAATTTGGGAGCAATTTATGACTCCAATATATATGGATAATCTGATGGTCAAGAGGTGAAGGAGACTACCACGGAGATGATAAACCATACTATGCAGTCAGTATACTAACCTATGCTCCTATAATAATGAATCTCTTTATGTACTCTTGTGATCCTTTTGTGTTCAAGATGCCAAATTCCCTATAAAAGAAGCTGGCCATTTTCCAGAATACAGAGCATACCATGTCTGCCATTAAGACTTGTATGTTCTCATATGTCGATATATCGATAAACAGTTGTTAAATTGAGCACAGGCTAGTGTTGTTTTTTATTTACAGTCGCTACCTTTGCAGTATCTCCAGCCCTGGTTGACTGCAGAAGTGAAAGACCTGAGCAGGAATCAAACCCAATTTTCTCTATATGGTAGTGCCACTGATCCACCAGGCCAGCCCCATTAGTCCTCATTGGGAAGCGACTTTTATACAACTCTACAGTCATTATTGCTTTGTTAAAACTAATGAGCACAATGAAAGAGTTAGCAGAGCACCATTTTACTTTGGGGGGAGAGGGTGGAACAAACAAACCAACCTCCATCTCCTACTCCCATCTCCAGCTTCCTCCATTGTTCTTAGTCTTCATTTTACTTAATACATTCTTTGCACAGATATAAAATCTGCACTTGAATATCCAGGACCAGATTTATGTATATTGTGCCCCCCTAAACTGTAATATTTAAGAGCCCCCCCCCCCCCAATTAAGGAGGAAGTAGATTGTAGGTTTAATACTTTTTCATACTAGTGAAGCGTGAGTTCCTAAAGGTGTAGCTTGTCTAGCCCATACATAAATCCAGCCCTGTGTATATCTCTGGCTTGGTTCCTTATTGCTGATGCTGCCTATACAGGTAGTTGTGTAGGAGTCACAAAACGGCCAGGTGCCTCCAGATGCAGAGTGATGTGCCTGAATACATGTAAAGGATCAGCTGAGTGGACTGAGTCATAAAATCCCAGGTCTAGATTTTTTTTTCCTCTCTCTCTCTCTCTCTCTCTCTCTCTCTCTCTTTCTCTCTCTCTGGCAGCCACAGCTCACTGCTCTGGCTCCAGCTTGAATTTCCAATTTTCTTTCCATGAAAGCTAATCTATCACAGGCAACCTTTCTACTGCCTTCAAATTTCATGGGCCAGCAGGGTCCATCACTGTGCTTCCTAATAAGAAAAGTAAAAGGCACGAGTGGTGTCAACATAACATTATTAAGGATTAGAAGCTCTGTTTGTCAGAGCTCATGCTAACCTGATTTAGATGAGCTTCTATGAGATTGTTTTGATCCAGCACACATGGAACCAGGGCTGGGATCTGGTACCATAAGCTCTGTTTCACAACTACCTGTGGATTTTCCCCTCTTTTTCTATTCTGTACTTAATTCACAACCCAGTCGGTGTAGCGACTATAGTCATGGACCCTGAATCTGGCCACCAAGTGTCATTGTTGTGTGATGAGTAGGACTCGCTACTGTAGGTGTCTACAGCATTCCTCATCTAAGCCAGCCCAGGAAGTGGAAGATTTGAGCTGTTCATGGAGGAAAATCCTGGAGAAAGACCGAGGTCATCTGCCAAGAGTTTGTATGGGAATGGTGTAGATATTACACTGTTCATGGAAGAAAGTGTTTATGAACAACTTGAAAAACTGAAGGTAGACAAAGCCATGAGGCTGGATGGGATACATCCCAGAATATTGAGGGACTTCTTAAGGATTTATTTAATAGATCCTTGGAGAAGAAAGAAGTTCTGAGGGATTAGAGATGAGCTGATGTGGTCCCTCTCCACAAAAATGGGAACAGGGAAGAAGTGGGAAGCTACAGGCTGGTAAGCCTCACTTCAGTGGTTGGAAAAATGATGGTAGTGCTGCTGAAGAAAAAGATAGTGAACTTTCTGGAATCCAGTGGGTTGCAAGATCCAAGGCAACATGGTTTTACCAAAGGAAAATCCTGCCAAACAAATGTGATCAACCCTGGGTTTTGCAACCTTCAGGTACTCCGGGCTGCTGCAATTCCCTTAAATTCAGATCAAGGCCACAAACCAACCCAGTCTGAGTTTTCTTCCTTTATTCATGCCCATAAGCACACCTTCAGTTACAGTAAACAAAATGTTAATACCACAATGTTTCCCGTCCATGAAGGTCCATAACTCTTTTCTTGAGTCTGCCCCCTGACATTTTTCTTGAGGGGGGCAGACTCAAGAAAAATGTCAGGAAGTATTTTTTCACGGAGAGAGTAGTGGATGCTTGGAATGCCCTCCCGCGGGAGGTGGTAGAAATGAAAACAGTAACAGAATTCAAACACGCGTGGGATAGACATAAAGGAATCCTGTTCAGAAGGAATGGATCCTAAGGAGCTTAGCCGAGATTGGGTGGCAGAGCTGTTGGCGGGAGGCGGGGATAGTGCTGGGCAGACTTACATGGTCTGTGCCCTAAAAAGGACAGGTACAAATCAAGGTAAGGTATACACAAAAAGTAGCACATATGAGTTTATCTTGTAGGGCAGACTGGATGGACCATGCAGGTCTTTTTCTGCCGTCATTTACTATAACTAGGGTCCTTTCACCTTGACCCTTTCCCCAAAGAATATATAGCTCAGATTTCATAATGTGGGCAGTCTTTGCTTAGCACACTGCCCCAGTACTCAGGTGTGGGCAGTTTACCTCCCCCTTCACAACCTTACTCCTTCACAGCTGCTTTTCCAGTAACTCTGGGTTCTCTCTTAGCAAGCTTCCTGCTCCATCTCTCCTTCTCCTCCAGCAGGGCTGGGTGCTCCTGCTTCCTCATACTCCATGGCCTCAGGCTCTGAGCTTCTCCTGGGCTCTCCTCCAGCTGATCTGCTCACCTGGGCTGGGAATGGCCCCTCTCCACCAGCTTCCTCCTTGAGGAGGCATCACGTATAACATTCCTAACCAGGGAACTTAGGTTTTGTCCCTTGGACTCCCCCCAGTTGCCAAATGGGGTAGCTTTGCCACTATCCCAGAGGAAATAGCTCTGCCTCCCTTCATGAGGGCATTCCAGTACTTCCTTCTCTTCCCTTAGTTTCAAAGGTTATCCAGGCATTATTACGGAAACATTGGACACTAAAGGGTTAATCAGGGAGCACTGCATGCTACCCGGATAAAGCTGGGTGCTACCCGGATAAAGCTGGGTTCGTGCAGAAGACCTTACCACCACCTCAATGGCTAGTGGTAAGTACTCCCCCTGAAATGGCTATGCAGCAAGTGTGAACGTACCGCACAGCCATTTCTTTTTTCCACCTTTTTACCTGCTATGGTAAAAGGGGACTCTGCACACTGCAAAACTCACTTTGTGTGTGCAACTTGAAATATTCTATAATTTGCAAGCATCACTTGGTGGCATGCCCATGGCCTGCCCATACCCTCCCATGTAAATGCCTTCCCTCCAATTACACACTAGAACACTTAGACGCCAAGATATAGAATAGCGTCTAAGATACAGACTTACCTGCCATTTCACCCCCATTTTGGCAGGTAACTGCCATTGTAATGTGGAAGTTGCATGCCAAATTAGTGCCTATATAGAACAAGGAAGGAAGATAATATCTGGAGTACAAAATTCCAAATCAGGAGACTTTAATAAAAGTTCTTTTCCAACACTCTGACTTTGACCAAACTACTTAACCTTGCTGTGCCCAGCTTGGACCAGAAGTTCCTTGGTACGGAACCACAGAAAACATGTGATTAACTATAGTGCAACAATGAAAGCATCTACTAGAAATGATGATTTATTGCTGCTTCTTTGCTGTGACCGGTGCAGGTAATAATGTATGCACATTGCTCATCAGGAACAATTTAATCCTTTTATGCTATTTGTACAATTAGCATTAAAGGCCTTATTTCTAAAAACTTCCTTATAAACACAGGATGGAAGTGACCCTTTAGAAAATAAGACTATTTGTACAATTAGCATTAAAGGCCCTACTTCTAAAAACTTCCTTATAAACACAGGATGGAAGTGACCCTTTAGAAAATAAGACACTTTAGGACATTTTAAGTAAATGTTAATGTAATCAGGACTGCCTTGTAGGTATGAGTGGGACTAACAGGTTCTTTTGAAAAGCAGAAAGCTTGTACTTCAAGTCCTTTCTGGTCAGAGCTGGTGGAAAACATATCTAATTCTCCTCCAATAATTGAAAACACAGAATAATTGTTTCCAAAAACTGATTTTATTGAACCAATGATTAGAAGAGCTTTCCAGAAGAAGAATAAAACATTTATAGTCTACGGTTGATCCAGTGAGGAATTAGATGAATCAGCTTATTATTTAACTGGTAACAGTTCCTGCCTCGATCTTGGGCAACTCTTCAGACTCCAAATAAATATAAATTGTTTTCCTAGAGTCTTCCTTCAATAAACTTTACCTCAATATTGGATGTCCTCGGTCTGTTTTTTGAAGAGCCTGATTCTGTTCCCACTCCTCTACTGCTCCTACGTTTTTTAGCATAAGTATTGCCAGATTGGGACAGACCAAAGTCCATCAAGCCCAGCATCCTGTTTCCAATAGTGGCCAATCCAGGTCACAGATACCTGGCAAGATCCCCAAAAAGTACATTTTATGCTGCCTATCCCAAGTCCAATTTACTAATGGTCTATGGACTTTTCCTTTAGGAAGCCAACCAAACCTTTTTTATTTTTTTTTATTTATACTTTCAAAACTTTACAATACAAGACAAACTTGCTAAGTAAATCAGACAGAAAATTGTAGAATTATCACATTCATCTTGAGAAGATACATTAATGCCTTTTTTATATCACAAAATAAGAGCAAAGACAAGGCGTTACTAAGAATAAATGGGGAAAAATATAGGTAAATATAACTAAAGGACAGACTTCGCACATATCATTCTTCCTTACAACTTAAACATTAGTTGGAATGTAGAAAAATCATAACTTCCTAGAGTCAATGAATACTCTTAACTGCTCTGGCTGGAAAAATATGTATTTTAAACCTTGATATTTTACCACACATTTGCTTGGATAATTCAAGAAGAAGGAGGCTCCCAATTCCTAGGTCTCTTTCCTCATGCTCAAAAAAGATTTCTTAATATCCTGCGTTTGTTTCGTTACATCCTGAAATATACGTACTGTTTTACTGTAGAACAAATCATTTATTCGGCGAAAATACAATCTTTTTATAGCTTCAACATCTTGCAAAAAACAAATTGAACCATTAAAGTCATTCTTTCTGAATGGGTGGTTGAGTGTGGCCCCGCCAGACTTTTGGCATTGGAGAAACAAGTTGCATGAGCTACTAGTGCATGAACGTAGGGCGGTGGGATCCTCCCAGAAGACCCGAAGGCGTTTTCTAGAGACCTGGGGTCCTTATATTCAGTCCCTGTCTTCACGTGCGCGAAGTTCAGTTTTAAATGGTTTATAACAGAGAGGAGTTTTTTTTTCTCTCTTTCTCCCTCTTAGGGGAGGGGGAGTATAGAGTGGGGGGAAGGGTTGGGGAATGTGAATTATGCGGTGAAATAGTAACATGAAGAAGGTCTAGTTCGTATGTTTGGGATGGGGGACAGATATTTGAGGGTTGGGGGGAGGAGGGATTTGGGGGGAGTGGGAATAAAAGTATAAAAAATTGTTGAGCATTTAAATTGTATTTCGCTGGTGTGAACTTATCTAAAGTTTACCTATGTATCTTTAATTGGTATAAACTGTTTGCACGGTGTAATTTTGATTTCAATAAAAAATGTTGAAACATAAAGTCATTCTTTCTGATTGATCCGAAATAGTGGCTTCCAACAGTTCAGATATATTTAAGTTTGTTTGTTCCATTAAACTTGCAGGTTTATCAGTTAGGGATCCTGCTTCCAAGGAGGTCTTATTCATTATGTAGTAAATTTTATTAACTGGAGGTAAAGTTTCTGGGGTATATTTCAAGATTTCGATTAAGTATTTTTTAAAGGCATCCAACGGTGTTAACCAAACCTTTTTTAAACTCAGCTAAGTTAACTGCCTTTACCACATTCTCTGGCAACAAATTCCAGAATTTAATTACACATTGAGTGAAGAAAACTTTTCTCTGATTCATTTTAAATGTACTACTTTGTCGCTTCATCTGCCATAACAGGTCACATCAAAGGTATATCAAGCCCAATATTCTTTGGCCAGTCAAGGTCACAACAACCTGGTAGGATCCCCAAAAAAACCAGAAAGATTCCATACTACTGACCCCCCAGGGATATGCAGTGGCTTTCCCTGGGTCTACCTTAATAATGGTTTATGGACTTTTAGTCCAGGGAATTGGTTTTACCACATCCTCTGGCAAAAAATTCCAGAGCTGAATTATGCATTGTGTGAAAAATAATATTTTCTCCAATTTGTTTTAAATGTACTACTTACTAACTTCATGTCATGTCCCTTAGTTCACTTTACTCCAAGCCACAACATTAAATCAAGAATATGACTAATAACTGGCCATCCACACTCTGGGACTTTCTTCTTCCCCCTCACTCCTATTTTTCTTACTACCCAAGAAAAGTAAAAGTTGGAAGTGTATTTCTTCTATCAAGTGTGAGATGTTTCTTACCCTTATTCTATGATGATGACCACCTCTTACCTCTCTCTCATATTCTGTAGTTATTTCCAAAGCTTGTCACTGGACAAAATGATGCTACTGTCCTACAGAATCAGCTGCACCTTCACCATTCCCTGTAGCAACAGGTGGTCATGAGGATGTACTTTGTATATTGGATCTTGATACAACTTTCGAGTATACCCAATTACCCCAGTGACATTCAATGTAAAGCATCAACTACAGGAGCAATCTGGGTACCGGTAGTTCCATGTCTACTAAGTATATTGGTGTAGAATCCTTTCTTCCCCAGCCCAAGTAGGTAGCTGGTGTTTTTTTCACATGCCAATCTCACAGCAGAAGCAAGACTGCATTCTGGCAGCAGAGTGAGTTGATCATTTGCCTCTTCTCTCACAACAGGGATCTGAATCTTCTTCCTCTATTAAGAATTTCTGCTGGAGGAGTCTGAGCAACAACTGCCTCTATCTCCATCAACAGCTAGACACAGCTAGTCTCCCACAGTCTCCATTTTGGAAAACCAGTTTTGGAATTCACTTGAAGTAAGTACACTACCAGGCTATACAGACCTGAACTAGGGGCAGCTGAGGCCTCATCATTCGTGAGATCTACAGGGTCAGCTCAAGTGTATCTGATGATCTAAGTGAAGCTTTAACTATGTGCTTCCCTCCTCCAGGTTATCTCAAGGTCATCCCCCTTCACCCTAGGTCTTGCATCTTCCATTCCTTTCCCTACCTCTCCTCCAAGTGGCTAGTATCTCTCCTTCCCCTCCTGTCACTACCTCAGATGAGCATCTCCCCTTCTCTTCCCTGCCCCTCCTGTGGCCATTTGCCCTTCCCTTCCCTAAATCCCCCTTCCCCATGACCAACATCTCCCTTTCTCCTCCATAGCCAGCCCCATGTGGCCAATCTATAGTATTAATTCTTCCCCTCCCAACCCTGCTACCTAGCTGTGGGAGGAGCCAGCATTTTTAGTGCACTGGCCCCCCTGACATGGCAGGACACCAACCGGGCTCCCTAGGGGTCACTGCGGTGGACTTCAGAAAAGCTCCCACGTGCATAGCTCCCTTACTTTGGGAGCTGAGCCCCCCCACCCCCCCCCCAAAAAAAAAACCCACTACCCACAAATGTACTGCACCCACTAAAACTGCTCCAGGGACCTGCATACAGCCTCTAGGACTTATTGCTGCTGTATAACTTTGGCACACCAGTTCACACCTGAAGAATAATCTCTCTGAAAAAGTCCTTTCTTGAAATATGCATGTTTACTCACAGTTAACTGCAGATCAGAGGTTGTGCCCCACTGGCAAAGAGTCCCCTGGTACTAAGTTTAGCAGTAGGTCAGAGCTGGCACAATGGTGTACAATGCCCTCTTTCAGCACCATTCAAGGTAATAACTAAGTTCTCTAACGTGGGTAACACAGGAAAAAGAACTAAAACTGGCTTACAAAAATGGCCACTACCGCATGGACTACAACAGGAAACAAAACAGGGCACACTCTGACCCAGTAAGCAGGGGGAAAGCACCAGGGGAGTACAGCATACCAACTACCAATACCTACACCCACCACAATGCATTGCTGATGTGACTCTGCAGTGCAAATAACAGAAAAAGGTATCACACTCACCCCAGAGCCACATCACAAGCAGGAAAAGGCTGTCGGAGGACAGAACACATTCTGCTGTCATGGAGGTGGGTGCGGCATTTGAGGCTGGAATACAGGCTGGAAAAAAAAGTGTTTAAAGTGGGGGAGTTTTGGGAGGGGGGGTTAGTGACCACTGGGGGAGTACGGGGAGGTCATCTCCGCTTCCTTCCGGTGGTCATGTGGTCAGTTTGGGCACCTTTTTGAGGCTTGGTCGTGAAAATAAAAGGACCAAGTAAACCCGGGAAAATACTGCTTAACGCCGTACTTTTTTTTCCATTATCGGCGAAAGCCGGTTATCTGGTAGCCACACCCATACCCGCCCATGTCCCGCCTTCGCTTCGCCGCTGACACGCCCCTTTGAACTTTCGCCGGCGAGGCGACGGAAAAGCGGCGATGCTGTCAAAAAAAGCTGCTTTCGATTATACCAATTTCGCCGCTTTTCCCAGATCGCCAGCCATCTCCCGATTTGTGTCGGGAAATGGCCGGCGATCACTTTCGATTATGAGCTGGATGGTTAGGTATCCCTTATGTTTGGTTTTCCCTTCTTTTTATAATATTTTTTAATGTTATTTTTCAGATTCATAAAGAGATTTTGGCAGCCCTTATTATATTGAAAATTTCAAGTTTCCATGAGGCAGCTCAATGAAATGAAACAGTCTGCATCAGAGATCGTTAGAAAGTTTTCTCTGAGGAGCAGGAAAATGTAGAAATGTAAGAATTTCCTGTGTATTTGATTTTAAATATCTATGGAAGCAACTTCATAACCGGGCACCTCCATTTAGGTGCCCCAAGGACATGAGGTAAGAGCTATTCTGTTACAGCAACCGGGCACCCTGATTCTGTTACTCTGGTATCAGCACTCCTAACATTTACATTCCCACAGTTATACCAGCCATAGACCTGACATAACTGCAATCACATAAATATGACAGGGATGCATTGTAAGTTACATGAGTAAGTGGGAGCCCCGCCCATTGCCTGTCCATGCTCCCTTCTGTGCTATGCCCTTACAGAATAGTGCTTAGGTATCCTGCTAGCACTTTTATGCTTAAGTGTACACCTACCCACAAAAGTGCTAGTACTCTAGTTACAGAATTGCCCTTCACATGTGGTGGTATTCATTTTATTGTAGGACTATGCACTGACCTGTGCTTCTGGGATGTCTGCTTGATGGTTTCTAATGCATTATGAAACCATTTGTAGAAATAAGCTTTGTTTAATAAGATATCAAATATTTTCATATCATTTTTCTTTGTTGTTAATAAATTTAAGTAGTAATATGATATTTACCCTGTTTAGTATTTTGCTTTTTTTTAAAGTTACTTTCTAGATATGCCAAGGGGTATTCCTGTATCTGAAAACGGAAAACTCTGATCATCTTTGATGCCTCTGCTGCAATGACTTCAACTGTGCTTTTGCTGCAGCCATTTTTTGTCCGTGTCATCCAAGGCTCAAGCAGTTTCAACTCACCCACACCCATCCCTCAGCACTGGACAAGGGTGTTTGCCTCAGGATGAATACAGGGCACTAATAATGCATCTCGTTTAACAAAAAAAAAACCCACACAAACTTCATTCAAGATATGTCTTGAAAATTTCCAGCCTAGCCCTAATAGAATAACCTATTGGCTGGCTTCATTTTATCCAAAAAAGTCAATCCAAGAATGTTGGACTTCTGGTCCCATTTCTCTCAGGGAAGTCAGAGAGGATATCTTGTTTCAAATAAATGTCACCAGTTGGTAACACTAATCCTCCACAACACCAATGACCCCTAGCTTGCCCAACTCAAGCTGAGCACAGTTGGCTGCAGTTTATGAGCTCTCTGGTCTCCAAGGAACACTCTGTCATAAGAGACAATACAAGGTCAAGGGCACGCCCTCCACTGAGTGACATCACTACATCTGGAAGACCATAGCAACACAGAGGTAAATATTCAAAAACCCACTGAGCAGGTAAGATAACTAACTGAAAGCTGGTTATCTTCAGGCAAAGTATCAGGTAAATACAAGTAGTCAGAGTTTTTACCTGAAAATTTCCCTTAACCTACGTGGTCAAATTTTGACTACCTGTATATAGTGTGCCCACCAAGTCATCTACCCACCATCATCACCACCACCACCAAGCCAGAATCCTGCTTCCTCTTTCCCTCAGGAGTTCTCGATTTAACCAGTCAAGTTTTCAGAATACCCACAATATATCACGACTGCCACCGTTCCCAAACTCACCTCCCACGGCAGGGAAGACACACTGCCAACCGAAGCTGATGCCCTTGCTTGAGGCCCGCATGGGAACAAATGCTCTCTGGAGGACCCTTGTGACAGTGTGCCTTAGGCGCACGCATGACCCACACACACCTTTATGGGAGAGTCAGTTATGGGTGCCCCTGGATGATGTTACCTCTGGACCCCACTTTAGCCAGCCAGTGCTGTTCGTTGTCACTATCGCAATGTTTCTCAACATGCCTGTTGTATGTCACCTGGGCCTCAGTCCTGTCTCATTCCTGCCAATCTTCAGTCCTGTCCTGTTTCTGCCAAGCTTCAGTCCTGCCTCATTCCTGCCAAGCTTCAGTCCTGTCTTGTTCATGCCACATTCCAGCTGTTTCCGATCCAGTTAAACCCGGGGTGCTGCCTGTCTCCAGTTCCAGTTGTTCCCGCTCTAGTGCCAGCCAAGTTTGTTACAGCTCCTTGTTGTGGCCGGTGTGCCTGTAGTCCTTGCTCCAGCTCAACCCTTCACTGACTTCTCTGTGACTCATCCGCCATCACCTGGGATTATTATTATTATTAGCATTTGTATAGTGCTACCAGATGCATGCAGCGCTGAGCACCTGATACAAAGAGACAGTCCCTGCTCAAAAGAGCTTACAATCTAAATAACACAGACAGACAAGACAGTTACGGGTGAGGGAAGTAATGGGTGAGAAGGGAGGAAGGGTCTTCAGGTCCAAGGACTCACGACGGTGCAAAGGCTCACATTCAGGCAGTAACACAATGAATATACCTGAGATAAATTTCCATAGAATATAGGTAATGCATGGAAATTTATCTCATGCATATTTTTTCTGATTATCCCCAAAAGCTAACTGGTTATACTTTATAATTTACAAGTAATAAAAACAATGCAGGTTACAACTGATGCATGTAGGGGGAAGGGCATGGGGGTAGCTTTTAACAGGGCACCCTGGTCCATGTAGCATAAAGGTGATATACAAATGCCAGCAAACACACAGTTGCAGATGCTCCAAAGATGGTATAAATGGGCAAGTGTACTCTATGCATGTACCTGCATGATTTTATAAAATATACACGTATATTGTAAATCTGCCTCTGCTCCTCCCAAACTACTCATGATCTTGCAGGTGCAATTATATATACATGTGTGTGTAAATAGCTGCAAATTTTTTAACAGGCCTTTCCCAAATATAAAACTGACTTTATAAATAGAAAATACTAAAGGGAATTTTTTTTCCTTTTAATTTCATTTTATTTATTACTTCAAAATTCTCATTAAAGCAAAGAACATCTACACAACTACAATATCTCTCTATATAAAAGGCAACACCAACGTTCTATGAAGCCTCCAGCCGGAAGTGTGAAGGGGGCGAGATATCCGGTTTCTCTATGAGTGTCTGCCCCGCCCTCTCTGTAACACAGTCAGTGAAGGAAAACAGCAGAGCACGAAATCAAATCGCTGGCTCTGTAACAGTGAAGGACTCAGAGGGGGGAGGGGAGAGAGGCCAGAGGGCAGGGACACACACACTCCCACATGCACACAGAAGAAAACATTGCTAGCCCCCGTTTCATTTGCATCAGAAATGGGGCTTTTTTACTAGTATATATATATATATATATATAATAGATAAAATACAAAAAAAGTCAATTCTGTAATTGGGCGCGTGCCATTACACGTATGTGCTTCTAAGTGCTAACTGGCTGTTACACTTATATGTGTACTATACTCTATTCTATAAAGGAGTAAGTGCTATAGCACTTAACTGCAAGGGGATGTACATTTGGCTGGAGCATGGGAGAGACATGGGCGTGTCTCCAACTTACACACATAATTTATAGAATATTATAAGTTATGTGCATTGCCTGGTGAGTTTATCCCTGCCTCAAAAGCAAAGTAACAGCACTAACTCCCAGGACTCAAAAAGTAACAACTTTATCTCTTCTTCCCCCTCCCCCAGTCCTCAAAACATATGATGGGTTGCTGGCAGGTAGAGTTTAGTCCTGGACTTTAGTACTGCTTTATTATGACAGGCTTTCTGTATAGGTCTGGAATGTGTTTTTTGCAGGGTTTGGATATTGAAGCTTTGAAGCCCCATTCCCCCTCCCCCACATCCTTCAGCGTTCCTCACTATATTATAGGGGTCCATTTTAAATTTTTCTCCCAGGGTCCATTCAATCCTAGCTACAACACTGAGTCTGGTGTTTTATACCAGTCCCACTTTCCCTCCAAGAAAGGTCTCCTCCCATAATTACATCACAGGTCAGGAAAGTCTTCTCCTGTTCTGGGAACTGTAGGTATATAAACAGATCACAGTACAATATTCTAGAAAGCCACTAGAGGTCTCTTCCATTTGAGCATGACAGAACCGTAGAGGTCTCTACATATGTTCGGTACAGAAAAGATCCTCATCCCATGTGCCTTTATAAAATAAAGTGTAAATAAGAACCTATTTGCTTTCTCAACCTAGGCAGCCTGTTAAAAAATGAGCCTCCACACAGCACAGATTAGTCAATTCACAGATATAGCAAATAATTGACAGAGCATAGTAACATAAAGGGGCATTTTCAATATGATGTCTAAGTCTGCATTGAGACGTTCTGCCGAAAACATTTCAAATCAACATCTAGCACACAGCCATATTTGAACCAGAAAAACATCTACATTTCTGGTCTGATTATGACTTTGAGCTAGATGTTTCCAGACTCAACACATCCATGTAAGTACTATTTTTTTTTTTGGGGGGGGGGGGGGAGTCCCAGGGGAAAATGGGGAAAACCAAGCTATAGGGAGGTCCATGGCAGCATTCCTAGTGAACTGGCCACACAGATATCCCAGTAGTGCAGCCTAGTGGTCAGTACAGTGGACTTAAATAAAGGGCCCAGGTACAAATCCTACCTAAACCCCTTCATATTGTATGGTGAGCTCTTCAGGAACAGAGAAAAACTACTGTACCTAAAGATCTACCACTATAATAGCCCCCACACTTACAGGTAACATATACAGTATTTAGGTAGAGGAGGTATTTCTATATTCCAGGAGGTCTCACAAATTTGTACTGAAATGAAAGAGTTAAAGTGGGAGTTAAAGTGGGAATTGGTGTGGAGGAGTGGCCTAGTGGTTAGGGTGGTGGACTTTAGTCCTGGGGAACTGAGGAACTGAGTTCGATTCCCACTTCAGGCACAGGCAGCTCCTTGTGACTCTGGGCAAGTCACTTAACCCTCCATTGCCCCATGTAAGCCGCATTGAGCCTGCCATGAGTGGGGAAAGCGTGGGGTACAAATGTAACAAAAAAAACCAAAAACAAAACCTGGGTCCCTTTGTTTACTGTCCACTGACCACTAGGCTCTCCATCCACTTGCTTGCTGCTTTCTTAGGAATGGCCATAGTATCTGGAGCTGTCATAGAGCCTGGTATCTACTATCACTGAAACGTCTTTGGCGGTGGGTGGGAGGGGGTCAGTGACCACTGGGGGATTAAGGGGGGGGGGTCATGCCTTCATTCCTCCAGTGGTCAGCTGGTTAGTTAGGACACCTTTTTCTGACTTAGTCGTGACTAAAACAGGTCAAGATAAAAACGTACTTCTTTTCTTTAAAGTCCGCCCAAAGCACGCCCCCTTGCAATTTAGATGAAATGTGGAGTAAAATGTCCCAATTCTGAGTTTCAAAAATTGCAACTTAGACATTTTGCTGAGCAAAACGTCCATCTGCCGCTTTGTGCTGCTTTTGAGACATTTTTCTGTTTTGAAAATGAGCATCATAGTAAATGACAGCAGATAAAGAGTTCAGCCAGTCTGCCCATCAACAGATCCTGATCTGTCTTTTCCCATTTGCAGGAGTCAGGTCGTTGAAGTCTGCCCAGCATTGGATTTACTTCCAAACTACTGGAGAGCACCACTGCTGGCCATCATAACACATCAATATCCAAGAGTTTTGTTTTAATTCCATCCTCTTTCTATTTAGAGATTCTCTGTGTTTATCCCACACATTTTTTAATTTCGTCTCTGTTTTTGTCTCCACCACCTCCACCAGCCATATGGCAATGAGCTCTATTTATGAGATAACTTTCTGTGCTAGGATGAGTAAAAAATGAAGCTATCTAATAATAAGGAATGGCAATTATATCAGTTGATACCCAATGGAGAATGAATCTGATTGGCTGTCAACAAAACAGAGGTTCATGCAAAAAATTATTATATTGGTATACATTTGAATAAGTAACAGTCAAACACATAAGCAGTGGTGTGCTGGAGTGGGCTCTCACGGGCTCGCAAGAGCCGTTTGTTAAGGTTTTAAGAATTTTGGGAGCCAGTTGTTAAAGTAGGCCTCCCCATGGCTACTTTAACAACTGACTCCCAAACTGTGGGCATGGGCCCCCTCCTGAATTCTCTTTTACTTTGCTGGCAGTGTTGCTGGCCCCACCAGCCAAGTAAATAGACTGCTGCTGCCCCCTGCTCCTTGTTTCTGACTCTGAGCATCAGGCTGGGACTTTTCATGCAAGCGCAAGAAGGTTCCATCATGCTGTTCAGAGCTAGAAACAAACAGCAGAGAATGATGGCAGTCCATTTATTGGCTGGTAGGGCACGGCAAAGGTATGCCTAGCGTGCCCGCACAAGGGAGGGGAGAGAGAGGCATGTATTCCCCCCCCCCCCCCCCCCCCACACACACACACACAAATTTCAGGGCCGGCTATGCCCAGAGAGAGAGCCCATTGTTAAAAATTTACCAGCACACCCCTGCACATAAGGCTCACTTCATGCAGAGTTGCCAAGGAGACCTGATTTTTTTAGTGAGATATTTTAGGACATGCCCATAGCCCACCCCACTCTGCTCACCTCCTGGCTCTACCCCCGGCACACCTCAATTCCACAGATGTAGCACCAACAAGCCACTCCCTCCTCCAGAAGCAGGAGATGCCTTAATAAAACATCATCTCCTGCTGCTAGAGGACCAGTCTTACGACAAGAGCGGTGAGATTTTGCAGCAGGAGACAACATCTTATTAATGTATCTCCTGTGGCACTGCTGAGTGGGAGTTCTTGGCTCCCCAGATGGAGTACGGAGGATGACCCATGAAAACAGGAGTCTCCCACTGAATGCAGGAGACTTGGCAGGTCTGCTTCATAACAAGTGGAGGAGGAGCCTAATGGTTAGAAGAGCAGGCTGAGAACACAAGAAGCCAAGTTCAAATCCCACAGCTGCTCCTTATGCTTTTTATTTTTTAGTGACAAATATTGGGCCCTCATTATGGGTGACATTAATGTCTCTGATATCATATGCAGTACATCTGTCATATGCTTCTTTTTTTTTAAATTTATAGTTTTGAAATTACATCAAGAAAAATCTTGAAACACACCAAACATGATTACTCGAAGAAAACCCATACAGAAAACATCGATATCACTCAAACTAGACAATAATCAACTAGACTAGACCACATTAGGGGAGGACACCCAATCCAAAAAAATGCCAGAGGAAGTTGGTCTAAGTAAGAAATATAGAAAAAGAGCAAATGCAGTGGGTCATGTCCAT
This sequence comes from Microcaecilia unicolor, assembly GCF_901765095.1. Classification (NCBI taxonomy): domain Eukaryota; kingdom Metazoa; phylum Chordata; class Amphibia; order Gymnophiona; family Siphonopidae; genus Microcaecilia; species Microcaecilia unicolor. The sequence goes on along the minus strand of NC_044031.1, from coordinate 672,841,724 downwards.
ATTAATTTACCAGTTCTAGATGAGACAAAAGCCGATAATGTTAGTGTGAGGTATGAGAACAATTAGAAACCATTGGTGAAATGCATAAGACCAAAAACATTATAGGAAAGGATAATGGATGGCACTAGGAGGTAGAAGTCAATGGATTGTTATGACACAGTCTCTGGGAAGAGAAAGGTTTTTAGCCTCTTCCTGAAGCTAAGGTAGCTGTTTTTTGTTCCGATGGCAATAAGTAGAGAATTCCATATTTTAATTTCAAGTACATGGAATAGAGAGCTGAAAATCTTCTGATTTTGAGGACCTGGTGAAGGAGGCCTAAACATTATTTAGGTTCCAATGGAAAGGCCTTGGAGAAAAAAGTGGACTTTAAGGATAGCCTTAAATCTAAGAAATGAAAATTCAGTTTGCAAATGTAGGGGAAGAGCATTCCAGAGAGCAGGAACAAGTACTGAAAAGAAGGAAGTTCTGGCAGATTGTGAACGGATTTGGAGGAAGGAGGGTATCACAAGAATGTGTTGTTGGGAAGAGATTAGCACAGCCTTTTTTCTGTCCTAATTTTATCCAGGCAGTTATCCAATTACCTCCTAATTCTATAAATCTGTAGGCATGATTTTACGCTTAGCAAGCAAAATTGCATGTGCAGGTTATAGAATAGTGTCAGTTACACACGTAACTTAATATAATAATTAGCTGCTAATTGGCTATAATTGGTGTTAATTGGCAATAATAAAGGGCTATGCGCATAACTGCTCTTAGTCAGGATTCTACAAATTGTGCGCACAAAATCCATAGCACAACTGCAATGGAGTATGGACCTGGGAAGGGCATGGTTGGGTCAGGGGCATGTTTAGCACTTACTTACATGGGTTATAGAATACGCTCAGTTACGTGCCTAATAATAGGTAGGTAGAAGTGCTCATGTTGTGTAACTGAGGACTTACACTAGTATTCTTTATCAGCAAATACATATGTAATTGCTGATATAGAATTTGCAATTATACCTTAATTCTATAAAAGTTGCCAAAAATTGCATAAATTTGAGAACATATCCAATGTTGGTGTGCAATTTAATTGAATAATGAGCTAATTAGCACCAGTTAGCTTTTTAACAAGCAACTGTTGACACTAATTAGATTTAATTAGCACTTATGCATGTAAATTTAGGCATGAGTAAAAAGAAAAGGGGTGTGGAAATGGAAGGTCATGGGCGGAACGGGGAAATTCCTAACATTTACAGACTTTGTTATAGAATACGGGGAATATGCGCCCAATTTAGGCATGTACATTTGCACCTCGTTTTGCTTGCTGAAAATGGCTGCACCCAAATTTAGGCACCATCCCCAGGCATAAGCGCCATTCTATAAACTGTGCCTAACTTTAAGTGTAGCTTTCAGAATAGCGTTTTTCAGTGCCAATATTTTCAGTGTCATATTTATTTATTTATTTTTGTACCCCGTACTTTCCCACTCATGGCAGGCTCATGCGGCTTACATGGGGCAATGGAGGGTTAAGTGACTTGCCCAGAGTCACAAGGAGCTGCCTGTGCCTGAAGTGGGAATTGAACTCAGTTCCTCAGTTCCCCAGGACCAAAGTCCACCACCCTAACCACTAGGCCACTCCTCCATATATAGAATTCACCCCTTAACGTGCATCATCCCAGCACCTAATGATAGGCGACATGTACCGAATTACCATTGTAACATAGTAAACGACTGCAGATAAAGAAGACCTGAACAGTCCATCCAGTCTGCCCAACAAGATAACCTCATTTTACATGGTATGTAATACTTTATATGTATACCTGAGTTTGATTTGTCCCTGCCTTTCTCAGGGCACAGACCGTAAACGTCTGCCCAGCACTGTTCCTGTACTAAAAGTTCTGAAGCTAATGTCGAAGTCCCTTAAAATTTACACTCCAGCCTATCCATATCTATTCAGTCATGATCAGGGCACAGACCGTAGAAGTCCGCCCTGCACCAGTTTTACTCTCCAAATACCGGTGTCGCCACCCAATCTCCACTAAGATTCCATAGATCCATTCTTTCTAAACAGGATTCCTTTGTGTTTATCCCATGCACATTTGAATTCCATTATTGTTTTCATCTCCACCATCTCCCACGGGAGAGCATTCCATGTATCTACCACTCTCTCTGTGAAAAAATACTTCCTGACATTACTCCTGAGTTTGCCCCCCTTCAACCTTAATTCATGTCCTCTTGTTCTACCACCTTCACATCTCCAGAAAAGGTTCATTTGCAGATTAATCCTTTCAAATATTTGAACATCTGTATCATGTCACCCCTGTTTCTTCTTTCCTCCAAGGTATACATGTTCAGGTCAGCAAGTCTCTCCTCATACGGTTTGCAACGCAAATCCCATACCATTTTCATAGCTTTTCTTTGCACTGCTTCCAGTCTTTTTACATCTTTAGCAAGATATGGCCTCCAAAACTTAACACAATAATTCAAGTGGACATTGTGTTCCCCCCTTGGTGTACTGAATATCATTGCTAACTGGGTAACTTCCAGCTCTGTCCATGCTGGGATATATTCAGCTCCACTAGAACCAAGACTACCGCTACCTAAGTAAATAGCAGGCAATTTCTCAAACCCATGCTACTAGAACATACTGAAATATTTTTTTCTTTTTTCAAATAAATTTTGTATGAGTGTGCCCTCAGTAAATTCCACTGTATTTTAAGCAAACAGATTTACTGATGCCCCGTGGTATAGCACTTCTTTCATCGGGCTACTCTTTTTTTCTTTTTTGTGCATGCTATTTGTGTCTTATAGTGATACAATTGCTGTGGTCATCCACCAATATTTTAAACTAACATAATCCATCCATCAATCAATCGTCAACTTGAACTTATCTTTATCAAGTGTCAGCGTTCTCACTGAGTCCTTGCTCCACTGACTGGAAGAGCAGGAACAACTGTTGATTTCTGACTGCCTTCCCCTGGAAGCGCCCGACACCCCGGGTTTCACATTTCTTTCCTCAGGGACTCAGGTTAAAGCTGTCTTCTCTTTACTGAGGGCACTCTCATACAAAATGTATTTGAAAAAAAGAAAAAATATTTCAGTATGTTCTAGTAGCATGGGTTTGAGAAATTGCCTGCTGTTTATTTAGGTAGCGATAGTCTTGGTTCTAGTGGAGTAGATTTGACTGTTTACCAAAGACTGGGGGAGTTTTGTTTGAATATCCAGAGGTGGGATATATTCAGCAGCATTATTCAGATAATCTGAGTATGGACTCAGATAATGGGACTTATCTAGGGAAAAGTCATTCCTACCCAGATAGGTCCTACTGAATATCAGTCTATCAGACTATAAGCCCTCAAGGGACAGGAAAATACATACAGTACCTGTGTGTAACCTTAAGCTACAACTGCAAAAAAAAAAAAAAACCATGAACTAGATCAAAGCTTCATAACATATTACCGTAAATATGAGCTGTATTTTAATCATGGATCTTTAAACAAAATGCTTTTTTGTTACTTTTGTTTCCAGCTAAAGATCAAATGTTCAGTACAAATTATTCTCCCCCCCCCCCCCCCCCCCCCCCCCCCCCCCCCATTTTTGTAACAGGTGAAATCTGAAGGCTATTGGCTTCTTGCACAAGACATTTGCCACCAGTGACTTTTGCATGTTCAGTGATACTTTGGTGCCACCTCCTGGTTATCAAGAATCAAATTCATAACCAATATGTCTGCTAACCTCTTTTTTGGCCCTACTGTCTCCTTTCTGAATCTTATCTCTCCCTAGTTGCCTTTAATTCTCATCTTAAGACACATCTATAAAATAAAGGGTGACACCTAATTTTTTTTCTTGCTTGTTTATAGTTAGTCATTCCTTACTAGCCACTAAATCATTGCACTTAAACCTGCTGCACCTGAAAACTGAGACCCTAGAGCAATTTGAAGGGGAATAAAAGCATTGTATCACCAGCATACAAGCATTAAGAGACACTATGAGGCTCATTTTCAAATACACAAAGTACCACAGGTTTGAGCCCCCATTTTGTTTTTCAAAAACAGTGCATCTATAATAAAGCAGTGGGAATAAATATAGAGACATAGAAAATGATAGAGGAAACCCATTTGGCCTATCAAGCATGCTCATCCATTCCAACTGTCAAGACTCGAGGCCTCAATATCTTGGAGTATAACCTTGGCACACCAGAACACACCTGAAGTCTCTATTATTTTCTGAAGTTTCTTTATTGCATAAACACAGGTAATTTACTCACAGTCAGATGTTCAGAGGTATGGCCCCAGGTCACAGAGACTCCATAGTCCAGAGGGCTGTATCAGTGGTTGGAGATAGAAGTCTGAAAGAAGGCAGTTCTATTGCAGAGGTGAGAAACGATTGAAGTCAGGTAGAAATAGCTCAGCGCTGGGTGACTGGAGAGTGCAATATCTTACTAGGAAGATATATTCAAGGTAAAAACCCAAGTTCGCTCCAGGGAGTCGGGAGCAGGACAAGTACTGGCCAGAAGCGAGATGGTGAAATGCCTCGTGGCCAGAGAGGCAGGGGGGGTCAAGAAGACTCACAAGCACAGGGAGGAGGAGTTAGAGACCAATCGGGACAGAGCCTGCCGTAAGGTGGCAAGGGTGGTCCAAGAGGACGGCCCCCGATTGGAGGGAAAGGTCATGCCTAGCTGACCTCTCAGGACAGAGTTAGTAAGAATGATCAGGAAATAACAGCAGTTAGACAAAGGGGGCCAAGCTTGGCTGAGAAAGAGAGGAGGTCTAGGTGGAGCCCCAAACCAATGGTAACCGTTCTTAGACAAATAGGCAAGTGTGGCTGCGTTTACCTGCAAACTACATTACCCACAATGCATTGCTCACATAACCCTGCAGTGAGAACTGCAACCATGAAAGTCCTTAGACATGAGAGTAACAGTAAAGGCGTTAAACACATTTTAGGATCACATTACGAACTAGTGCAAGGCTGTCGGAGGACAGAACACCAACTACTAAGCTCCGCAATCCCTTCCTTTCCCTTGAAGATCCTCTGTGCTTATCCCATGCTTTTTTATATAGTCCCCATTACTTCCACTGGGAGTCCATTCCACATAGCCACTACTTTTCCCATAAATAAATATTTCCTTAGTCCTGTCCTCTTTCACCTTCATCCTATGAACCCTTGTTCCAGAGCTTCCTTTCAACTGAAAGAAGCTCACCTTCTGTGCATTTATAACATGGAGATATTGAAATATCTATCATATCTCTCCTTTCCCACCTTTCCTTCAGAATAGACATATTTATATTTCTAAATCTGTTTCCATATGCTTTATGATGGAGACCATTAAAAATTTTAGTAGCTGCTCTCTGGATCAACTTCATCCTGTTTCTATCTTTTAGAAGATATGGCATTCAATAACCTGCACAGAGCAGCAGTCCAAACTCTAAAACCCTCAGATCTTCAGTATAGTAGTACTGGGGGTAACCTACATGAAGTAGCAGTTACAACACTAAAAGCATCTTGTCTACAAGAAAGCTTTGGGGAAAACCTGTATAAAATAGCAATATGGAGATGTCAACGAGGGTGGGCCCGGTGCCCAAGTAAGATAAAGCCACTCATTAGTTGCAGGTAAAGAGAAAGAGCAGTCATTAAACCTGGTAGGTCAGGCGTCCTGTTCTGTCACAGGTAGGAGAAAAAAGACAACATAAAACTAGTCCTTAAATATAACAATGTCCTCCTGTAGCATGCTGCTACAGGGTCACGGTGTACCTTATGGCCTCTCAGTCTAGCAGCACACTTTACTTGTCCCTGACCTGGTTCCTCAAATTATCAGAGAATCTCTAGCAATTACTCAGGTCAAGGTTCTCAATTGAACTTGGCCTACTTGACTGTAGTGGTGGCAGTTCACATATAAGTGGTGGAGGCACATGCCATGGGGCGTTGCTGCTTCCCTCTGGCCTCTGTGACAAGGTAGTAGCCAGGGCTTGTCACAAGTGTCATGGAAAATCCTACTACATTTCACAGAAGCTAATGAAGCACCAGCTCAAAAACCCGGAATGGTGCTGCCTTAACGGAAGAGGAGTCTGCCCTTCCAAAGACTTCCTCTAGAGGGCAGTGATCTGGTAGAATAGCCCTTAGGAATCAGACTCCTACCAAGAAGAAGGTAGACGGGGGAAGATACCTATCTTGGCAGCCAGGGGACATCCTAGGGACCTATGCTAGTTCCCCTAAGGGGAAAACAATATTGGAGGTCTCCTCACTGAAAAGGGTGGGGTGTGGCCATTCCCAGCCAGCTAAAAGTATGCTGAGCTGAGCAACAGGGAACAGAAGGGCCCCAGCCCAAAAGAAGGGTGGAAATAAGAAGGGAAGGATCTTGAGCCCATGGACTGCAAGCTGACACCTTTGAAACCTGATGAAAGCTCAGCAGAAATGAAGGTGGAAGAGACAAACTGCATGGGTACCAAAGGGACAGTATACCTCAATCCCACTAAAACTAAGAAGTTAGGTTTGTGACCATTATCTTGCTATTTTATTGTTGTAAAGAAAATTGGGCTGGAAGGTTTCAGTTATGAAAGGGTCAACAGCAGCTGAGGGAGGAACCGGTGTGATTTTAAACACTGGAAGGGAGAAGGGCTACACAGCCTTGGCACAAAAACTAGAAAGCCAAGGCTGTATTTTTGTTGAACCCTGTGTTTTAATGTTTGGGTTTTCAACAAAAGTGATAAGAGAAAGACATTGAATTTTAGTGTCTCAATTAAAAGACTCCTAAGGAAGTGCCATGAAGAACATGAGAAAGGGTGGATGGTGAAAGAGGATACCCTAGTGGTGAAATAATGGAACTGAATACTAGATGAATAAATAGCTGCTGAAGATAAGGCAGTGTTTTGCGGAATATTGTTGTTCTTTTTCTTGGTGTTTTTGAATGAACTGTGGCCCTGTGGGAAGAAACTGTGTAACTGCAGTGGTGATATCCTCATGAGAACAGAGCAACCAGAGTGTTGAATTGGGACTCTCAAAACTTATATTACAGATACCACATGACGCCTCCTTAACCTAGCTATGGCCTCAGCTTGTATACTTCCTGGACTATGCCCTCCTGGCTCCACCCCTCCTGTCACTTCTCCCTTTGGCCGGCACTATGGGGTTTAAGGTAGCCCTGACACTATGAGGGAGCTATTAAGGGAGAGAGGCAGCATCCTATAGATTCTCTCACAAGCAGTTACAACCCTAAAATAAACTGGATCTACAAGAAAGCATTTGGGGTAACCTACATGGAGTAGAAGTTACAACCCTAAAACCATTGGATCTACGAGAAAGCACTGAGGATAACCTACAGTCTAGGGGGCATGCGATGAAACTACAGTGTAGTAAATTTAAAACAAATAGGAGAAAATTTTTTTCACCCAACGTGTAATTAAACTCTGGAATTCATTGCCGGAGAACGTAGTGAAGGCGGTTAGCTTGGCAGAGTTTAAAAAGGGGTTGGACGGTTTCCTAAAGGACAAGTCCATTGACCACTACTAAATGGACTTTGGGAAAATCCACAATTTCGGTAATAACTTGTATAAAATGTTTGTACGTTTGGGTAGCTTGCCAGGTGCCCTTGACCTGGATTGGCAGCTGTCGGGGACAGGATGCTTGGCTCAATGGACCTTTGGTCTTTTCCCAGTATGGCATTACTTATGTACATGGCGTAGCAGTTACAACCCAAAACCATTGGATCTTTGAAAAAGCATTTAGGGCACCTACATGGAGTAACAGTTACAACCCTAAAACCATTGGATCTACGAGAAAACATTGAGGGTACCTACATCATAGAGTAGCAGTTACAACACTAAAACCATCAGACCTAAAAGAAAGCATTGAAGTAGCAGTCAGAATACTAAAACTACTGGATCTATGAGAAATCATTGGTGGTAACCTACAGGAGTAGCAGTTACAACCCTAAAACAATTGGATCTTCAAGAAAGCACTGGGGGTACCCTAAATGAAGAGGCAGTTCCAACCCTAAGGGCTAGATTTACTAACGTGCACTGCCACGTTAGTGTGCACTAAAGCCATTAGCACGTGTTATTAATTTTAAAAAATCCCCATTACGTAAAATCTGACTTATTTAGTTTCTTCATGTAGGCACATCCTATAGTAAATAACACACATTAATATGTGTTAGTGGATGGTAATATAGTAGCACTTTTTAGTAAATCTAGCCTGAGGTACCATTAGGTTAATTGAGGGACCCTGGAGAAAGAGGAACGGGTGTTACATAGGGGTGGGTGAACAGTGATCTGGGCCCCCAAACACTAAGTGTCATGGGCCACTAACCACCTAACAAAAATGATTAAACTAAATGGAAGCTAGTGGAGAATAGGTCGGTCCTCTAGTGATCTGGGCCTTCAGGCCCTGCCCTATTATCCCAATGGTCAGTCCACCCCTGGAGTTGCATTATGCACAGTTACCCAAAGTGGATAAATCTCTGCTGGGCAGACTGGATGGGTCTTATTTTTTTTATCTTTAGCCACTGTCATTTACTAGGTTAGATATCACAAAAGCAGTGAAGTAGCCTTTAGTGCAGCTGTTCACCAGCTCTCTTGCCTGTCCATGAATGCAGCCTGCTTCCCTACACAAAGTCAAACCTGTCTAAGAGGTCCTTTTATTAAGCTGCAGTGAGCGCTAGTGCACACTTGCAAAGGACTTACTGAAGGATGCATTGAGGCATCCTGCAGTAAAAGCCAAATGTGCAAAAAAACACATGCTAAAAATTGTTTATTAATTTTTCTCTGAGAGGGTGTGTCTGGGGCGCAGAGAGTGGGCATGACAGTGCAAATCAGTTAGTGCAGCCACATTATCGTGCACTAACTGATTAGCGTAGGATTAGCGCAAGAGCCCTTACTGCCTACAAAATAGGTGGCAGTAAAGACTTGCTCACTAATTTGGGGGTAATGGCCATGCACATGACCATTCATTCAGAAAATGGACAATTGTCAGTTCAATGCTTTCAACAAGCTCAACTCAGAAGTCACAGAGACCTTTTCTCGATTTTTAGGTTTACCTGAGCCCAGCACAGACACTGTGCTTGCCCTAAAAGAAAAAAAAAAAGAAAGAAAGAAAAAAGACCAAGACAGCTTTTAAAGCAGCTATTTCTCAGGACCAGGTAAAAAAAAGAAGAAAGAGTACTGGGAGCCTTCACAAGCGGGACAAAATCTTTATTCACACTACAGGTATTCCATATATCATTGACTGGACACGGGCCGTGTTTCAGCGCTGAGCGCCTGCGTCAGGGGTCATGTGCTTTCTGTTCGACCACTGACAATTTAGTCCAAATGGGACCAGACTTTAGTCTTAGCAAAACCAAACGTACAATTATCCCGCCAACTGTACACAGGGTCATGGCTTCTTATGCAGTTCTGACATAATGCAAAAACCATCAGCATGTATTTTTCCCCACAAACAGGGAGGGCAATTTTCAGATAGCCCATTTAACTGACTTTTGGAGATTGTCCTCGTTATGCAAATATATACAAAACAAAGTACAATGCCTACTTTGGAATAGATTCTATATATCCAACTTTTAGAGGAATTAAATTCAAAAGTATTGAAGAAAGGTCTATAATATTAGCAGTAGCCTAATGGTAGGCGGAGTAGCCTAATGGTTAGTGCAGCAGGCTTTGATCCTGGCAACCTGGGTTCAATTCCCACTGCCACTCCTTGTGACCTTGGGTAAGTCACTTAACCCTCCATTGCCCCAGGTACAAAAAAACTTAGATTGTGTATAGCGCTGCATACATCTAGTAGCACTATAGAAATGATTAGTATTAGTAGTAATATTTCAAATGCTGGAATTTGCTTCCAGTGACTATTAGAACATCTGCATCCTATACACTCTGGGGTGGGAGAGTAGCCTAGTGGTTACTGCAGTGAACTTTGATCCTACAGAAGTGGGCTCAATTCCCACTGCAGCTCCCCATCACCCTGGGCAAGTCACCCAACCCTCCATTGCCCCAACCCAACTACAAACAAGTACCCCTCTATAATATTTAAACCACTTTGAATGTAGTTGCAAAAACCACCAAGAGACAGTATATCAAGTCCCAGCCCCTTTTGGAAACAATTAAAATTTTATTTGTTTACATTTAGTGTAGGGAAGAGTGATTTTTGTATGATATCTGTTATCTTTTGTTAACCCACCCTGAACCTAATTTTAGGGAGAGTAGCAGGCTATAAGTACCCATCATCATCACCTAGGGTGCATAATACTCTTTATACTGGCCCTGCTGCTTTTATAAGGATTTTCACTTTTGCACATGGGGCCAGAACAACAATAAAGTTAAATAATTTTACTAGGCATTAAGGTAAAAACAATAACGAAGTTTTCAGAAAAGTACATTTCACTTAGGAGAGAAAGGGAGTTTATGGTGTCCACGGGAAAAGGATGCTAGCAGAGAGTGGATACAGTGCTGTTAGGTAATCCTTCCATTGTCACTTCCCAGTGGCCATGAGTGAATCTTATCCCCTTCCTGTCTGGTGGAGAAAAATATCTCTACTACTGCAGCTTCCCAGTAGCAGAACAATCAATCCCTGAAGTTCATCCTTTCTGCAAGGTCGCTGTGGCAGAGGCTTGGTCAGCACAATTGCAATCATCCTTTCCAATGGGTTGTAGTCAACCTCAGTGTTGGCCTTGTCTAAGTCTCTCAGAAGGTGATATTTCACATTAATGTGCTTGGTGTCAGCATTCATATTCTCAGTCTTTGCCAATTTTAAGCACTCCTGGTTGTCTTCCAGCACAGTAATGAGTTCTGACATATCAAGTTCAATGTCCTTGAGTAACTGGCCGAGTTAAATCACTCCTTGGGTCATTTGGGCTGTTGCAATGTACTCTGCCTCAGTGGATGAGAGTTCTACTGTTTTATTATTTCTTCCTAGCCCAACGAACGGTTCCACTTCCAAAACAGAAAATGTACTCTAGTGGACTCATGGCCCACCCAATCTGCATCACCAGCCAAACCTGCATTCACATAACTGATCAGTTTTGAATTTTTGGTCACTGGAAGGTTTTACTCCCCGTGAATTGTGGTTCTCACATATCACATCACAATCTTCACTGCATTCCAATCACATTGCGATGGTGCTGCAGCTCTTCTGTATGGGATTCCGATCGCTGCAGTGATGTCCGGTCTGGTAACTGTTGCCATGTAAAATAGCATGCCAGTTGCATAACTGAGACTCAAAATCAGGCCTTCACATGTGTGGGACCAGATCTGTGGAACCAGTTATCGGGAGAAGTCTTGGACTGGGCTGTCCTTACTTGGATTTCAGGGCTCTGTTCTCTCCTGGTTTGCTTATCTCTCACATTGTACTTTTAGTGTATATTCTGGTGGATCCTCCTCCACTCAGTTGGTATACCTTAGGGATCTGTCCTGGGACCTCTTCTTTTCTCCATCTATACTTCTTCCCTTGGAGATTGGATAACAGAGCCGGTAGTGGGAGGCGGGGCTGGTGGTTGGGAGGCGGGGATAGTGCTGGGCAGACTTATACGGTCTGTGCCCTGAAAAAGACAGGTACAAATCAAGGTAAGGTATACACAAAAAAGTGGCACAGTGGGAGGCGGGGCTGGTGGTTGGGAGGCGGGGATAGTGCTGGGCAGACTTATACGGTCTGTGCCCTGAAAAAGACAAGTACAAATCAAGGTAAGGTAAACACAAAAAAGTGGTACATTTCTTGGGCAGACTGGATGGACCGTGTAGGTCTTTTTCTGCCGTCATCTACTATGTTATGTTACTCTGATCTCATCCCATGGATTTCAGTATCACCTTTACGCTGATGACTCCCAGATCTACCTCTCTACACCAGAGATCTCAGCAGGAATCCAGGCTAAAGTATCCGCCTGCCTGTCTGACATTGCTGCCTGGAAATAAACATGACCAAGACTGAGCTTCTTATCTTTCCCCCTAAACCAACCTCGCCTCTTCCCCCATTCTCTATGTCTGTGGATAACATTCTCATCCTCCCAGTCTCATCAGCTCATAACCTTGGGGCCATCTTTGACTCCTCTCTCTCCTTCTCTGCACATATTCAGCAGACTGCTAAAACTTGTCATTTCTTTCTCTATAATATCTCCAAAATTCATCCTTTCCTTTCTGAGCATATTACCAGAACCCTTATCCACACTCTTACCACCTCTCACTTAGACTATTGCAACTTGCTTCTCACAGGTCTCCCACTTAGCCATCTCTCTCCTCTTCAATCTGTTCAAAATTCTGCTGCACGACTTATAATCCGCCAGTGTTGCTATGATCATATAAGCCCTCCCCTCAAGTCACTTCACTGGCTCCCTATCTGTTTCTGCATACAGTTGAAACTCCTCTTATTGAACTACAAGTGCATTCACTCTGCAGCTCCTCAGTACCTCTCCACTCTCATCTCTCCCTACATTCCTCCCCGAGAATTCCGTTCACTGGGTAAATCCCTCTTATCTGTACCCTTCTCCTCCACCGCTAACTCCAGACTCCATTCCTTTTATCTTGCTGCCTGGAATAGACTCCCTGAGCCGGTATGTCAAGCTCCATCCCTGGCCGTCTTCAAATCTAGGCTAAAGGCCCACCTTTTTGATGCTGCTTTTAACTCTTAACCCTTACTGACTTGTTAGGTACCCATATTTTATCATTCCCACCTTAGTTATTCCCTTATCTCTTATTTGTCCTGTTTGTCTGTCCTAATTAGATTGTAAGCTCTGTCAAGCAGGGACTGTCTCTTCATGTTCAAGTGTACAGCGCTGTGCACATCTTGTAGTGCTATAGAAATGATAAATAGTAGTAGTAATATGTTCAAGAACATTTATTCAGGAAAATTGGCCAAAGGGTGGGGAGGGGGTCCTGTGTATTGGTGTCTCTAGATAGAGGTGTTCCTTTTTGTATGATTTATTGATTATTTTTTACTTTGTGAACCATTTTGAGATTCATTGACTTAACGGTATATAAGATGTCCTAATAAATGAATAAATAAATAAATATATAAATTATCTGTACTGTCACTTTTTAGATAGTCCAGTTCTTTAGCGACCCAAACCTTTTTTCCCTTTCCTTTTCAAAAGTATGTCAACATCTCACTGATTTTGTTTATTATGATTAATTAGGAAACTTCATCTTCATCCCCCTGGTGCTGGATCCAAAGGTAGTGTGTGGTGTTTCCAAAATCCTTGAATTCAAAACTTTCATGGAATCTTGGGTGATGTCTTCATAGTCTCTTTCTTGTTCATGACATTGGAATGATGTCCATATAATTTAAGATGTAGATCATCTGTTGTCTTTTTCTTTTGAGTAAAGACAAGCACAGGATGCACAGAAAGATTATATGCAATGCAATGTTGTCCATTAGAATATTAGGGGTCACTGTTCCTTAATTGCATAGATAATACATTCATATGCAGCAGTCCTCTCTGGAAACCTACACTGCACAATAAATTTATGTACCTTATGAGACCCAGATTTCTACAGTTGAGGGCCCTTTAAATAGAAAATACACTGTTAAATACTTAAGTGCCTCATCTATATTTTTGAACAGGACTAGCTTATCTAAAAAGATAACTCAGGAGGGGGAAATTCTTGCCACATCTGATACCTAATGAGTGTTCTTTCTATCTCCCTTTAATGTTTGGAAATGTTTTCCTTTTTGCTGTATCTTTTCTTTGAGCTTTTAGTTAACCCATAGATCCCAGAACAGGGGGGGCCACAGGTGCCTGGGCACCCTGAAAATTTGCAACCCTTCCTCTCTCCCCATGAGGCCTTTCTTCTCTTACCTTGCATCTGAGCGTGCCTAAGGCTTGCCGACCTACTTTTGTCCCCTCAGAAACTGGAAGTGCTGTGTAACAAGTTGAATTTAGAAATAAAGGGTAAAGGGTAATGAATTTGATATATCACCTTTCTGTGGTACAACCAAAAGCCGTTTACCTTTTCACAGAGAGGGTGGTAAATCGCTGGAATGCCCTCCCATGGGAGATGGTAGAGATGAAATTGGTAACGGAATTCAAAAATGCATGGGATAAACACAAAGGAATCCTGTATAAAAGGCATGGATCCAAACAAGCTTAGTGGTGATTAGACAGCAACACCAGTAATTGGGAAGCAAAACCGGTGTTGCGCAGACTTCTACTGTTTGTGCCCTGATTGTGGCTGGACAGACTGAGCTTCAGTAGCCGGAGAACAAGGCAAGTGCTGGGCAGACTTCTACGGTCTATGCCCTGAAAATGACAAGGACATATGTAGTTCACATCATATTCTTACCCTTTTTGATGAGTTCTACTACTACTTATCATTTCTAAAGCGCTACTAGACATACGCAGCGCTGTACACTTGAACATGAAGAGACAGTCCCTGCTCAACAGAGCTTACAATCTAATTAGGACAGACAGACAGAACAAACAAGAGATAAGGGAATATTAAAGTGAGGATGATAAAATAAGGGTTCTGAACATATTTATTATATGCAGGTACTTTCTCTGTCCCTAATGGACTTATACTGCCTAGTTTTTTCTATCGTTAGTTAATAACATTGTTGGTTTAATCATGAATTGATAGTGAATGTGACTGTTAGGCAGACTAAAAGGACCGGGCAGATCTATTAGAAGCAGGTTGGTGCTTGTATATTATCATCATAGCTAAGAGCTTTGATTCAAGGCCTGACTTTGGTTCAGGATCTAAAATGAGAGAAAACCTTACAGGCCCATGACTCTAACCTGAACTCCAGTGTAACTGCAGAACTCAAGAGGATTGTGAAAAATTGAAGAGGACCTTACAAGATTGGACATCAAAATAGCAGATGACATTTAATGTGAGCCATAGGCGGTCGGTGGCCCAACTGTTTGGGGAGGCTAAAGGGGGTGGGGTTGGGGGTGGAGCTTAAATCCATAATTGTCTGATAACACACAGAAAAAATAAGTCACAATTAATACCTTTTATTAAATTTAGATAGTAGATATGTATCATATGTCAAAGAATAAAGTGGTTGCTCAAAGCATATACTAACCACAATCGCTCAACTGCAAAACACTATGCACAACTTTGTGCAAAAACACACTCAGAACCTTACTGTACCATAAATATTACACTGGGCAGAACCTAATACACCAATATACCACCCATACGGAAAATGCAGACCGTCAACAATATGAAACAAGGGATCATAATATCATGATACGTGTAGAGCCACAAAACACCCTAATTCATGTTTAATGTGGGATAAAATGCCATAAACAAGTAAATAAATATAAACTTTTAATGTTGAGCACCTAATTCTCAAAGTGGACATATTCCAAACACTATAATGAAAATAAAATGATCTTTTCTACCTTTGTTGTCTGGTGACTGTTTTTCTGATCATGCTGGCCAAGTATCCGATTCTGCTGCTATCTGTCCTCTTAACTCCGTTTCCAGGGCTTCCTTTCCATTTATTTCTTTACTTTCCACCTTTTTTCTTCATTTCTTGCCCTACATCCATAAGTAAAAGCTGGGTCCTCCACAGACTTGACTGTCCAGTGGATCCAGCTTCTGCCTATTTTCTTCCTCCATGTGCAGTTTTTCTCTCGTCTTTTTCCCTCATCTCATCTCCTTCCTTACTCTTCCCTCCCCTCCATCCATCTCCAGCAACCCTCCTCCCCCCTCCCCTCCATCCACCCATGTCCAGCAACCCTCCTCTCCCCTCCATCCACCCATGTCCAGCAACTCTCCTCTCCCCTGCACTCCCCTCCATCCACCCATGTCCAGCAACTCTCCTCTCCCCTGCACTCCCCTCCATCCTCCCATGTCCAGCAACCCTCCTCTCCCCCTGCCCTCCCCTCCATCCACCATGTCCAGCAACCCTCCTCTCCCCTCCATCCACCCATGTCCAGCAACCCTCCTCTCCCCTCCCCTCCCTTCCCCTCCCCTCCATCCACCCATGTCCAGCGACCCTCCTCTCCTCTGCCCTCCCCACCATCCTCCCATGTCCAGCAACCCTCCTATCCCCCCTATCCAGCAGCCCATGTCAACCATCTCCCTTCTGCCAGCCATTTCCTGCCTTCTTCCAGCCCCCCCCCCCCCCGTTCCCCCGCTCCCCCCGTCGTCAATCATCTCACGTCTGCCCTCAGTTGATAGCCCTCATTCCCTTCCTGCCCTCGCCCTACCTTAAAATATTGTAATTTTCCTCAAGCGGGCGGCACCGGCATTGCAAGCAGCAGCAGGCTCCAACCTTCCCTCTCATGGTTCTGCCCTCGCGGAAACAGGAAATACATCAGAAGAGGGTGGAGCCATGCAAGGGAAGGCTGGAGCCTGCTGCTGCTTGCAATGCCGGCGCCGCCCGCTCGAGGAAAATTACAATATTTAAAGGTAGGGCGAGGGCAGGAAGGGAACGAGGGCTATTGGGCAGAGATGGGAGGTGATTGGCGACTGGGGAGTGGGGAAGTCTGCAGCTCGCGGGGGTTGGGGCAGTGGTTGGGCTGGGGAGGCTTAGCTTCCCCAAGCCTCTTATACCGGGCACCTATGATGTGAGCAAATGCAAAGTGATGCATGCAGGAAAGAGGAATCCAAACTACAGCTACATGATTCAAAGTTTCACACTAGGAGTCCCCACCCAGGAAAAAGATCTAGGTTTCATCATTGATGATACATTGAAACCCTCTCCTCAGTGTACAGTCCAGCTTATTTTCAAAAGAGAAAGACGCCCATATTTCGACCCAAATCGGGAGATGGGCGCCTTTCTCTCATGGGCGCCCAAATCGGTATAATCGAAAGCCGATTTTGGGCTCCTCCAACTGCAGTCTGTCGTGGGAATGAACAAAGTTGACGGGGGCGTGTCGGAGGTGTGGTGAAGGCAGGACTGGGGTGTGTTTATCGGCGGAGGAGAGATAGGCGCTCTCGGCCGATAATGGAAAAAAGAAGGGCGCCAGAAGCGAGAATTTGGGTCACTTTTTTTGGACCCTTTTTTCTCACGAACAAGTCCCCAAAAAGTGCCCCAATGACCCAGATGACCACCAGAAGGAATCGGGGATGACCTCCCCTAACTCCCCCAGTGATCACTAACCCCCTCCCACCAAAAAAAAATAACTTTAAAAACTTTTTTTGCCAGCCTGTATGTCAGCCTCAAATGTCATACCCAGCTCCATCACAGCAGTATGCAGGTCCCTGGAGCAGTTGTTAGTGGGTGCAGTGGACTTCAACCAGGTGGACCCAGGCCCATCCCCCCATACCTGTTACACTTGTGCTGCTAAATGGGAGTGCTCCAAACCGCCCCCAAAACCCACTGTACCCACATCTAGGTGCCCCCCTTCAGCCATAAGTGCTATGGTAATGGTGTAGAGTTGTGGGCAGTGAGTTTTGGGGGGATTTGGGGGGCTCAGTACCCAAGGTAAGGGAGCTATGGACTCGGGAGGTATTTTAATATTTTTTTTTAATTGTTACAAGTGCCCCTAGGGTGCCCGGTTGGTGTCCTGGCATGTGAGGGGGACCAGTGCACTACGAATCCTGACCCCTCCCACAACCAAATGCCTTGGATTTGTTCATTTTTGAGCTGGGCGCCTTCGGTTTCATTATCGCTGAAAACCGATACCGCCCAGCTCAAATCCGCCCAAGTCTTAGGAGCGCCCAAGTCCCGCCTTGAACACACCCCTGATACGCCCCCTTGAGATTTGGATGTCCTTCTGACGGACCGGAAAAAGACGTCCAAAATGAGGTTTTGATTATACCGATTTGGATGTTTCTGTGAGATGGACATCCAAATGCTGACTTTCGAAAATGAGCCTGATAGTAAAATTAGAAAAGGTACAGAGAAGGGCAACAAAAATGATAAAGGGGATGGGACGACTTTCCTATGAGGAAAGGCTGAAGCATAGGGCTCTTCAGCTTGGAGAAAAGACGGCTGAGGGGAGATATGATAGAGGTCTATAAAATAATGAGTGGAGTGAAACAGGTAGACGTGAATCGTTTGTTTACTCTTTTCAAAAATACTAGGAGTAGAGGGCATGCGATGAAGCTACAAAGTAGTAAATTTAAAATGAATTGGAGAAACCTTTTCTTCACTCAATGTGTAATTAAACTCTGGAATTCGTTGCCAGAGAATGTGGTAAAGGCGGTTAGCAGGGTTTTAAAAAGGTCTGGATGGCTTCCTAAAGGAAAAGACCATAGACCATTTTTAAATTGACTTGGGGGAAATACACTGCTTATTTCTGGGATAATCAGAATAAAATGTATTGAACTTTTGGGGATCTTGCCAGGTATTTGTGACCTGACTTGGGCACTGTTGGAAACAGGATGCTGGGCTTGATGGACCTTTGGTCTGTCCCAGTGTGGCAATACTTACTTACTTATGTAAGCCTGGGGATGAAATGGTTGAGATGAAAATGGTACAAGTCTATAAAATCATCAGTGGAATGAAACATGTCAACACAAACCGGATGTGTGTTCTTTGAAAAAGTACAAATATTAGGGAGTATGCCATGAAGTACATTTAAAATAAACTGGAGAAAATATGTTTTCACTCAAGTCATAGTTTACACTCTGCTATTCATCGCTGGAGAATGTGATAGAAGCAATTAGCTGACTCTAAAAAAATTTGGGTGAGTTCCTAGAAAACTTTTATTAGCCACATAGACTTCGGAAAATACTGTCTTATCCATGGGTATGAGCAAGAAGGGTTGGATTTTCTTTGGGATCCTACCTTGTACTTGTAATCTGGATTGGCCACCATCAGAGATAGGAAGCTGGGTTGACTGACCTTTGGTCTGACCCAGCACATTTCTTTCATTCGTACCTACAAGCCCAGTGAGGGGGTATATTTAGTCCTGCAATCTGGGCAAGAATTCATCTGTCCACAGCAGCTGTGAGTTAAGGGGGGGGGGGGAGTTTCAGAAGAAGACACCCTAACCTGGAGTAAACATTCCTAGGTAGGAAGCCCAGAGTCGTAACCCAGGGCTCAGAATTCCAGAAACAAGGTTCCTAGATCAGGTAGGTCAAACTGGCAAGGAAGCAAGCATTCTCAAGAACAGCTTGAGCCAGCAAATGATTCAGTCTCTGCTGTGTTTAGGAGAACAACCTCATTTAGGGCTCCACCACTAATCCAGCCAAACCTCTTTTGTTGGGAGCATGATCTGAACCCACCTGTTGCTAGTTCCACTTTCCATGTAACCTTCCTGGTCTTTTGTCAAGATGCCTGCCTTCTGCCTCTAGTTCTAGTCCTGGTGTTCCTTAGAATCAGAAAAGCAGTCTACCTGAGTGGAGGAACACTGGAATCCCACAAGGAGCACAAAACACACAAAAATAGTGGGAAGTGGACAATGGCTTTCTTAAGACATACGAATGAGGATTTAAAAAGACAATCTTTATTGGTGGATGGAGATTCGACACAGTACTGTGTTTCAGCAAAAAAAAAAAATGCCTTCCTCTGGAGTCTTCAATCTTAGTTAGGAATTTGAAACCATCCAATAGGTCAAGAGAGGTAGAAATGCATGTGGTCTTTAAAAAGACCTTTACAAGTTTGTTGCTGACGAGCAGTGCAGTGGTACTCTGACTAAGACTGAAGACTCCAGAGGAAGGCATATTTTTTCCAAAACATAGTACTGTGTTGAGTCTCAAACCTACAACAAAGATTGTCTTTTTGAATCTTTGAAGAATCGCTGGTTGTCCACTTTCCACTGTTGTGTTTTGTTCCTTTGAATCAGTCACACATCCTGGGAGTCAGTAAACCATTTAGCACACATCTAAGAGTGAGCAAGCAGTCATGCATCCTGGGAACCAGCAAGTTCCTGTTTCACTAGTGAATGAGATCCTGGTGTCAATCACACACTTTGGAAGTGAATCTCAAGCACACACCAAGTTTCAAAGTTTATTCAGGATTTCCTATCCCACCCATCAATCATATTATTTGAGTGGCTTATAGACTAAAAGGAAAAAGAAATCAGTGGAGAAACAGCACAAGGGAAAAGAAGGGGGAAGCGGGCAGAAATATAAATCTTGGATAGAATAGCAGGGGGGGGGGTACACATAAGGAGGGAACAGTGCAGCCAAGGCCCGCGTCCAGTGCATCTAGAAATAGAGATATAAAGCAAGATTAATTGTAAGCATCAGTAAAAATAAGGGTTTTAAGGTCTGTTTTAAAGTGTTGAAGAGAAGACTGTAGTCTGAGATGCTAGGGTAACATGATCCAAAGCTCTGCACCTTGAATAGAAAATATTGAGCACCAAGTGCTAACATAAACAATTTCACTAAAAGTAGATACAGTCAAGTGAGTCTGTTTAGATGATCTAAAGAGACTAGGAGAGGAATAAAATGTCAGGAAGCGCAATAGAAATAATGGTTCACCAGAATTATGGATTTATATACTAGAAGTAGTAGTTTGTATGCTATTTGATGAGATGGTGGTAGCCAATGAGCAGTTTCTGGAGCAGGGTCACATAATTTTTTTTCTCCTGTGATGAGTTTGATAACGGTGTTTTGCACTAATCATAAGCATTGGGGATCCTTTATATAAAAAATTACAGTAGTCTAATTGACTGATGACTAGTGAATGGATCAGAATGTTGAGGACTGGAGGGTGTAATAAAGTCCTTACAGAGCAGATTACATGCAACTTGTTGAATGAACACTTAACCAATGTGAAAACTTCAGGTTATATGAAAGAGAGCTATCTATGGTCACACCCAGAATTTTTGTAGTGGGAACTAGTGGGACTGCAGAAAAGAATGGGTGCCACAAGTGTTTTCTTATCATGGTCAGTGAAAAGAAGAGACTTGGATTTATTGCGGTTTTTAGGACAACTTTATTTTCCTTCAACCTGTCCATTACTTGTGTCCATTTACTGTTTATAATGTGGATTTGGTGGGAGTCAGAGGGATCTAGAGTACATAGAATCTGGGAATGTCATTGGCATAAATGTATGCGTGAAAGTTTAAAGTGTTGTGTAGCTACAATTTGAGAGATACAACAGAAACCATTGAAGAACAGTATCTTTTAATCCAATTTGGTACAATCTGCAGAGCAAGATTTAATGATTAACAAGGTTGAAGGCTGCAGATAGGTCTATAAAAAGATGAATAGATTTTGTCTGACCTAGGTGGTAGCAAACATAGGTAAAAATATCTAGCAAAGTTGTTTCGTTATTATGATTATACCTAAAACCTGTCTGGCTTGGATGACGTGCATGTGATTTATTGAGAAAGTTCAGAATCCGGGAATGGAGAATGGATTCTGTAATTTTTCTGATAAATGGAATATTGGCAAAAGGCCAAAAGTTATTACAATCAGTAGTTGGTTAGGTGGGATCTTTGATCTTGGGTTCCTGGGTTGTATAGTAGCAGACTTTCAATTGTGCGGGACATATCCCTCTGAGATGGTAATCATAGACCAAATATAAGGGCTTAATGCACCATGAAACCGACTAACCAGGCATGAAGGGATGGGATCATGAGGAGCTGTGGTCAACTTCATATAGATTATGACTGCAGTAAGACCAAGAAGAGATGGAAGATTGTCAATTTACCAAACTATGTTTTTAAAGGAAAAGTACAGCGTCATTTTATTGTGGGATTTACTACATTTACATTTGCATTATATTTGATGCACTACACTTTACCAGGCATCAAAGTAGTTTACAATCAATTATATAAAAGGGGGAGGGGCAGAAGAAAGAAAAAATAAGGAGAACAAAACAAGAGGCCTAGGTTACAACATTACATAACAGACCAATGAGTAGAAAACAAGAGATGTCAGGTGGGCAGGGAAAAAAGGGCAAAAGGACAAGACATAAGAACAAAAACTCCTGCAATCAGACCACAAAATGTGACAGAAGTACACCAGAGGGGCCCTTTTACAAAGCTGTGCCTAATGCAGCAAAAAAATGGCCTAACACAGGACACACTAAAGCATGCTGTACATGTGCGTGTTCTAACTGCGTGGGAAATACTTGCTTGTATTTTTTTAAAGAGCCATGTCAGGGGTGGAAAGTGGGCATTCCTGTGCTAACCAGTTAGTGCATCTACATTACCGTGTGCTAACTGGTTAGCACACGGATAATATTAGAGCTCTTACCATATTCAAAATAGGTGGTGGTAAGTGCTCTCAAGGTAATTTTTTTAAATGGCTGCATTCTAATGGTAACATTAGCGCATGACCATTAATGAAATCAATAAAAAAAATTGATGGTGTTACAACTGCAGTACAAATGGCCTTTGTGTGCAGGAATGACCCATGTAAGCGCACACTAAGGCCAATTATTACTGCAGCTTTGTAAAAGGACCCCAGAGTGAGCTAAGCAATGACAAAGGGAAAGGGACAATATACTGCCTTTCTATGGTTTTTGCAACTGCATTCAAAGTGGTTTACATATATTGTAACCAGGTACCTCTAAGTGCAGCCAAGGATAGAACAATCTCCTCCAGCCACAGGCTCCTGGTATAGTCAAAAAGTAAATGTCCACCAGCAACTTCAATCTTAAGGACTTTATTCCATGCAGGTTTCTAGAAGACCTGATACACAGTTCCAACAGCAGCATTCACCTTCAATCTTAAGCACATATAAGCCACCTGAAAGTGTGTGGCAAATAGTCCCCTTTAAGCAGTAGGCTATCAGCACATACCAGGATTCAATACAGGCTCACAGTCAACTCCAGTCTGGGCTCTTTATCCAGTGCACAATAACCAGTAGTTCAATTCCAAATAGAAGCAGTTCTTTCAGTTCATCATCACAGTTAAATCACCAAGCAGCAGTTTCTACCTTCTACTATCTTTACCTTCAGGAGAGTTCAATACTTTAGGGACTCCTCATACCCAAGGGATTTAACCCTGCATCAGCTTCACTGGTAAATTCAATACTTTAGGGACCTCCCTTACCCAAGGGTTTTCAGCCTGCAACTGCTTCTCTCTTTCTGCTTTTCTCCTCTGGGACTCCTTCCCACCTGCCTAATCAATCCCCGGGCTTCTGCTCTCACAACAATTATTCTCCTTCCATTAGCTTCCCCCACACCCATACCAGCTGAGTTAAGCATTAGACTAATGATGAGCTCCTGCACACAGGGCTTCCTCTTTCCCCCTAGTGACAGCTCGTCTACACGTCCTGCCAGCTTACACCCATGTCTTCCCCCATTGCAGCTAGGAGTCCAGTCCGGGTTCCTCATCTCACCCCCTGGTTCCTTGCCTGCAATGCCTTCTGGGACTTGTATTTCAAACTGACACTGCCTTAACCCAACTATCCTGGATGCAACTTTATCACAATATACAGGTACTTATTTGTACCTATTATTATTATTATTAGCATTTGTGTAGCGCTACCAGAAGCACGCAGCGCTGAACACCTGATACAAAGAGACAGTCCCTGCTCAAAAGAGCTTACAATCTAAATAATACAGACAGACAAGACAGTTATGGGTGAGGGAAGTAATGGGTGAGAAGGGAGGAAGGGACAAAGGGAGGGCAATTGTGGCTAGGAGCTAAAAGCAGCAATGAAAAGGTGGGTTTTCAGCATAGATTTGAAAACAGGTAGAGATGGAGCTAGACGTATAGGTCCAGGAAGTCTATTCCAGGCATAAGGTGCCAAGAGAGAAAAGGAGCGAAGCCTGGAGTTAGCAGTGGAGGAGAAGGAGGACGACAAGAGAGACTTGTCTAGTGAGCGGAGTTCACGGGGAGGAATGTAGGGAGAGATGAGAGCGGAGAGGTAATGGGGGGCTGCAGAGTGGATGCATTTAAAGGTCAGTACGAGAAGTTTAAACTTAATGCGGAAGCGGACAGGGAGCCAGTGGAGGATTAAGTGACTTGCCCAGAGTCACAAGGAGCTGCAGTGGGAATTGAACCCAGTTCCCCAGGATCAAAGTCTGCTGTGCTAACCACTAGGCTATTCCTCCACTAAAGGAAAGGCTAGCTGAAAGAAATGGGTTTTTAGGGCCTATTTAAATTTCCAGATAAGGTAAAGATCAAACGGGAGACTGTTCCAAAGTGTACAGACAACCACATTAAAGCAGAAAAGCAGGTCTTATAGCTGTGGTCCAGATGAATCTTCAAGTGTGAGGGAATAACCAAGAGATTATGCTGTGCAGAACATAGGGAATGCGTTGGTGCATATGAAACAAGTAAATTATACAAAAATAAAGGGAACTTGTTTAACTTGATTGATGTGCAATGGTAAATATTTTGTATGAAGCACAGAAGGCAAAAGGAAACCAACGTTGTTCTACCTACAATGGAAATACCCTATTAAACCTCTTTGTCCTATATAATAACTTAACAGAAATCTATATTAGCTGAAGACTTCAAAGTTAATAGTAATATGGACCTGAAAAGTGAGTTACAATAATAAATCCATGATATAACTAAATATAATGAGCTTTGGTCAATAAGAGATCGAATAGAATGTAATTGTTTCAGAACAAAAAATATATATATATATTTCTTGGTAATATTTGAGAGATGTATAAAGTGATGTGTTTATCGAGGGTAACTCAATTAACTTTTACAGAATCCCAGAGTACAGTGGGCGTACCTTGAATTGATGGAAGTTGTAATTCGTGTGGGATTAAGCGCCAAGAGAATACTGCAGCTTCAATAGTACCTGGGTTCAGTTTGAAGCCATAATTCACTATCCAGTCTGCAATAACCATAAGCTCATGAGTGTCTGGAACAGGAATCATTTAAGAAAGAAATAAGGGTAAAGGGGTAAAGGGTCATGGATTTGATAAGCTGCCTTTCTATGGTACAAAGTGGTTTACATCTATTTTTTTTTATTATTATTATTTATTCATTTAATCAAAATTTACAAGAAACATCTTGCTTAGGAAAGTGTCAATCAAATAGAAATCTTTTACACAGGAAAATAAAGAAAAGAAAGAGCAATTAAATCATTACACTTTCAAAATTCTAAGACACTCAAGTCCATAAATGGAGATCCAAGATTTTAGGAAATCTAGGGGAGAAATATAACAGTGGTTTACATCTATTATATGCAGATACTTTCTCTGTCCCTAGTGGGCTCGCAATCTAATTAACAGGGATCAACAGTTAAATGTCATCTGCATAAATTAAAAATGGGGGATTAAGTAACTGTGTCAACAAGGACAAAGGGGTAAGAAAAATGTTAAACAAAATTGGACCCAAGATTGAGCCCTGCGGTACTCCACATTGTAACAACTGTGGTGAGGAAACAGATCCAGACCAAATTATTCTGAAAGATCGACCAGAACCACATAAGAACAATATGAATGTGTAATTCCTTGAGTTGTTGAAGAACTAGAGAATGATCCACCAAGTCAAATGCAGCCACGAGGACCTCTTTGCCACCATCAAGTGACATCAAGTAACTGAGTACTGCTGTTTGGTAGATCTGCTTAGATTTCTATAGATAATGTGGGATAGAAATTTGATAAATAAATAAATACCTTGATGTAGTTTTCATTCTCTGGATGCTGCTGGGTACTTTGTGCATTCACACCCACAGCAAATCATTTCAAGAGCTCTGCAGTGGTTAAAAAAAAATTCCCCTTCCTTTATTTGAAAAGTGCCTAGTTGGCTGGAGGATAAAGGTCTCCGTCTAACTCTCTGCAGTCCCACCAGGGCTTGCTTTAGGTTTTCTGCCACCCCACATAATTTTTACCCCCTTCACTTTGCAATTTAGCATGTGCAAATCAATTGTATGCACATTAATTTGTACGTTAATGCATGTTAAATCAATTGTGTCCACTACATTGTTTAAAATTAACCAAATTCATGCTAAGGGATGTACATCCCTCACCTTTACTAGTAAAAATAATTTGCTGAAATGCTCCCTCCAGGAATGTGTTGCCCCACCCCAAGCACGTATTTGCTTTGCCAGTAGCTAGGGCCAGCCCTGACTTCACCCAGTGTTGGAAGAATTGTAGAACCCTAAGCTTTTCCTTTAGTAAATAAATAAATAATGAGAGCAGCCCTTAGGAGTACCTCTCCCCCTTTTCTCCTCTCCACACTCACTGAGGGTCTGGGGCAGGAATGATCCCCTGCTGATTCCTATCAGTACATTAGTCATTTTGGAAGATTAACCCCTAGTGATAAATTTATTTTCTTCTTTTTAATGCATTTAACACTGTTACACAAGCAATAATCTTGTTACATGTAATACAGGAATCAAAAGATGTCAGATAAAGATTTAACATATACTCTTTCAGAGATTAATTAACGGAAAAACCAAATAAATCACTTTTGTCCCTTCCTTAGACCACAAAAATTGGGGGGGGGGGGGGGAGTGTAAAGTAAATCAGGGAGATCAAAGAAAGAAAAAAGGTAAAACAAAGAAAAGGCTTCATGTCCACCCACCTATTGTCTTTTAAGCCTTACTGATATTATAACTCGGATACCCTTTTCAGGTCTATGAAAGTTCTTAATTGATCTGGTGTAAAGAAAGCATACTTAACTCCAAGATATTTTTCTTTACATTTACAAGGGTATGCTTGTAAGAAAGTTGCACCCATGGACTTCGTCTCTTCTCTCATATCTAGGAATTTCTTTCTTCTCTCTTGGGTAACTTTAGTAACATCAGGAAAAATCCATAATTTTTTACCACAAAACTTTTGATGCATATTTTTAAAGTACAACTTTAGTATAGCATTAAAATCCTGCTCAAATACAAATGAAATCAGAAGCGTAGCCCTATTGGTTACTTCAGTTAATGAATCATCTAGAATCAATGAGATATCTTTCAATTCCTCAAATTTCTCTTGTTCTAATATTTCAGAAATCCCCTCCTGACTCTTTTTTACAGGAAGAAAATATATCTTGTTTATTGGAGGAATATTTTGAGGAGGAATCTTCAAAATTTCAACAAGGTATTTTTTTGAATAGTTCTAAGGGGAGGATTCCTATTGCTTTTGGAAAATTCAAGATCCTCATATTCAAGCGTCTATTATAGTTTTCTATTTGTTCAATTTTTTGACGTATACTTGAATTATCTTTCATAAGTACTGAGATATTTTCTTTAATATTGACCATCACTTTGAGACCTTTGTACCAGATCATTAAAGTCTTGTTTCAATCTGTCCATCGATTTAGAAAGTTGGTCTACAGTGGAAACCAGGTTCATCGTTTCTTGAGTGGCTTTTGTAATCAAAGCTTTAATATTTTCCATAGCCTGCCATAGGGTTTCGAGCGTTACCACCATGGGAGGATTTAATGATCCCTTCCTTCCCAGATTCACATTAACTGATGATAACTGTTCCGAGAGAGAACCCTCTCTGCAGGCCCCAATATCCACGCCTTCCGCGTCTTGTAGGCCTGCTTTCTCTTCTCGCGTCATGGCAGGGCATGGTGGATTTCCAGCCTCCGGAGGAGAAAGCGTGATCTCATGTTCCAAAGACGTCTGGTTCCCTTCCCTGACATCTAGTGGAAATTCAACTCCGGTCTCTATCGGTGGACGCCGGAGTGTAAAACTATCCAATGTCCGCTGTTTCGGGGAAGATGCAAGAGCTGGAGAAGGTAAGGCTCTGATAGTCCCCTTTCTTTTGGTATGTGGTATAATTCGATAAGAAGAAAAATTTGAGTAGAGCAAACATTCGGTCCGTCTCACTGCTCTCGGCGTGTCAGCGCCATTTTGGCCAGTCCCCCCCCTAGTGGTACATTTCAATGTACCACTGTCAGATGGCACCATTTTAGAAATAAATGCCACCAAAGCATGAGCACCTGGGGATTGCTCTTGCCTCCACTAGACCCCAGAGATGCCCCAGTATGTGCGGGGAGGGGGGTGAGTGAGTGCAGAGAGGGGTATCTCAATGGGGCATGTTCATTAAATAAGGAAGTGCAGTTTGGGGGAGCATACAAGTTAGTTTATTAAGAATTCTGAAATTTACAATTTCAAACAAAACAAAGGAAACTGAGGCAAATCACAAGAACAACAGAAAACAGTAACCAAAAAGTCCAGTCAAGAAGAAAGTGGTGATTTTACCATGAATAAAGAAAAAAAAAGGTAACCAGAAAAGTACCTAAACAATGAAATTGCAGCAAATACAAAAGCCTCCTAAATTGCTTCTGATATGTGATCAGTCATTATCCACGGATTCTATATAGCACAACTTAAGTTGTGTGCACAAATCAGAGCTGATAATTGCTGATTAACAAGCAACTATTGACACTAATTGGCATTAATTAGAATTTACATGCACAACTGTCTAAGTGTATTCTGTAACGTGATGAGTGTAAAATCTAAGGAGCTCATTTTCGAAAGAGAAAAACGTCTAAAAAGTGGCATAAAGCAGCATTTGGATATTTTTCTCACAAAAACGTCCAAAGTGATATTTTTGAAACCAATTTTTAGACATTTTTCTATGAAGTTCCTCAGAAGTGTGTTCAAAATACAAGGGGGCATGTTGGGGGCAGGATTTGGGCATTCCTAAGATTTGGATATTTTTCAGCCACAATGGAACAAAACAAAACTGCCCAGGACTAAAACTAAGATGTTTTGAGCTAGACCTGTTTTTATAATGAATAAGGCACAAAAGCATGTCCTAAATGACCAGATGACCACTGGAGGGAATTAGGGGTGACCCCCACAATACCCACCCAGTAGTCACTTGACTCCCTTCCACCCCCCTCAAAAATGTGAATAAAATTATGACTTACCAGTCTCTATGACAGCCTCAGATGTTCGAGGCAGGTCTATTAGATCAGTATGCAGGTCCCTGGATTGGTGTAGTGGTCGGTGCAGTGCACTATGGAGTGGGAGACTCAGGTTTCTATCGCCCTCTACCTGTCATATATGTGGGGGAAACTGTGAGCCCTTCAAAACTCACCAGAAACCCACTGTGCCCACATATAGGTGCCCCCTTTACCCATAAGGGCTATTGTAGTGGTGTAAAGTTGTGGGCAGTGGGTTTTGGGGGGGCTCAGCAGACAAGATAAGGGAGCAATGGTGAGATGTGTACCTAGTAGCATGTTTTTTAAGTCCACAGAAGTGCCTCCTAGGGTGCCCCATCTATCTCCTGGGATGTCTGGGGGACTAGTCTACTAAAAATGCTGGTCCCTCCTACATCCCAATGGCTTGATTTTCTACATTTTTCACTTGGACTTTTTTTTTTTATGGACCAAAAAACAAAGCACAAATCCTTGTTAGAAACAGTATTTTCAAAAACAAAAGATAGACGTTTTTCTTTTTTGAAAATTGCCTTTTTTTCCTATTCAGATTTTGAGCATTTTTTGCAAAACGTCCAAAGATGGACTTAGAAGTCACATTGAAAATGCCCATCTACGTCACATGGTTGAAATGGGGGTGTGGCCATGGGTGTAGAATTGGCAGGTTGTGGGCATTTCTAAAATCTATGCACATTATAGAATACACCTGATCCACGCCTAATTTAGGCATTGGCATTTACATTGATGACTAAATTTAGCCATGTGGACGGGCACTTGGCATATTCTATAAACTGTGCAGTAATTTAAGCATATTTTGTAAAGTACAGCTAAATTTAGGCGTACTTCATACAATATTCCTAGGCGTATTTTTTTGGCAATGATTTTTTTTGGTGTGATATATAGAATCTAGTTCTATATTCCAAAAGAAAATGTATCTAATTGCAAGGAGTCTCAAAAAACATGATCACTATCTTGCTAAGACAACATATGTTTACATGGAAATGTCAGGAAAAATGTGGCTCCAACAGTTAGTACTCGAGGCTTCAGGGCTAGAAAAGCCTTTCTCCAAAACTGGATATCCTTGGTACCTCAGGGAATACCAAAACCTTGGCACCACAATAAGTAATATCCTTCTGCTTGACATATTGTTTTAAAATCATGAGTTTATTCAGATTTTGAGCATTTTTTGCAAAACGTCCAAAGATGGACTTAGAAGTCACATTGAAAATGCCCATCTACGTCACATGGTTGAAATGGGGGTGTGGCCATGGGTGTAGAATTGGCGGGTTGTGGGCATTTCTAAAATCTATGCACGTTATAGAATACACCTGATCCACGCCTAATTTAGGCATTGGCATTTACATTGATGACTAAATTTAGCCATGTGGACGGGCACTTGGCATATTCTATAAACTGTGCAGTAATTTAAGCATATTTTGTAAAGTACAGCTAAATTTAGGCGTACTTCATACAATATTCCTAGGCGTATTTTTTTGGCAACGATTTTTTTTGGTGTGATATATAGAATCTAGTTCTATATTCCAAAAGAAAATGTATCTAATTGCAAGGAGTCTCAGAAAACATGATCACTATCTTGCTAAGACAACATATGTTTACATGGAAATGTCAGGAAAAATGTGGCTCCAACAGTTAGTACTCGAGGCTTCAGGGCTAGAAAAGCCTTTCTCCAAAACTGGATATCCTTGGTACCTCAGGGAATACCAAAACCTTGGCACCACAATAAGTAATATCCTTCTGCTTGACATATTGTTTTAAAATCATGAGTTTATCTTTTTCGTAGGCAAAGGTCACCAGGAAAGTAGCTCTTGAGGAAATTGTAACCTGGGAATCCTCTAAAAACACTATAAGCTGAGGTCAAATTCTTGAGACACAAGAGAGTTCATCTGCTGTTGACCTTCTGTGGAGCACCCTTTCTTATTTGAAATATTCTAACAATTAGAAATAACCAAAATATCTGATGAGGAAATTTCCAACATTATAGAACAACAAAAACAGTGGGAGAAGTGGACCAGGCACTCTAGGGACAAATCAAAGAAACTTGAAATTCTCAATGACATGAACTTTATTGATAGAAGACTCGACGCAACACTGTGATGTGGCCAAAAGCCTGCTTCAGGAGTCTTTCTGGAAAGTGAAACCATCCAAAGGTAAGTGTGCTAATAGGCATTGAGAGCAAGCGGTCTTGAAAAAGACCTTTTGTAAGAAAGGTGGTTGTGCTTTCCGAACGCAATTCTAATCTAAATGATCAACCTTGTTTGGCAGAAGTTTGGAAACAAGAGGACTTGCGTTGGGAAGTTTTGGGTTTCCATTCTAAATGTGGCCACTGTTCTGTGTATGACGATGGAAGTGTCTCAATTTATTGACAGTAAAATGGGCAAAATCATAACTTTTAAATCTTGTATGTCTTGTGAATCATCTAATGTTATATATTTTTTGGTCTGTCTCTGCAATTTATATTATATAGGACAGATGTCGCTACCATTGAAGATGAGATTGATGGAGCATAGATGTTGTGTGCCTGCACGGAAAGTCCTTGAACCTTTAGTATCACATAGCTTACAGTACAATCATGATTCTTCTTCATTTCACTGTGTGGTACTTGAACAGTTAAATTGTGGGGATCATCGGGGGAATGTTCACTACCGACTGAGACAGATGGTGATTCCACGGGGTTTGAATACAGCCTTGGAGAGGAAGACTTTTCTGTGATCCAATTGGTCAATTTGTTGCCGTGACATCATTACATGATATTTTATTTTGTTGGCATCTTTGTCTTCTGCAGCCATTTTGAAGCAGCTAGGCTGAATGTTGGTGATGTTCCCCTGAAGACGCTCTTTGTGAGAAACAAGGTACTCCTGTTGGGATTTTTACTATTATCAGTGGACTGAATCTATGCTGGATGAGTATTTCAATCTTCTTTATACTGAGATTATGATAGGTGGGAAAATGTGGGATACAAATGCAACAAATAAATAAATACCTCACTCCGAGCCATGTGACCATTTACACCAGCCATTGACATGGCACAAGTGTCTGCACCTAAGATAAGGTGTGCCAATGCCGACTTGCACTAGTATTCTATAACAGCTTTGGTGTGCCCATATGCCATTATAAAAGTAGCACTCAGCATGTGGCATTGGGTGCCTAAAATGAGGCACCAAGTTATAGAATTGCCTCCCAGATGTTTATCCATAGGCCCACTTAATCCTGAGACACTAAGTTTGACCCTGGTCTTCCGTTTTCCCATAACTGCAAACTGCTATCAAACATTTTTTTAAGTTCTTCCTGCACTGGGTGGGACTACATAGGGGCAAGCTCTTATCCAGTAGCCGACCAGGACTTTTCAAATAAGTAGGGCAGGAGTTTTCTTTTGAATATTGCCAACCCCTTTTTTAAAAAATGCCCTGAGAACATCAGCCATTGTGTTAGCATGCCAATGCTCCCGGAAGAAAGATAACCACATCTCTTCAAGTGTAGCTCACTTTCTGGGAATAATGCAAATTGTAAATGTTAAGGGAGTTGTGTCATTCCTCTTGCACAACAATGATACACCTTGGTATTTATTTATTTATTTTTAACTCATATTGATCCTGATTTTTGCTGTGATAAGGCAAGCTAATATTGCACACTGTTTGCCTTACGATTTATTAAATAGACCGCTGAATGACCTCTGAGTGTCAGAAATACATTCAGAAAGTGAGTCCCTCTGTCACTTCACCATCTTGAGAGTGAGTTATCCATGTGCTAGTTATCTGACTGGGAACAAGTGAGTTCCTCTGTCAATCATATATTCTGTGAGTGAGTACATCCGTCTGTCACATACCCTTGAAGTAAGTAGGTTCCCATGTTAGCTACACACTGTGAAAGTGAGTTTCTTTATTAGTTATACACTCTGGTGCTGAGTGAAAATTTTGTCAGTCACACAGCCTGGAAGTATGAACTGTTTGAAAATCGCACGCGCTCATAGTGAATTCCTGGGTCACTCACACACTGGAAGAAAGAAATTCTGTGTCAGTCACACACTGCAGAACTGAATCTTTGTGTCAGTCACATACTGTGAAAATGAGTCTATTTGTAAGTGATATTGTGGAAGTTTCAGTGTCAGTCATGTAGCCTGGGAGTGAATCTGTGCAATAGGGACACTTTAGGAGTTTTGTGTCAGTGACATATTCTGGGAGTGAGCTCCTGGTAGAATCACACACTCTGAAAGCACGTTTCTGTATCAGTCACCCATAAAAGGAATAACTGTATCAGTGACACACCCTGGAAGGAAGTTCCTGTGTAAATCCACATCCAAAAATGAATGTGTGTATCAATGGCAATTTAGAAGTTCTATCAGATACACACTGTGAGAGTGGGTTCCTGTGTCAGTCACACATCCTGGGAATCAGTTTGGCAGTGGCATTTTAAGAGTTCCCGTATCAGAGACTCTTTCAGGGAGTAAGTAGCTACATCAATCACACAACCTGAGAGGAAGTTGCTATGCCAGTTACTCATTCTGGGAGTGAGTGTGTGTCAGTGACACTTTAGTTTTTGTGTCAGTGAACGCTGGCAATGAGTTCCTATGTCATTTACTTCCTCTGGGAGTTCCTATATCAGTCATTCATCTGGGAGACAGTGTGTGGGTTAATGGCACTTTAGGAGATCTTGTGTCAGAGACTCAGACTGGAAGTAAGTTGTGTCAATCACACATTCTGAGTGTAAGCATGTGAATGCTAGTGACACTTGAGGAGTTTTTGTGTAGTGGTAGCACACACTCTGGAAGTGAATTCCTGTGTCAGTCACTCATCCTGGGAGTCAAGTGTGTATATCAGTGGCACTTTAGGAGTTCTTAAATCAGACTCACTCTCGGAGTGAGTTGCTGCATCAGTTACACATCCTGGGAACGAACCCTTAGGAGTTTTTGTGTCAGTAGCACACTAGTCGCACACTCTAGTAATGAGTTGCTTTGTCATTCACACATCGTGGCAGTGAGCATGTGCATGCCAATGACACTTTGGGAGTTTTATGTCAATGGAAGCACAATTTAGAAATGACTTCCTGCTTCTATTATATACTCTGAGAATGAATTGCTGTGTCAGTCACTCATCCTGGGAGTCAAGTGTGTATATCAGTGGCACTTTAGGAGTTCTTAAATCAGACTCACACTGGGAGTGAGTTGCTGCATCAGTTACACATCCTGGGAATGAGCCCTTAGGAGTTTTTTTGTGTCAGTAGCACACTAGGAGTAAGTACTTGTGCGAGTCGCACACTCTAGTAATGAGTCGCTGTGTCATTCACACATCGTGGCAGTGAGCATGTGCATGCCAATGACACTTTGGGAGTTTTATGTCAATGGAAGCACACTTTAGAAATGACTTCCTGCTTCTATTATATACTCTGAGAATGAATTGCTGTGTCACTCATCATGGGAATCAAGTGTGTGTCAGTTGCACTTTAGGAGTTCTTATAAAAAGAGACTCATTCTAGAAGTGAGTTGCTGTATCAGTCACATGTGGGGGGGGGGGGGAGAGTTTGTATGGTGGTTCAACTTCACTCATACATTGAAGAAGTGAATGTGTGTGGCAATAATACTTTGGGAGTTGTTGTTTGTGTGTGTGAAAATAATACTTTTGGAGTGATTTCATGGTTCAGTAGTACATTGAAGAAGTGAATGTGTGTGTTAGTAATACTTTGGGAGTTTTTGTGTCAGTGGCACACTCTGGGAATAAGTTCCTGGTTCAGTCACACATAGAGTGTGTGTGTATGTTAATAACACTTTGGGAAATGTTTGTTTCAGTGACATACTGGGAGTGAATCCCTGGTTCAGTCACACAACCAGGGAGTGAATGTGTGTTACTTTGTGTCAATAATACTTTTGGAATTTTTGTGTCAGCTCAGCAACGCACTCTGGGAATGGGTTCCTAGTTCAATCACACATTGAGGGAGCGAGTGTGTGTGTCATTTTAACACTTTGGAAGTTCTTGTATCAGTGACACGCTCTTGAAGCGAGTTCCTGTGTCAGTCACGCATCCTGGGAGTGAGTGTGTCCGGGTGTCAGTCAGCGAGCTGTAGTCCTGGTGTTGCTGCGCCTTTAATTGCGCGGTGGAGGCAGATACAAAGGAGCTGCTGCGAGCTCCCCGCCATCTTTCTGAGGCTGCCCGGCCCTGCGAGGCCCGGAGCCCGGACCCAGAGCGCACCTCGGATCCCATACCCAGCTTGCTCTCCTCCCCTCGTGCACGGAGTCCCTCACACTCCCCGGACACTGCGGATCGCAGCCGCCGCTCCCGGGGATAGTGCGCCCCGTTCCTCCCCGGAGATGACGGTAAGATGTCCGTGTTAGGGCTGAAGGCTGAGCTGAAGTTTCTGGAGTCGATCTTCGATAAGAACCACGAGCGGTTCCGGATCGTGCACTGGAAACTGGACGAGCTGCACTGCCAGTTCCTGCAGAGCAACAGCCCGCTGACCCTCCACTGCAACATCACGGTAAGAGGGGGGAGGGGGCGCCCGGTATCTATAACGTCACAATAGGGCCCGACTGGAGCCTGAGCTGTGCGGCGGCTCGCAGAGGGAAGTGCTCCGCGAGCTCCTGTTGCCAGGAGTGGGGCCTGATGGATGCCACTGGTTGGGGCCGGGAGGGTAGTGAGGAGGCCTTGGGGGTGCTTCAGATCAGATGCTTTCCCCTCTGGGGTTGGCTTGGCAGGGGGAAATGCTTAGGGGAGGCTGGGTTACGCTGCCAGTGCTGCTGCTGCTGCCAGCTGTGGGGTTTGGTGTGGGGGAGGGGTGTCGCATCTGTGGGGGCCGGAATAGGGACATGGGGGGGGGGGGGGGAGGGTTGATGGCATTCTCTCTATGGGTCCAAGAGGAGCGAGGAGGGGGATCGTTGGTTAAAGGGGTTCTGAGATGCTTATATGATACTGGCTGGTATTTTCAGGGTATCCTCTGTGTAGAGCTGCCAGATTCCCTAGTTCTAGGAGGGAGACTTTTTAACCAATCCTGGTTTTGACCTTACATTCCTAGTTCTTTGTGGCATTTGTAGTCCTTGATTGTATTAAAATCATGTAAATTTTATAACCTACCAATATGGGGCTGTCAGAAAACTGGACTAGTTCTGGTTTCCATCATGGAACATGGTAGCTTGGCAGCTCTGTTTGTGGGGATGGAGAAGAGGTTATAATTTTCCTAGTGCCAGGAAGGCCCCCCCTCCCCCATGCAGGGAGAGAATATTTCAATCAGGGTGCCTGTATTGATTCATACAGGCACTGGGAAGCACGTTTTCTGTTTTCTGTGAAACCTGTGGTGCCAGGTCACATTGTGGAGTGTTGTACACTTTCTGTAGAGATAGGTGTTTAGAATGGCCATGATTCTCCCTGATGGTTGGGGCAAGATTTGGGGCATATATTTTTGGAGTGTCTTTGGCATTTATTATGGAGCTATGGAGACATTTCCAGTGTGTTTGCCACACTCCTGCTCTGCTGAGGAAGGAATACCTTTCTGATATGACTAGTGTCAGAATTGGGAGTCAGAGATTGTAGCTTCCACATTTCAGACAAAGATGTGAATGTGAGAGCACAGAGGAACACTGAGGCCTTCCCTTGAATAAGGCATTTCTCTAAATTAGTGCTGTTAGGATGAGGCAAGCTGAAGAGTCCTTCAGGATGACAACAATTGCTTGATCCTGATGAATCTTTCCCTGATAGAGGAGAGTAGACAGGCTTGGGGATATTTCTTTCTTTTAAAAAGTTAATATTTCCAGTGATAAGTCTTTGGAGAATTGTACATTTTCCTTTTTACAGCAATTGAAAGCCCTCAGTTAATTTTTATTCAGTGTAAGAGGCCCTTCAATCTGGCTGGCTTGCAGACAGTGCTAGGTTTAAACACTGTGTTTAAATACATCTTTATATTTTTATTTATTTATTTATAGCATTTGTATCCCACATTTTCCCACCAATTTTCAGGCTCAATTTGGCTTACATTTGCCGTAATGGCGATTGCCATTTCCGGTTAACAGAATTACAAATGGTATTGCATTAAGGTGCGTACATACATGGTAAAGAATAATACATTATGGTATTGCATATAGGTTTCTGAGTGGTAGATTGGATTGTAACACATGTTAGGTCATCAATTATAGAAAGATCGTTTTCGACATAAGGATTAAAGTGGTATTGCATAAGGTGCGTACATACATGGTAAAGTAGAATACGTTATGGTATTGCATATAAGTTCCTGAGTAATAGATTGGATTGTAATCAATTATAGAGAAAACATTTTAGACATTAGGATTAAAGTGGTAGTGCTTGTTCATTAATAGCAGTGAGGTTAGTCAGTCAAGTGATAAGAGTACTGTTCTGTCTAGTTCGTAATCAGTCTTGTTATGTAGAAATTAGGATGGTTGTTTATGGTATGCCTACTTGAACAGGTCAGTTTTCAGTAGTACTGAAGTTCAAAGTAACTGAAAAGTTATATTTTTCCATTCTGGCAGGTGGCAAAAAAAAGCATTTGGCTCCTGCCTAGCATGATATGGTAGCCTAATAGACCTACCAGGAGGCTGGAGGGCAGCAGGGTGCAGAACATTCATCAGAAAGCCTAAAATTCAATAACGTCATATGTTAGTGTAGTATGCTCAGGTAGTGTTTGAATTGCCAGAATCAAAATATTTCTAAGTAACAACATTAAGTAGAGGAGTGTGGTAGCCGTGTTACTCCACTCTTAAGGTTATCAATAGAAATCAAACAAAACATGGAAAAGAAAATAAGATGATACCTTTTTTATTGGACATAACTTAATACATTTCTTGATTAGCTTTCGAAGGTTGCCCTTCTTCGTCAGATCGGAAATAAGCATTTGCTTATTTCCGATCTGACGAAGAAGGGCAACCTTCGAAAGCTAATCAAGAAATGTATTAAGTTATGTCCAATAAAAAAGGTATCATCTTATTTTCTTTTCCATGTTTTATTTTGTTTGATTTCTATAGATTCTACATGGAATGTTGCTATTCCACTAGCAACATTCCATGTAGAAGTCAGCCCTTGCAGATCACCAATGTGGCCGCGCAGGCTTCTGCTTCTGTGAGTCTGACGTCCTGCACGTACGTGCAGGACGTCAGACTCACAGAAACAGAAGCCTGCGCAGCCTTCTACATGGAATGTTGCTAGTGGAATAGCAACATTCCATGTAGAATCTCCAATAGTAGCAACATTCCATGTAGAATCTCCAATGGTATCTATTTTACTGTCATAGTAATGCTTGAATGTTTTCACTTATATACACTGTCAGCTAGCACATTTGCTTATTTCCGATCTGACGAAGAAGGGCAACCTTCGAGAGCTAATCAAGAAATGTATTATGTCCAATAAAAAAGGTATCATCTTATTTTCTTTTCCATGTTTTATTTTGTTTGATTTCTATAGATTCTACATGGAATGTTGCTATTCCACTAGCAACATTCCATGTAGAAGTCAGCCCTTGCAGATCACCAATGTGGCCGCGCAGGCTTCTGCTTCTGTGAGTCTGACGTCCTGCACGTACGTGCAGGACGTCAGACTCACAGAAACAGAAGCCTGCGCAGCCTTCTACATGGAATGTTGCTAGTGGAATAGCAACATTCCATGTAGAATCTCCAATAGTAGCAACATTCCATGTAGAATCTCCAATGGTATCTATTTTACTGTCATAGTAATGCTTGAATGTTTTCACTTATATACACTGTCATCTAGCACATTTGCTTATTTCCGATCTGACGAAGAAGGGCAACCTTCGAGAGCTAATCAAGAAATGTATTAAGTTATGTCCAATAAAAAAGGTATCATCTTATTTTCTTTTCCATGTTTTATTTTGTTTGATTTCTATTGATAAGTAACAACATAAAACCCCTTGAAAGAGGGCTTTTTCTGATTAGTGCCGTTGGAGCTAGCTTTCTAAAATGGGTTTCAGAGAAGCATTTGGAAGTTTATAGCAACACAGAATACCATACTAGCTTGTTGTCTCATCCCTCTTGCACAAATAATGGTAACATAGTAAAGGTTGGCATATGGAGAGACCTGCACAATCCAGCCAGTCTGCCCAACAAGGTGACCAGAGTTGTATCTGGCACTCTTCCACATGTTCCACGTCTTCATGATTAAATAGTGGCGTACTTTGTTGCTCAAAGTGTAGGTGTATCTCAGCATTCATGCTACTGCGATTGTTGCGGGATGCTCTATGGTGAGAAGAGAATGTCAGTGGCAACTTTAGCATAGGGTAACCAACCACTCCTGTCAAAAGGAAGGGGCTGAGCTGAGGGAGACTTTTCTCACCTGGCTTGTTTTATGGATTAGTGGTACCACTTATTTTATGCTCCATTTAATTCTATAAATCAAAATAGTTTGGAGAACTCACTAAAAAGAAGATGTGTCACCCCTTTGACTCTAAAATCATCAATCAAGATAGATCATCTATAATTACCAAAAGAACCTCAAACCACCTCCTGGAAACCAACTGCTCATAGAGCTTGATTCACCATTCAAATGAGGAGTAAATTACTATCACTGGTTCTGGTAGGGAGATGCGGAGAAAAACACCAGCTGAAAAAACTCAAACTAAATTGAGAAAACCAGCTGGTCCAAAAACTCCTCACCCCCTCCACTAACAAAAGAGTCAAAAGCGGTGCACCTCCCCCTATAAATCAGCACCCCACTAGTACTCCCCCATAGAAACCTAAGCATAAACACCTATCTTGTAATTGTTATTATATTATAATGCTCTTCCATAAGGAAACATGCCTTCCACTTGGTCTCCTGTTAATTTAAACAGTCCAACAATCACTTATCTGATTATTTGTGAATTCAGGACTCATAGGCGACATGCAGTTCTAGCTGATGGAAGTCCAGTGGAGCCGCTGCTTAAATGTTCAGTTCAGTTCAATAGTTAGAACATCCTTCATGTCCTACTTTCAGTTCCATGTCATATTAACAATACTGTATCTTGTTTTTCATTCGATATTACCAATACTGTATCTTGTTCTTCATTCCGACAAGTGCGCCTTGTTTCGCCACAGTCTGGCTGCTTCAGGAAAATATATCTCGGATCCTGCTTAGGACCTTAAAAAACCGAACAGACTCACATAGTAAACTAATCAAATGGCGCAAAGAAGGAAATCGCTGGCCGGAAATATAAAGCTCCGCCGCGTCACTGTTGTTAAAATGGAACGCCCCATCTTTAAGAATACTCCAATCAAATCGCTTCAACTATAAAATAGCCAATAAGCTTTAAAAGTAGGCGTTCCATTCGATATTACGATTCAAACCTTTAGGTTCTACTGTTTGTAATGAATAAATCCAAAACTGTTCTTTTCTCCATAGAATGGTTTTAATATCCCCCCCTCTCTTACCCAAATTGACTTGGTCAATGACCATACATGTTAATTGATCAAACTGATGTTGGAATTGAATACAATGCCGTGTCATCGGTGCTTCCAACTTTAGTTTGGTCACACAGTGTCGGTGTTCAATCACCCTAGTTTTAAACTGACGTGTAGTGTGACCCACATACATCAATCCACATGGGCACCAAAAAACATAGATCACATTGACAGACTCACATGTGGTATTGCATCTTAGTTGGAAAGTTTTGCCAGTTGTAGAAGTAAAAACTGAACCTTCCTTTGTAATTGCACAGATCGAACAGTGCCCACATTTTTGCTCCATTTAATGCCATAGATGTAACACCAGGCCTGGCTGAGGTAGATCTTTCAAGCTGGATGGCTATATAGTCATCTTACCTAAATAAGTTTGCAGTGAAATTTAGCATTAGTTCCTGAGGTTCTAGGACAGTTCCCACTGAACCAATTCCCACCACACCAGGGAGGACAATTCCCTTCCATAACCCAAAAAATACGAAAAACACTAGGACAAATAATCCTCCCCCTCTTTTCTCTTCCACATTGTTTGGTGAGGCAGTACCTCTTTACCCCCCCCCCCCCCCACAACATTATCTTTTACACATCCCTTTCCTCTTTCAGATATGCAGTTCATGTGGGGAAGCAATGCCCCCCACCTTCCAAACTAGGTTTCAACCTAATTCATGTTTAATCTGGGATCTAAATGTCATAAATAAGTAAATAAATACATACAAACTGCTGTTTATGGGGGTGAGCAATGCCCCCCACACCCCTCCAAATTAGGTTTCAAATCAGCCCCTCAAAATGATTACTATTTATAACAAATTACTACTCTATCTATGAAAAGTTATTCCATTATTATACGTTCTCTATGTACATCCATATGCAGCTCTAACCTCCTTGTTTCAGACGCCGTTAAAAAAAAAAAAAAAAAAAAAGCACTGCCAGGACTTATGGGACAGAAAGAAGCTACAGTCAGTTAAAAAAAATGGGGGGGGGGGGGGGGGGGGAGTCCTTGTTTGGAATTGTCCCAGGGGGAATTGGTGGGTGGGAACTCGTCTGATACCATTTCCTGCTTCTCAAGATTTGTTCATGATATTTTAATACATGATCCTGTTAAGATGTAAACATGTTCTCTTTCCAGCAATGTCGCTGATGGATGTTATCTTATTACGGTATTAGCCCATCTGCTTCGGTATGTTAGTCTCCACATTTACATCTTATTTACAACTGAAAGGACACAACAAGAGAAAAAAGGGAGACTCCATTCTGATGAGTTTATAGAAAAGTGGGTAATAATATGCCATTACTAAAGAATATCATCATGTATCTGTATAAGTCTCTGGTGTGACCTCTCTTTGAGTGATTGCGGTTAGGTCGCTCCATTTCAGAAAGGATATAATGCAGCTAGAAAAGGTTCAGAGAAGAGCAACAAAAATGATAAAGGGGCTAGAACATCTCCTTTAACTAGAGAGGCTCAACAGGTTAGGGCTTTTCAGTTTATAGAAAAGACAAGTGAGAGAGGACATAGCAGGGGTTTGTAAAATCATGAGTGGGGTGGAACAGGTTAATGGGGAGTGGTTGGTTACACCTTCAAACTGTACCAGGTTTAGGGGATGCTCCACAAAACTAACAGCAGATTTAAAACCAAGTTGGTTAAAGTATTGCTTTTTTCACTTTGAGCATAGCAAAGCTGTGTGATCTGTTGCCAAAAGATGTGGTCAAAGTATTTAGCATAGCAGGGTTTAAAAGCAATCAGAACAAATTTCTAGACTAGAGGACAAGTCCATAAACAGCTACATAAACCTTGGAAGGTACCACTTATTCCTGAGAGGGAGCTTCAAGGAATGGATCCATTGTTCTTTGGGATCTGCCTGTACTTCCTAGTGACTCGACTTGACCACTATTGGAGACAGGCAGCTGGGCTTAATGGACCTTTGGTGTGATCCACATGGTATACTGTGTGCTCTTATGGTAGCCCTGATAAAGAGAGCGCTACTGTCCATGGCCAGGAATTCAATAAATAAGCCATTTCAGTCTTTTTCTGCTATCAAGTCTGTCCATTTAAGATTCCCACGGCTTTTCCCTGATCCTTCAACCCATTTTTCCTCGTGCCCTCCATCTCTGTCCCAACTGTGCCCAGATTCTGCTCATTTTACTGGCTTCTGCCATCTTTTCTAGTAGACCAGGGCTTGTTTTCCTCTTCCTAAAAAACATCATGTCATCAAATACCCTATGTTAGCACCACGCGTTCTAACGATCCAAACAGCCTCCAGACCAGGGGTGGACATCTTCAGCCCTCAAGGGCTGTAACCCAGTCGGGTTTTCAGGATTTCCCCAATGAGATATATTTGTGTGCAATGGAGGCAATGCATGCAAAAAGATCTCATGCATATTCATTGGGAAAATCCTAACTGCCTGATTAGGAATAGGTTGCAGCCCTTGAGGACCAAGGTTGCTCACCCCTGTTCTAAACTGAGGAAGGCTTTTGTCCAGATTTGAAGCTTCGCTTTGCTCATTGAAATATAGATTTGACCCAGGTTTATGTTATGCAGGTTGCCTTGCCATTTTAGAAGCCCAGTGCAGCCATGCTACCACATTTAGCTATAACTGGTGTGCTTCTTCATGCTTCTCTGTTAGATTGTAAGCTCTTTGAGCAGGGACTGTCTTTCTTCTATGTTTGTGCAGCGCTGCATATGCCTTGTAGCACTATAGAAATGCTAAATAGTAGTAGTAGTAGTAGTCCTTGCAGGTTATCTGTATTAACTATCCCCATGGTCTCTGGTGGCATTAGTTCATGCTTCAGATATCCCTTTATTTTTTTTTAAAGTGATTTTTACAGAATATATTATCATTTCATAAGCTCTTGAAAACAGAAACCTATTTTTAGGTTTAATTATAGAGCTGGTCTAAAGAATTATAATCCAGGGATTTTCCTGTAGGTGAAATAGATTAGATCATCAGTATAGGTGGTCACAGTACGTACCCTGGGGGCATGGAGAAGAGGAAAAGGGGTGGATTGACAAAACCCTGATTCATGCTCCTGTCTGATTTTTATTGTTTTGTTGTAATATTTCACAACTATTTCAGTCTTGTTCAGGCAGTAATTCTCCTTTTAATATTTTGTGGTTCCCTCAATGCAAACGTGTTTTACAGATAACTAAGCATGTTGCTTTTTACCGAAAGCTTTGCATTCAAAGACATAATAGAGACTGAGGGCAAAAAAGTGTTTCTATAATGAAGCTATTGCTAGAGCATCTTCTGAACAGTTAAGAACTTAACTACTGTATCTTCTGTTACCTCTGTGTGATATTTTGTGTCAATAGTTTGTTGATTTCTTTCAAAAGAAAGTGGATATTACAAGTTTTTAATAGTTCAATTTTGCCTTCTAAACAGTCTAGCAGTGTGAACTCTTAAGTGGTTGGACTTTTCTACAATTTCTAAGGAGCAGGTTATGGCTGTGATGAGCAAGTTGAATCCTTTGCGTTGTTCCTTAGATAATTGTTCTCTGACAATTATTAAATCTTTAAAAGCTGACTTGTTGAATCCTTTTATCTACTATCATGAGCAAGTCGCTATCAGAGGGGATCATCTCTGGGACTTTGAAACAGGCAGCTATTCATCCTTTGCAGAACTAAGGCTGGTGCCAGGCAGACTTTGTAGGTCTGTGTCTGTATATGATAATCCGGTTTAGGGTAAGCTGGAAAGGGCTTCAATGGCAACTTCAGTAACTGGAATGAGGACAGTGCTGGGCAGATTTTATGGTCTGGGTCTCGCAAGTGGAGGAGTGGCCTAGTGGTTAGAGCACCGGTCTTGCAATCCAGAGGTGGCCGGTTCAAATCCCACTGCTGCTCCTTGTGATCTTGGGCAAGTCACTTAACCCTCCATTGCCTCGGGTACAAGCTTAGACTGTGAGCCCTCCTGGGACAGAGAAATACCCAGTGTACCTGAATGTAACTCACCTTGAGCTACTACTGAAAAAGGTGTGAGCAAAATCTAAATAAATAAAAATGACAAGATGGGTTTGGATAGGTTGGAGTGGGCCTTGATGGCAACTCCAGTAGTGGAACATAAGGATAGAGCCAGGTGAACGTCTACGGTCTATGTCCCAAAAATACCAAAGAAAGACTCATGAAAAAGTATATAATGTCACATTCATTGTTGATTTAATCATGAATTGAGAATGAGCGTGACTGTGAGCAGACTGGATGGACCGTTCAGGTCTTTATCTGCCGTCACTTATGTTGCTAAGAAGGATGGAGCACTTGGTCCTCAACAAGTTGTGAACTATCGTCCGATCTCAATGTTGGTATTCTTAGCAAAA
This sequence comes from Microcaecilia unicolor, assembly GCF_901765095.1. NCBI lineage: Eukaryota > Metazoa > Chordata > Amphibia > Gymnophiona > Siphonopidae > Microcaecilia > Microcaecilia unicolor. Next base: position 672,797,460 of record NC_044031.1, on the reverse strand, counting down.
ATTTTGGAGAGGCTTGTGTTAGATCAATTATATGATTCCCTTGAACCAAATGATTTGATTTGATTTTTGTATGGTTTCAGATCTAAATATTCTTCTGAAACGCTGATTCCTGTATTTGGTCTGAAACATGCGGGGTTTGATTGGGGTGAGGAATATCTTTCGTTTCATTTATTATCAGTTATAACCCGTTCTTATCCAGGGTGGGATACAGAATCAACATACACAATAACAAGAAAACATCACAGTAATAATAAATGATAATGGTTTTCTTGGATATTTCCACCGCTTTTGACAGAATCCATCATGAAATTTTACTAAGTCAGTTACGTTCTAGAGATTCAGGGATTGGTTTTAGAATGGTTTTGTTCTTTTCTATCTGAACGTTTATTTATTTATTTAGATTTTGCTCACACCTTTTTCAGTAGTAGCTCAAGGTGAGTTACGTTCCGGTACACTGGATATTTCTCTGTCACAGGAGGGCTCACAATCTAAGTTTGTACCTGAGGCAATAGAGGGTTGTGACTTGCCCAAGATCACAAGGAGCAGCAGTGGGATTTGAACCTGACACCTCTTGATTGCAAGACCGGTGCTCTAACCACTAGGCCACTCCTCCACATTGTTTTTGAGTCTGGGTAAGAAGAACTCGGCTTGGATACCGATTACTATGAGTGTACTGCAAGGGTCCGCTCTTTCGCCTGTTCTATTTTCCAGTTTGTCGTGTTCTCTCAGGTATGGGTGTGCAATACTGACTTTATGCTGATGATATTCAGTATTTTGTTTTCCCAGTAAAGTGTTCTATTTCTGACACTGTCTTTTTTGAAGACGTGCTTACAGAAGTTAGGATCCTGGTTTAGCACCAATAGATTGAAGTTGAATGTAGGGAAAACGCAGATATTGTTGTTGAATCATTCACATCCTGAGCGTTAGCCTGGTGCGTTCTGCTTTGCATATACCGAGATTGCTACCAAATCTTGGGAGTTTTATTAGACTCCAAGATAACTTGCAAATTTCAAGTAAGGAATGTTATTCGGAAAGCCTTCTTCAGGTTAAGAATTTGTTGTCTGAGGTAAATTTCTGGACAGTTTTGCAAGCTTTGATATTATCTGTTCTGGATTACTGTAACTCACTGTACTTGGGCCTCTCTAAATTGCTGATTCATTCTCTTCAAATTGTGCAAAATTCTGCTGCTAGGCTTCTGATAGGATTGTCGAAATCTGATCACATTAGATCAGCTTTGAAGGATTTGCACTGGCTTCCTGTGGGAATAGGTTTAGGAGTAATCTAAGAAAGTATTATTTCACAGAAAGGGTGGTGGAAGCGTGGAATGGCCTCCCGGTGGAGGTTGTGGAGTTGAGGACTGTGTCAGAATTTAAAAAGGCGTGGGATAAGCATGTGAGATTGCTTAGGAAAAGGAAGAGTTAGGGGTTACAGAGGATGGGCAGACTGGATGGGCCATTTGGACTTATCTGCTGTCATATTTCTATGTTTAAGGTGTTGACCTTGATTTTTTTTTTTAAAGGCCATAAGCAATGATGCGCCCCTAGCATTAGCTTCATCTTTAATATTGTATCAGCCGTCTTGTAGTTTACATTCTGTGGATGAACTTTTATTGGCTATTTCTTCCATTAAGTATGTTAGACTTGAAGCTATGCCTCAGATTGTGGGCATGTCTCTTTGGAATTCTTTGCCTGTGAACATATGTAGTATTACAACTTCAGTCTTTCAGTTTAAGAAACAGTTAAAATCATGTATTTTTCTCCATGCTTTTTCAGTTTAGTTTAATTAGGCTTGCAGCCACAAATTTCTAGTCACGGTAAGGGGAGTTCATTTGGTGATTCTTTATTGTAGTTTTTGTGTACTCTGCTTGCTTTTTGTGTCTTATTGTGTATGTTCCCGAGGTAAACCACCTAGGTCTAATGGATAGTGCAGTTTAGAAATGTTTCAAATAAATAAATAATGAGCTGCCAAGCATAGTGCATGGAGCTTGCAGTTAAATAATTATTAGAGTGTAGAAAATAATAAACAAAAATGCGACATGAAAAGCTATGGGATACAGTAAGAGCGGTTCTGCTCTATTTTTTGTGTTGTACATTGACTCTTTGTTGTGTAAGTAGGAAATGAGTAGTGATGAGTCAAGGTTTAAATATCTATTTCCTTATTATCCATGCTAGATCAGGCCAGATGAATGTTATGTCCCCCTGCCAGCAGATGGAGACATACAAAGCTCAGAGCTGATTTTTCTTGCTCAGAATGTCTCCAGCAAATGCACTAGCCTCCTATAAGGCGAGTGAAGACAGATCTGAGCTTATTTTGTCTCCACCTGCTGGCAGGGGGACATAAACCATTCACCATATTTCTGTTGGGGTAGGCCTTGGTGGTGGTAGTTTGTGTTTCTAGAGACCTGAACCCAGAGCTTGCTCCTTTGGTCACTTTTCACTCATGAAGAGGACCCTTAAATGAACTCTTAACAGAAGAACAAATAGAGCTAAGGTTTACTTGGAGGTTGGTTTTTTTTTTTTTTGACTTGTGGGATACAGAGAAGAGTGGAAGTATCTGGAGAAATCCCAGATACCATGAATACCTTGTTTCCCTTTTATCCCCAGTGAGATTGAGGTGGACCACACTTAGATCTGCACAGACAAACGAACTGAGGGCAATGCTGACATAATGCATATCCACTGTAGTGCCACATTCTGTACTGAGTCTAGATGCTGCTGTTTTCTGTTCCAGGAATCGTACCCTTCCTCAGCACCAATATGGTTTGTGGAGTCAGATGACCCAAATCTAACGGCAGTGCTGGAGCGCCTGGAGGATATTAAAAAGAGCAAAACTCTGGTAAGTATGTGCAGCTGTATGCATTTCCCTGGGAAACCTGGGGCTGTGAGTGCACAGGACATTGGTAGCTGAAGAATTTTGCAGCGGAACCAGATTATTTTAGAATTGGATAATTCAGAAAAGGCTTAACATACTGAAACCTTTCAAAAACAATCTGTTCTACTCTCGTAAGCTATTACTTGTCATTTGTTCTGAAATTTGCACAGTATAATTTGAATGCAGGTTAGGGGTGAAGTGGGCAAGTAGAGGGAAGCCCCCCCCCCCTTGAGGTTGTTTAGTATATATCACAGATTATAGGAGATTCACAAGTTACAATATACAGGAGGTAAACTTGCTGGAAGATGCAGGGTTTTTTTTTCTGCTTGAATGCTTTTTCACAGGGGGGAGAAGTGATAGTTTGAACTGGGTCCCAAGTGTCCAATTGTTATAAATTACTTCATACTGTCTGTTAACAACACTGGGACTGGCGTTCAGGGCCATTTAGAAGATTAGATCATTTGTCTTTCCAAAAGGACTAGGCATGTTTACTTCGGGAGGGGGAGGTGGAAACTAAGGGGTGGGGGAGTGGAATAACATTGCCTTTGTATTCTCTAGGACCCCACAGAGGATTAGGTATTATGGGATTATAAAGGGCCACATGGGTTATGTCAATACTGCAGATGTCTTCATTTCCTTCAAAGGCCTTCAAGAGTGTTATCACCCTTCTTTGATATTTTTACATGCACTGTGATATTAATTGAAGTAACAGGCTATTAGTAAACCAGAAAGCAGCCGTGACCTTTTCTATAATATCACTAGGCTCCAATTTAGCTCCAATTTATTTAATATTTGGCATTGTAAGTATTGTAAAATGAGTGGCTGCATTTCCAGTGCTGTCTGGAATGGAAACCTTGTGCTTTGAATGCACTTTTACATCATGGTGAGTGCTGCAAAGGTTCTGATAATAATAAGCTAATTTATTCCTCCCCTGCGAGGAGGCAGGGTAGTTTATAGCAGCCCCTTGGGTAGTCATCTATTCCTCCCTATCTGTGTTGGCCAAAGCCTAAGCTTGCAAAAAATTGAAATTAAAAAAAAAAAAATCAATCCCTCTAAGCCACTATCTTTGTTTTTTTTTTTAGTCACCTCTGTGGGGGATGGAAAATAGATGCTTATTTTAAAAAGATTCATAGATGCCTGCTGAAAACGTGGGTAAAACAAACCTGCATATCAGTGGCATAGCCAGACGGCCGATTTATGGTGGGCCTGAAGATTCATTTCTTCCTCACCCCCCCCCCCCCTCCAAAAACCAAAAGAAATACCTGAGCTGGTGGGGATCCACAAGCCCCGCTAGTGGAAGACCTCCTTCCGGCAGAAAGAGCACTTAAAACCCTGTGCCGCCACCAGCAGTGTCCCAGAGTTGCTGACAGCCAGCCTCCACACACACCTGAAAAGAGCATGAGTGAGGGGCTTAGTAAACAGGGGGAAAAGTTAAGTTGTTTTTAAATAACCACAAGCTAAAACAGTGCAAAAAAATGGAAAATCGGCTATTTTACTGCTGTGGTAAATTGGCCTTAGCATGCAGGAAAAAGAGTGTGCTAAGGCTACTTTTTATTGCATTTTAGTAAAAGGGCCTCTAAATATTTCTCCCTTGTGAATGGCAATCCTATAGCTTGTGGTTATGTGCCCCCAAATCACTGTGCGCGTAACATTTACTCAGAGAACAAGGCCAGAGGCAACCTGGAGGGAGGGGGTGGGCTCAACCTGATTTCTTCCTAGCTCCTTTCTGTTCCCATGTCAAGTGTGGTGGGGGTTTTTTTGTTTGTTTTTTAAGCGTAGATCCCAGACCTGTATCTGCTTCCCAGTTGTCAAGTTTGAGGTCTGCCATGATTGCTACTGTCTGCTGTATGTTAAAGATTTGATAGTAATGTGAATAATGCAGGGTGACCAGGTTATTTTTCCCAAGTGGTCAGCCCAGCTTTTTAAAGAATCTTACTGTAGAAAGGGATTTAGCAGATTTTGTTTGTTTTTTTTCCTGCTGTAAACTTAGTAGGGTAGACTCACCTGAAGAGAACCAGGCACATTTACATAGTTATCTTGGTTGCTCAAGTTCTGAAAATTGACCCTTAGTTTGTTTTTATTTCAAATATATTTTTATTGTCATCACAATCAAAGATACAAATTCAACTAAATTTACACATTCCAGGTTGCATCAAAAGTACACATATTTGTTTGTCATTTTTATTTGTGAAGCACATTAACAAGTAACTGTAGCCACACAATACATTTTTCAATAAACTAATTCTATCCTTATTGATCCTGTGCTGAACCTTTTCCCTCCCAAACCACCCCACTCTCATAAAATCCAGATACTTCCCATAAACCACATGGGTAGGTAATCCTATACCAACTAAATAGTCAAAGTGTTAAGAAATGCAGAGCGAACTCTGGGTGGATAGGTCTGCAAATATGGAGTCCAAATTGTAACAAAACGTTTTCTAGCTTTCACACCACACTCCTCCACTGTTCCGTAGTATGTAGTTCATACATAAGTATTGCCACACTGGGACTGACCAAAGGTCCATCAAGCCCAGCATCCTGTTTCTAACAGTGGCCAATCCAGGTCACAAATACCTGGCAAGATCCCGAAGAAGTTCAATACATTTTATGCTGCATATCCCAGAAATAAGCAGTGGATGTTCCCCAAGTCAATTTAATAATGGTCTATGGACTTACCTTTTTTAAACACCGCTAAGCTAACCGCCTTTACCATATTCTCTGGCAATGAATTCCAGAGTTTAATTACACGTTGAATGAAGAAACATTTTCTCCGATTTGTATTAAATTTACTACTTTGTAGCTTCATCGCATGCCCCCTAGTCTTAGTATTTCTGGAAAGAGTAAACAAACGATTCACGTCGACCAGTTCCAGTCCACTCATTATTTTATAGACCTCTTATCATATCTCCCCTCAGCCGTCTTTTCTCCAACCTGAAGAGCCCTAGGAATAATAAGGGGCCTAAGATTAGAGAGAACTGTTTCTTAACAGATGTTTTCCTTGGTCAAGTGATTTCTTATATTTAAAGTGTTGAATGGGTTTATATTTAAAATAATACAGCATTCAAAGAAAAATTAATATATCTCATTTTAATTTAAAGTTCCAGTATTAAGATGTGCTAAGCATTTGTCTTAGCCACAAAACTGGAAAACCCTTTAGTACATCAGGCCCTAAATGAGTTAGTAAGTCACAAGGTGGTGTTGCTGGGAGTTCTGTCCTTCATGTTGTGTGTCAAAATAACACACTAAAATATTTTGCCTAGTCTGTTGCTGAAATGCCATTTATGTATTTTAGCTTTGAGTACAACTGATTTATGGTGGAATTCGTTTTTTTAAATCTTTAGCTTCTCCAGCAACTAAAGCGATTGATCTGTGACCTGTGCAGGTTATATAACCTTCCTCAGCATCCAGATGTTGAGATGTTAGATCAACCACTACCAACAGGACAGGTAATTTCTAAAGCTTATTTTTCTGTTGCCTTGCCTTACCTTGTAAAAGGCTATTCACAGGCTAGTGTATCTGTTAGATAAGACATAGAATTGAAGCAAAGGTTTATCAGAAGCCTGGCTAGTTAAGGGCACATGTATTCTGGTGTATATTTAGCTCTTATATACTGACTCGCCTGTTAAAACGGGCTACTATTGGAATGGGGGTTTTCCAAGGCCCCCCCCTCCCGAGGTCGCCGCTGCCACCCCTCCACCCGGCCCGGGCCCTCTGTTCACTATTAATTCAACTTACATCGCCGCAGCACGCAGATCAGCTCAGCTCCCGTCGGCCTGGCCTTCCTTCTCTGCCTGTGTCCCACCCTCGTGTGACGTACCGTCAGCGAGGGTGGGACACAGGCAGGGAAGGAAGGCCGACCGGAGCTCAGCTGATCTGCGTGCTGCGGCGATGTAAGTTGAATTAATTGCGATCAGAGGGCCCGGGCCGGGTGGAGGGGCGGCGGCGACCTCGGGGGGGGGGGAGGGGGGGAGCGCAGTTTTCCCTCTCTGTCCCCGCCCCCATTATCACATATTGACGCGGGGGCGGGACAGAGAGGGAAGTCTGTTCTGCGCATTTGCGAGTGAGTTTGGTCACTCGCCGTTCATATGTTTGATTATTTTCATCTGTACAGGGCTACCAGATGGTATCAGATGTATGAACCATTTTACAGGTGTGCACAGTAGACAGCACTGCTTCTTAAAGCTGATAATTTAATGAAGAAACTGGACAAAATGTGTTGGCAAGATTTTTGAGTAACAGTGTTATCAATTGCAAAGGGCTCTTAAGAGCCTCTGAGCCCAACTGAAGTTGATGCCTACCCTCTCCAATGATGTGAATCATGAGGAAAATCTTTAATTTAGAAACAGTCTATCTAAGAAGAAGAGCAAAACAGAGGATGGTCCCATATTTAGGTCTAAACAATAGAAACTGCTACCACCAGAGCTGAATTTCGATGGGAGTTGGAGCATTGCCGTTGCCTTTCTACAGGTTGGGCCTGCTGTTGAAGGAACAGTCACAAGTTGCAAAACGTTTAGCACAGGACCTTGGAACTGGCTTGAAGTTGCATTGACACTCTCCTCTGCATAGGTTTCCTGTTACCATGGAAACCCCCTACAAGGGCGGAGTTTCTGCAGAGCCAGACACTACACAGTAGCTCCAAGGCCCCCTCGCTGAGCTTTTTGCAATTAATTAGTGCTGCTTCTGTTACTAGTGGTGGTAGGCTTTAAGATGAGAACCATCATACTGTCCCCTCCCCCACACATCTCTCTAATAAATATGAGAGGGAGAGGAAAGGGCCTCCTCGCTTGGCACTTGTGAGCAGTGAAATCTTAAATTCATCCCATGACCTAAGTGATAGGTCACTAGCAGTTTGAGTGGCTGCCTTCTGTGAAACTAAAAAATCATAATTACAGCAAACTAATCTTTATATTTGCATTGTAATTTAACCATGTGCCCCCTGCAGCTAGCTCAGCCTGTTTGAAGGAGAGATCTGCAGGGATATCTCCAAATCTAAGAGCTCATATGTTTTAAATTGTGCTTCAGCTACAGGCTCCTATTCATGCAGTAGTATGTCAGACACTGCGCTTGTGAAGAGAGGTGACTCTCTTCATTTAAATTTTATAGCTGTTTGCTTCAGGATGTATTGGAAAAGCACAATTAGCAAGTGTAGAAGGGAGGAAAAGAGGAAGCAGAAAGACAAAATGCAGATGCAATAGGAACAGTTCACAGCTTCTGGCTGTACCATTAGAATAGTCTAGCTCAAGCTGCTGAACACTTTCTTCCTATGGAGGTCCTCTCCTTCTTCCCATAGCAGGTGCTACAGGGGTTTGTTTAGTGGCATAGCTAGAACTGAATGGGTCCTGGGTGAACAAATTTAAGATGGGTAGTGGGGGATTACTTCAGAGCCCCAATAAACATATTCTTGACCTATAAAGAAAAGCTGTCTTAGTATTAGAAATAGAAACTGGAATGCAAGATATCAGAGCATTTCCAAAACCAGATGTATTCAGAAAACCCCCCCAACCTATTTTTCTACCATGTTGTTATGAGTATTACTTTGGTTCAAGTGTCTTTTGCATTTTTTGCTTTCCAGGGTTTCCTGTCCTTTAACATTTCTTCTCTCTGTAGGTCCACCCTCCAACATGTTCAGCATCTGCCCTGTATCCCTATCTGTCTCCAGCTTCTCCCCTCTGTTCCCTTCTCCTGCACTCCCCAACCCCAGAGCCAGCTCGCTTTTGCTCCTTATGTGCTCCCTTCCTGTCCCCCCCCACACCCCCGGGGGTGGCCTTCCAAAACTTGCATTGACACAGTAATGAAAACAGGTGACCTCTGCCAGCCCCTCCAGGGCATTCCCTCTGCTCAGCCCCACCCACAGGAAGTTACATCAGAGGAGATGGGGTACGCCAGAGGCTGCCTGTTTTCATCACTGCCAGTAATGGAAGGACTGCAGTGTGGGAGGGGGGCTAGAAAGACATCAGACTCATGGGGAAGAGAGGGAGGGATGCCAGACAGTGAGTACTGAGAGCAGGAAACCAATTAGCAGGCACCTCTGTACCAGAGCAGATGGCTGGGCTTTTTGCTAGGCTTACTCAGTAGTAGCTATGCCACTCGGTTTGTTCCAGCAAAAATCTACCTCTTGTCTTCTCTGCACCCTAGGATGGAAGAATGTTGAATGGGAGCCTTATACTCTGTCTCAAATATTTTAGAATTGTTTTAGCATTGTTTTGTAATGTGCTGCTCAGAGGCAGATGATGAGAAATGTGAGTTTATTCTGCGATGAGGATCGTAGTTATTATTCCTGACATTTGTACAGCAAATAGGAATAAGGGCCAACTAAGACTGTCAGGTGAATAACGTACATATTTCCTGGTATATCCCACTGCATATGAGGTATGGTTGTTACAGAGCTGTTGGTATGATTGCCTAGAAGTCAGATTCAGGGACCTATTCTTTGTGTTTCAATGTCTGATCATATATTTTGTATGTACGATCCTACTGCTGTTATTCAGTGCTAGATCCATTAGAAGCAAGCTGGTGGTTCTCCGATTTTGTGTAGGAACATTGTGCTGATAGCAGAGGTCTTAATGAATTTTGGTTGCATGAGCATGGTGTAGTGGTGTAACCAGAAAAGCATAGTTGATCATAGAACTAAGTAAATGGCCCTTAGATGGATAGGAAAGGTGATCGACAAGCACAGAAGAACAAAGGTGATGGCATATGTTATGTTTCACAAGCATCATAAATGCTTGTGAAACCAGCTGTGTGAGACGATTTGAATGAATGCTGGTTGGATTGCAAAGAGGATTGGCTAGTTGCAGCCTATAAATATATTAAATGTCTTTGATAGTTTGAGCTCTCTGCAGAGTTTAAGATTATTAGGATTGCTCACTGAAGCATTCTGATAAGGTGTGTTTATTTTTTGTCCCCACTGCAGCTTCTTGTGACTCTGGGAGGTCACTTAACCCTAGAGTCACAAGGAGCTGCAGTGGGAACAAAAAATAAACATACCTTTTAATTGTGATTAACATTTTAATTGAAATGCAGCCCTAAAATTAAACCTTGATGAAACGTGATGTTCTGTGGGTTGGAAAGGGAACTCCACCTGAAGATTTTAAGATTGGAACTTGGGTGATTGACTACATGCTGACTTTTTTTTTTTTTTTTTTTTAAGCATTACTTCCCAACCTGTCCTAGGGACCATAGTGCCAGTTGTTTTTTTAATATATATAGAATGAATATGCATAATTTGCATATGTTGAGTCCCCAGAGATTGTTCATTGTAGATATCCTGAAAACTGGCTATGGGATCTCCAGGACAAGTTTGTGATGCCATGCTTTAGAGGATTTTGTCTCATGGTTTGTATTTACTGCACTTTAGTATTTGCATATTAATTAACTAGTCATGCTTGGTACCCAATAATTTTTTTTATGCTTTTCTAGGTTTTATCTATGCAAGCCTGGATAACTGCAGTTCTGTAGTGTTAGGATTACCCCAGGTTATAGTCTGTGGGTGCAAATCATGCGAAACACTGCAGTTAGGGAGGCTGAAGTAAACTGATCGTGTGATCCCTTATGTTAAGAGCCTTCATGGCTCTTGATGGTTTATAGAATTAGATTTAAGGTTTTTGAGTTTTTGGTTGTTAAATTTTTATGTTGCCAGGGTGCTATATGTTTTCAATAAACGCTGTCTTTGTCCCAGTGCTCACAGCGTGAAAATGTGCGTCCCTCTGGGGTGGTAGTAATATCTTGTCAGAAATTGTGGGTGTGATTGTTCACTGCAATGGCCCCACTTTATGGAATATAAATTAAGACACATGAAGTATAGACGACAGGTTTTTGAATTTAATCATGAGGGGTTTAGTATACTCTTTGGTTCTAAAAGTGTAGATTTTTTTTTTTTTTATAGCTACCTGCATGATTAATGCAGGGCTTGACAAACCCCAGTCACCATGGTGCCTAAAAATTTAACCTAGTGCCTAGCTTTTGCACCCTGGCCCAAACATATTTTTTTGTCCCTATCCCACAGTATCTCTTCTACCCCCTCCCCACCGGGTTCAGCTGGCAGTTGGCATCTCACTCCCTTTCCCCACCACTCCCAAATTTAGTGTCTGTCGCACCCCCTGCCCCCCCCCCCCCACCGCAAACTTGCCTCTGATCCTCAGCGTCGGCAGCCTTTAAGACGCTGCTCTAGCCAGTGTCGGTACCTTCCTTTTGCCAGGTCCCTCCTTCTGTGAGATAGCTTCCTGCTTTCACAAAGGTGAGACCCGGCAGAGGGAAGACCCAATGCCAGCCAGAGCAGCATGTCTTGAAGGCTGACGATGCCGACACACAGGATCGGAGATCGGAGGCAAGTTTCCAGGGGGGGAGGGAGTTGACGGGGAGACACTGAATTCTGGAGCAATGGAGAGAGGGAGATGGAGATGTGCTGGACCCTGAGGTGGGGGGACAGGGCATAAATGAGATACTGTACATGGAATAAGAATAGAGACAGGGACACAGGGAAATGGTGGAAAAGAGGATGGATAGGGACATGGAGGGGCAATGCTGAATATAAGAAGGGGCAGATGCTGAACATGGGGGGAAGATAGGAACGGGGACAATGAGGGGAGATGCTGGAGAGGACCGATATAGACATGGAGAGAGAATAAATGTCGAATAGACAGGAGACCCTGGAAAGGCAGGAAAACAGAGAAAAGCAGAAGACAGAACAAATCAAATGGAAAAATAAAAGGCTCAGAATATAAAGGTAGAAAAAAATCATTTTAATTTGATCAGTTGGACCATGTCAGCTTTGGGAAATGTGCATCTCTGATATCTTGCATATCTGTTTCTCTAGTAATGCTGGGGTGGGAGAAGCATGAACTGGGTGTGTTACTGTGCTACTAGAGGGAGAGGGGAGAGTGATAACTGGTGTTGGCGTGCAAGGGTGCAGGTAGAGAAGATAAAAGCTGGAGAGCAGCATTGAGAATTCAGTTTTTTTTGAGGGGGTCATTTTTGGGAGACAGCTACTAGAGAGGTGAAGGGGTATGCCACTGGAGGGTATATGGGGTGGTGATTGACAGATCTGTGAGGGCTTATTTGTTGGGGGGGGGGGAGGCAGAGCTGGATATGAGGGATGGGTGTATGCTTGTGTGCTGAGGGGAGGCAAAGAGAATGTGCCTATGCACTGAGGAGGTGGAGGAGGCAGAGAGAGAGAGAGAACTTGGGGGTATCCGCCCTGGAGAGGCAGCCCACATGGAGCCACCTTAATCAGGAGGATACTTGGAGTGTTAGCAACTGCAGAAGCAATCCTTGAGCATTGTTGAGGTGGCGATTCTCCAGCAGCCTTGTTGGTAGGATACATTAACATTTTTATCCTATACGGGAGATCTACTTCAGCAACGTGTCCAAGCTGGTAGCTAGCTCGCCTGGTGTTGGGGCAGGAAGCTCCCCAATGCCAGTCAGCCCTGCTGGCCCATTGGTAGAAGATGGAGGCAGGGAACCTTTCCTGCGGCAAGTCCTGTCAGGACTTCGTGTGGCCAAAACTGAAATGGTAATTTGGTGGTCCATAAGTTAGAGGAATAATTGGAGGCACTGCATTCTTGAATGAGTGCCTTGTTGAACTGTCTGCACGATATTGAGGTGCACAAGATACAGACCGTGAACTGGTTAGCTTACTTTGGAAGCAGGCGGAACGGGTCACAATTTAGAGGAGCAAGAAAATCGCTGCCTCGGATCTCACCTGTGTATCTTTGGCTCATCAGAGGGAGTGGAGAAAGGGGATGCTCTAGTATCATAGTCATGATGGCAGATAAAGACCCGAATGGTCCATTCAGTCTGCCCAACAGTCACATTCATTCTCAATTCAAGATGAAATCAACAATGAATATGATATTATGTACTTAATCATGGTCTGTCTTTGTTGTTTCTGGGACATAGACCGTTTGAGTCCGCTCACCTCTGTCGTTATGTTCCAACTACTGGAGTTGCGGTCAAAGCCCAATCCAGCCTATCAGAATCAGTCTTGTCATTTGCAGGACACAGACTGTAAAAGTCTGCCCGGCATTGTCCTAACGTTCCAAATTACTGGAGTTTCTGTCAAAGCTCTCTTCAGCCCATCCTCAACCAGATTGTTATATGCAGGACTTATTACAAGCCAGCCCAGCACTGGCTGTAGTTGATACAGCCAGAGTTGACATCTAAGCACCACTTGACATGCAAACACATATGCAGCCTTTTAAGTTTTGTTTTTTTATATCATTCATTTTCTAATTAGAGATCCTCTGTTCATCCCACACCTTCCGTAAGATACGGCCTCCAAAACTGAACACAGTACTCCAGGTGGGCCCCACCAATGACTTGTACAAGGGTATCAACACCTCCTTTCTTGTGCTGATTACACTTCTCTCTATACAGCTTAGCATCCTTCTGGCTATGGCCACTGCCTTGTCACGCTGTTTTGTCGCCTTCAGATAACTGTCAACCAAGGTCCCTCTCCCTGTCTGTGTATGTCAGTCTCTCACCGCCTAACACATAAGTCTCCCTTGAATTTCTACTGCCTAAGTGCATCACTCTGCACTTCTTTGCATTGAATTTTAATTGCCAAACATTAGACCATTCTTCTAACTTGTAACTAATGCTTTTGTATCAGTCCATGGTCTATGTGCCAGAAACAACAACACCTTGAATATTGTGTTCAGTTCTGGTCATGGCATCTCAAAATAGATATAGTGGAATTAGAAAAGGTACAGAGAAGGGCGATGAAAATGATATAGGGGATGGGACAACTTCCCAACGAGGAAAGGCTGAAGCATCTAGGGCTCTTCAGCTTGGAGAATAGATGGCTGTTTTGGGATCTTACCAGGTACTTGTGACCTGGATTGGCCACTGTTGGAAACAGGATGCTGGGCTTGATGGGCCTTCGATCTGTCCCAGTATGGCAATACTTATGTACTTATGTAGATATGATAGAGGTCTATAAAATAATGAGTGGAGTGGAATGGGTGTTTACTCTTTCCAAGAATACTAGGACTAGGGGGCATGTGATGAAGCTACAAAGTAGTAAATTTAATACGAATGGGAGAAAATGTTTCTTCACTCAACGTGCAGTTAAACTCTGGAATTCTTTGGCAGAGTATGTGGTAAAGGCGGTTAGTTTAGCGGGTTTTTAAAAAAGGTCTGGATGGCATCCTAAATGAAAAGTCCTTAGACTATTATTAAATTGACTTGGAAAACATCCACTGCTATTTCTGGGATAAGCAGCATAAAATGTATTGAACTTTTTCGGGATCTTGCCAGGTATTTGTGATCTGGATTGGCCACTGTTGGAAACAGGATGCTGGACTTGATGGACCTTTGGTCTGTCCCAGTGTGGCAATACTTTTATACTTATGTACTTAACTTTTGCAGATCCTTTTTCATGTTTTCCACTCCCTCCGGAATGTCCACTCTGTTACAAATATTGGTATCATCCGCAAAAAAGCAAACCTTACCTTCTAACCCTTCGGCAGTGTCGCTCACAAATATATTGAACAGAATCGGCCTCAGCTCCAGTCCTTGAGGCACTCTACTACTCACCTTTTCTTCCTCAGAGTGATTTCCATTAACTATCACTCTCTCTGGCATCTGTCTGTCAACCAGTTCCCCATTTTGGGTCATAACTGCAGCCTGTCAAGTTTATTCAAGAGCCTCCTATGAGGAACCATGTCAAAGGCTTTGCTGAAATCTAAGTAAATTACATCTAGTTCATGTCCTCGACCCGGTTCTCTGGTCACCCAAAGAATTCAATCAGATTCGTTTGGCACGATTTACCTTTGGTATAAGATTAAGACTGTGGTTTGTCCATTTGGAACCAAATTTTATGATGATGGAATACAGCTGTCTAGATGGGTTCTGGGAAGAAGACGACAAGCAGGTGAAATTCCTTATCACCATTTTAAAGCGATTATGCTTCCATATCATCATGCTGATCAATCCATAGACTGGTGGCTGTGTCCATCTACCAGCAGGTGGAGATAGAGAGCAAACTTTTGCCTCCCTATATGTGGTCATGTGCTGCCGGAAACTCCTCAGTATGTTCTCTGTCTCAGCAGGTGGTGGTCACACACAGCAGCAGCTCTGGCTAGGCCTCCAAGCCTAATTTTTAGGTTTTGTTGAGTGCCTGGGGTTGAGGGCTCTTCTTGAGCAAGTGCAAACCTGGTGGCGCCAGGTCCCTCCTTTTCTCCCCCCTCCCGCTGGCTCCGTTGAAAAAAGAAAAAAAAAAAAAATTTTGAACGTCCTTAAAGGCGTTTATTTCGACGTTTATTTAAACGTTTATTGCAGCTACTCACAGGGACACCAGGTCGTTACAGCTCGGAGCGGAAAGCAGGTAATTTTTACCTTTTATAGCGGGCAGGGGGTTCCCCGATTGGTCTCCACGTGGCCTATGGCGTCGGAGGGCGAGGGCGCAAAGAGTCGCTCCCCGGATCGCGTGTGCGCTTCTAGAGGGGATGCGGGGGTCTTAAAGTCTGATCGCCCTTGTTGGGTGACAGTTTCGTGACCGATGAGTATCCCGGTCCTTCCTCCGGTGTGGCGGTTTTTCCCGCCATAAACGCCCATCCCCCGCGGCTCGCCTCCGCCATATTGGCCGGCCACGCGGCTCGGACGGCTTCTTCTTGGGCCGCCCTTGAGGTGGGAGACATTGATGCCATGAACGCCCTTAATTTGGGCGACGGCACAAAAGCGGCTAAAGTTTAGCGCCGTTTTTCCCGCGCAGCTCCTTCGCGGAGTGTCGCGCCGGACGCCATCTTGGATGCGCAGCATGTCTCTCCCCCGCTCTTGCGAGCGCCGGTTGAGGGTGCGTCTAGGGCTGTAGCCCAGGCTGCAGAAGTGCACAGTCTGGGGGGTTTCTCCCCCGAGTTTGTTTTGCTGCTGCATCAGGCCTCCCTTATGCAAAACGCTGCCCCTGCTCCCTCGTCTGGTAAAGAGGTTGAGGCCCCCGGAGGTAAA
Source organism: Microcaecilia unicolor (assembly GCF_901765095.1). Lineage (NCBI taxonomy): Eukaryota > Metazoa > Chordata > Amphibia > Gymnophiona > Siphonopidae > Microcaecilia > Microcaecilia unicolor. The sequence continues at coordinate 672,781,644 of NC_044031.1, read as the reverse complement.
CGCCCTCGGGTTGATTCCCAGGCCTTGGAGGACTTTGTCTCCTCCGATGTAGATGAGGGCAGCGTATCTGAGTTCTCCCAACGGTCCTTTGCGGATTCCTTGGAGGAGACGGATCCCCGCTCGGATGGAGCGGATGACCCCTCTGCAGCGCGGCTCTTTAGCTCAGAGGATTTGCCCAACCTGTTAATGCAGGCCATGGGCATTTTGAAGATTTCCTGTCCGGAGGACGTCTCTCCCTCAGCCCCTGTTGGCTCTGCCATTATGCTGGGGACGAAGCGCCCGCATAGAACCTTCCACGTGCATGAGGCCATGCACACCTTAATTTCGGCTCAATGGGATGTCCCGGAAGCGAGCCTTAAAGTGGCTAGGGCTATGTCCCGCCTCTATCCTTTGCCTGAAAGTGAACGTGAGGCCTATCTGTGGCCTACCGTGGTTTCTTTAATCACTGCGGTGACTAAGAAAACGGCGTTGCCGGTGGAAGGTGGCACGGCCCTAAAGGACGCCCAAGACAGAAGATTGGAGGCGGCCTTAAGGTCGTCCTTTGAGGCGGCTGCTTTAAGTTTGCAGGACTCAGTTTGCGGCTCCTATGTGGCCAGGGCGTGCCTGTCTATGGTGCAGCGGGCTTCCCCCTCGGATCATTCCTTGAGGGCTGATTGGCCGGCCCTGGAATCGGGCTTAGCCTATTTGGCAGACTTGCTGTATGATGTCTTGAGGGCCTCAGCTAAAGGCATGGCTCAGACAATCTCTGCGCGGCGGTGGCTTTGGCTGAAGCATAGGTCTGCTGACCACGCCTCTAAATCCCGCCTAGCTAGATTGCCTTTTAAAGGCAAGCTGCTCTTTGGGGTCGAGCTGGACAAAATCGTGACCGATTTTGGCACGTCTAAGGGCAAGAAGTTACCAGAGGTCGGGGCTCGGGCTAGTGCTCGCCCCGGTACCTCCAGAGGACGGTTTCAGGAAGTCCGTCGGTACCGCCCGGGCAGGTCGGGCTCCTCTGCCCCCTCTTCCTTCAAGAGGAACTCTCCCCCCAAGCAGCATTCCTTTCGCAGAGACCGCCGTCCCGGAGGTGCTCCCTCCGGTCCTCCCCTAGGGTCTTGTACCCAATGACGGGGCCTTGGTCCACGCCCCAGTGCAGATTGGAGGACGGCTGTCCTCGGTTCTGGACGAGTGGACCACAATAACTTCAGACGCTTGGGTGCTGGAAGTCATCAGAGACGGCTACAAGCTAGAGTTCTGCCGACCCTTAAGAGACGGGTTTGTACTCTCTCCCTGCAAGTCTCCGGTCAAAGCTGTGGCAGTGCAGCAGACCTTGGATAATCTGATCCGCCTGGGTGCGGTCGTTCCGGTGCCAGAAAATCAGTTTGGCAAGGGACGTTACTCCATTTACTTTGTGGTACCAAAGAAAGGAGGTTCTGTACGGCCTATCCTCGACCTCAAAGGGGTCAATCAGGCACTTTCGCATGGAGACCCTCCGCTCTGTTATAGCGGCAGTGAAGGCAGGAGAGTTCCTGGCATCCTTGGACATCAAGGAAGCGGACTTGCATATTCCCATCTGGCCTCCTCATCAACGCTTTCTGCGTTTTGCAGTCCTGGGCCGACACTTCCAGTTCAGAGCCCTCCCGTTCGGGTTGGCTACTGCTCCGCGGACCTTCTCCAAAGTAATGGTGGTCATCGCGGCCTTCCTGAGGAAGGAAGGAGTACAAGTCCATCCTTATCTGGACGACTGGTTGATCCGAGCCCCCTCTTATGCAGAGTGCGGCAAAGCTGTGAACCGGGTGGTTGCTCTTTTGAGCTCCCTGGGGTGGATCATCAACTGGGAGAAAAGCCAGCTGCGCCCAACTCAGTCCCTGGAGTATCTGGGAGTTCGATTCGACACCCAAGTGGGCAGAGTGTTCCTGCCAGACCATCGGATTGTCAAGCTTCAGGCTCAGATGGACCAGTTCCTAGTAGCCTCTCCTCTTCGGGCTTGGGACTATGTGCAGCTGTTGGGCTATGACGGCCACGATGGAAGTAGTGCCCTGGGCCAGGGCTCATATGAGACCACTACAACACTCTCTGCTGCAGCGCTGGACTCCGATGTCGGAGGATTATGCTGTGCGCCTTCCCTTGGACCCAGCAGTGCGCAAGGCGCTGAGCTGGTGGACGCAGACAGACAAGTTGTCTGCAGGAATGCCTCTGGTGACCCCGGAGTGGATTGTCGTCACGACGGACGCCTCTTTGTCGGGCTGGGGAGCCCACTGCTTGGGAAGGACAGCGCAGGGGCTCTGGTCTCCTGCAGAGGCAAAGTGGTCTATCAACCTCCTGGAACTCAGAGCCATTCGGTTGGCGCTTTTGGAGTTCATCCCGGTACTGGCGTTGAAGCCTGTACGGGTCCTGTCGGACAATGCCACGGCTGTGGCCTATGTCAACCGCCAGGGAGGTACCAAGAGCGCCCCTCTAGCCAAGGAGGCCATGAATCTATGCCAGTGGGCGGAAGCGAACCTGGAACAGCTGTCAGCGGCCCACATTGCCGGAGTCATGAATGTCAAGGCGGACTTTCTCAGTCGCCATACCTTGGAGCTCGGAGAGTGGCAGCTATCTGCTCAGGCGTTCTTGGACATCACGAAGCGCTGGGGCCAGCCGAGCCTAGATCTGATGGCGTCATCGGCCAATTGCCAACTGCCGCGCTTTTTCAGCAGAGGACGGGACCCTCGATCCCTGGGAGAGATGCTCTTCTCCAACAGTGGCCGACACAAGAGATTCTCTATGTGTTCCCGCCCTGGCCCATGTTGGGCAGGGTGCTAGACCGGGTGGCAAAGCATCCGGGCCGGATAATCCTGGTGGGTCCGGATTGGCCCAGACGTCCCTGGTATGCGGACTTGATCAGGCTCTCAGTGGACGAACCTCTGCGACTGCCAGTGGAGCAGGGCCTGTTACATCAGGGTCCCGTGGTGATGGAGGTTCCCTCCCCCTTTGGTCTTACGGCCTGGCTATTGAGCGGCAGAGTCTGAGGAAGAAGGGCTTCTCAGACAAGGTCATCGCCACTCTGCTGAGAGCGAGGTAGCCCTCTACTTCTACTGCTTACGCCAGGGTTTGGCGTACCTTTGCAGCGTGGTGTGAAGCAGGTTCACTTTCTCCATTTACTGCTCCAATTTCTTCAGTGCTGGCGTTCCTGCAAGAAGGTCTGGAGAAAGGCCTGTCGCTCAGTTCCCTGAAAGTCCAGGTAGCGGCCCTGGCTTGCTTCAGGGGCCGCCTGAAGGGTGCTTCCCTGGCTTCGCAGCCAGATGTGGTGCGTTTCCTCAAGGGAGTTAATCACCTGCGCCCTCCTCTGCACTCAGTGGTGCCTGCGTGGAATCTCAACCTGATGCTAAGAGCCTTGCAAAAGCCGCCTTTTGAACCCTTGTCAAGGGCATCTCTGAAAGACCTGACGTTGAAAGCAGTCTTTTTGGTGGCTATCACTTCAGCCAGAAGAGTTTCCGAGCTCCAGGCACTCTCTTGTCGAGAGCCTTTTCTGCAGTTCACTGAGGCAGGAGTGACTATTCGCTCAGTGCCTTCCTTCCTACCCCAGATTGTTTCTCGCTTCCATGTGAGTCAGCAGCTCTGTCTCCCTTCCTTTCGTAGGGAGGACTACCCAGAAGAGTATTCTGTTCTCAAATATCTGGATGTGAGACGGGTCATCATCAGATACTTGGAAGTGACCAATGATTTCCGGAAATCGGATCATCTGTTTGTCCTGTTTGCAGGTCCTCGTAAGGGTCTGCAGGCTGCTAAGCCTACAGTGGCAAGATGGGTCAAGGAAGCCATTGCAGTGGCTTATGTGGCCGCGGGGAAGGTGCCGCCTATCCAGCTGAAGGCTCACTCCACTAGAGCTCAGGCGGCCTCGATGGCAGAGGCCGGGTCCGTCTCCTTGGCAGAGATATGCAAGGCGGCAACTTGGGCATCGGCCCATACATTCTCCAAGCATTACCGCTTGACTGTGGCTGCTCGGGCGGAGGCCCGGTTTGGAGTTTCAGTGTTGAGGTCAGGGATTTCAATGTCCCGCCCTGGGTGAGTACTGCTTCGGTACATCCCACCAGTCTATGGATTGATCAGCATGATGATATGGAAGGTAAAATTATGTATCGTACCTGATAATTTTCTTTCCATTAATCATAGCTGATCAATCCATAGCCCCTCCCAGATATCTGTACTGTTTATATTCTGGTTGAATTTTAGGTTCAAGTTTAGTCTTCAGTTCCTTCAGGAGGACTTCGTGTTCAAGTTTTTTCACTTGGATTCTTCAAGAGTTGAGACGAGTTTGTGTTACAGTGAGCTGCTGCATTCCTCTCCCCTCCGTTTTACGGGGCTGGATTGAGACTTAAATTCTGCCGGCACTCCCTCCCGCTTCGTGCGGCTGTAGGGCAGCTTTGTACACCTCCCGCTTCGGCGGTGTTAGGGTCAGTCAGCTCCTTCCGCGGTTGCGGTTGCAGGATAAGCCAGATCCCCCCGCATCGGCGGGTGTGGTGTCCCTCCCCCGCTCCGCGGGGATGAGCTGGACGGATTCCCCTCCCCCACTTGTGTGGGGATGAGCTGGGTTAATTCCCCTCCCCCGTTTCGGCGGTGGTGAGCTGGGCAGAGTGTCCCTTTGTGGGTGTAATTCTCTAAGTGCTGAGTCCTGCGGATGGAGTTTCCGGCAGCACATGACCACATATAGGGAGGCAAAAGTTTTCTCTCTATCTCCACCTGCTGGTAGATGGACACAACCACCAGTCTATGGATTGATCCGCTATGATTAATGGAAAGAAAATTATCAGGTATGATACATAATTTTACCATATGAATGTCGACATGGGAGAGGAACATAAAGTGCAACTATATGCAGACAATACCTTAATCTGGATGTTGATCCCTCAAGTGTCTCTCCCTGACTTCTTAAAGATGCTGGAAGATTAAGGAGTGGTATCAAAATGGAAGTCTTAACCTTTTCAATATCATTCCAGAGCAATTGTGTGATTTTTTTTTTTTCCTCCTCATTTTATTTTATTTTTTTGCTTCTAATGGTTTCTGTTACTTAGGCATCTATATTTCCAACAAATTAGACTTATTTTATCTCAGTTATTCTGCAGTAGGCTCACCAAAAACTTTCAGTCTGATCTGGGCTATTGGAACCCCTTACTAATATTACTACTACTACTACTACTACTACTATTTAGCATTTCTATAGCGCTACAAGGCGTACGCAGCGCTGCACAAACATAGAAGAAAGACAGTCCCTGCTCAAAGAGCTTACAATCTAATAGACAAAAAATAAATAAAGTAAGCATATCAAATCAATTAATGTGAACGGGAAGGAAGAGAGGAGGGTAGGTGGAGGCGAGTGGTTACAAGTGGTTACGAGTCAAAAGCAATGTTAAAGAGGTGGGCTTTCAGTCTAGATTTAAAGGTGGCCAAGGATGGGGCAAGACGTAGGGGCTCAGGAAGTTTATTCCAGGCGTAGGGTGCAGCGAGACAGAAGGCGCAAAGTCTGGAGTTGGCAGTAGTGGAGAAGGGAACAGATAAGAAGGATTTATCCATGGAGCGGAGTGCACGGGAAGGGGTGTAGGGAAGGCCGAGTGTGGAGAGATACTGGGGAGCAGCAGAGTGAGTACATTTATAGGTTAGTAGAAGAAGTTTGAACAGGATGCGAAAACGGATAGGGAGCCAGTGAAGGGTCTTGAGGAGAGGGGTAGTATGAGTAAAGCGACCCTGGCGGAAGACGAGACGGGCAGCAGAGTTTTGAACCAACTGGAGAGGGGAGAGGTGACTAAGTGGGAGGCTAGCAAGAAGCAGATTGCAGTAGTCTAAACGAGAGGTGACAAGGGTGTGGAGAGACAGAATCACCACCATTTCAAATGATGATTGTTCCCAAATTTCTCATTTATCCATTTGTCAATTAGAAACCCCTTTCGCCAATTCGCCAGTGGAGGAGTGGCCTAGTGGTTAGGGTGGTGGACTTTGGTCCTGGGGAACTGAGTTCGATTCCCACTTCAGGCACAGGCAGCTCCTTGTGACTCTGGGCAAGTCACTTAACCCTCCATTGCCCCATGTAAGCCGCATTGAGCCTGCCATGAGTGGGAAAGCGCGGGGTACAAATGTAACAACAACAAAAAATCGAACAGTAGGAAATATTATTGTAGTGTTTCATATCTTGAGGTAAAAAAAAAAACAAAAATAGTATCTCAAGCTAGAGAAAAAGGAGGTTTGGGGTTCCTTAACCTATGGCTTTATTACCAAATTGCTATGCTTAAGCTTTAAAACAGCCATTCCCAACCAAGTCCTCAGGGCACACCTAGTCCCATCTGGTTTTCAGGATATCCACAATGAATATTCATGAGTTAGATTTGCATACAATTGAGGCAGTTAATGTAAATCTATCTCATGCACGAATCTTGAAAACCCAGTGGGACTAGGTGTGCCCCGAGGACTGGTTTGGAAATGGCTGCTCTAAAAGAACAGACCCCAGGCTGTCCGTTGGGTTAGGGTCTTGGAGCCTCTTTTAAATTTTTATTGCTTTCAGTTGAACATGTGGGAGAAGGGTCAGGGTAGGGAAGAGGGGCAAAATCACTTGTTTACATAAGTACATAAGTATTGCCATACTGGGAAAGACCAAAGGTCCATCAAGCCCAGCATCCTGTTTCCAACAGTGGCTAATCCAAGTCACAAATACCTGGCAAGATCCCAAAAAAGTACAAAACATTTTATACTGCTTATCCCAGAAATAGTGGATTTTCCCCAAGTCCATTTAATAATGGTCTAAGGACTTTTCCTTTAGGAAGACGTCCAAACCTTTTTTAAACCCCACTAAGCTAACCGCCTTTACCACATTCTCTGGCAACAAATTCTCTCTCCTTTGATATAGGTATGGGTTAATATTAAGAAAATGTAGCACGTTGACAGTAACCTTACACAGAGCAAGCTTTGGGACTATAACTCAGGGTCATCTGGTTACTTTTCATCACTTGCAGGAAGCATTAGAAAGCTTAGATATGGGACATGTCTGTGATTTTAGTTTCTCTATACAATCTTCTCTCTCATAGCCAACTTCAAGAACTATTAGCATGAAAGGACAGTTGAAACATATCATAGCTTCTAAACTTATACTTGCAGCAAAGATGGCTATTGCCTGCCACTGTAAATCTAGGCGCAGGTCTTACTCTGCAGCAGTGGGGGTGGAGGGATTTGACGATGGCACAAGAATTGTAGTTCTTTGACAAAATATCCCATGATTCTAGTGAGAAAGTCCCATATGTTTCAGCAATGTTGGTCAAATCGGGTGGGAGGATATATGTGATTGATATGGAGTCGTGCCAACACACAAGGTTTTAGCAGGAAATTATTGAATTCTCTATAACTCTTTAAACCCTATCTCAGAAACATACCTTGTGAGAGGTACTTTTCTGTTATCCACTGCTATTTCCAGTGGTGGGAGAGGAGCAGGTTTTACTATCATTTTTACTATACTAATAACAATTCTTTGTTTGATAATGCCTTACTCCACCCAATCAGAGGTTTAGTCCGGTGTTTCTTTTTGTTTACTACCTGTAGATTGAGAAGTCAGGTTTTCAACCTTGAACACTTTATGTGCTTATGTATTAGATCTCAGGTATGAGAGAGATATTCTTTGACGGCTATTCTAATTGTATTTGCTCATTTTTATCTATTATGACTTTTGTAATGATATCTATAGTTGAGGTGGTTGTATTTTATACAATTTTCAATAAAAATTCAAAGTTGGGGAAAAAGTATCTTACCCTGCAGTTTAAAAGTAGGGAAGAGCTCTAAGAGACATGAATGGTTAGTTACTACTTTCTTGCTAAAAGTATTATTATTATTATTAATTACATTTGTACCCCGCGCTTTCCCACACATAGCAGGTTCAATGTGGCTTACATAGTAAATAGAATTACAAAGTCTTGAAGGAGAGTGTTACAAGTTGTAGTAAACATAGTAGTGGGGTTTTGAGGATATGTAAATATAAGAACTGGAGAATGGATATCCAAACTGAAATCAAAGTGCAGGCATATCTAAAGTCTGCAATGACCTGTTCCTTGCCAAATCCAAAGGTCACTACTCCATCCTCATCCTCCTCGACCTATCCGCCGCTTTTGACACTGTCAATCACGATTTACTTCTTGCCACACTGTCCTCATTTGGGTTCCAGGGCTCTGTCCTCTCCTGGTTCTCCTCTTATCTCTCCCACCGTACCTTCAGAGTACACTCTCATGGTTCTTCCTCCACCCCCATCCCGCTCTCTGTTGGAGTTCCTCAAAGATCTGTCCTTGGGCCCCTTCTTTTTTCAATCTACACCTCTTCCCTGGGCTCCCTGATCTCATCTCATGGTTTCCAATATCATCTTTATGCTGATGACACCCAGCTTTATCTCTCCACACCGGACATCACTGCCGAAACCCAGGCCAAAGTATCGGCTTGCTTATCCGACATTGCTGCCTGGATGTCAAACCGCCACCTGAAACTGAACATGGCCAAGACAGAGCTTATTGTCTTCCCATCCAAACCCACTTTCCCTCTCCCTCCACTCTCTATCTCAGTTGATAACACCCTCATCGTCCCCGTCTCATCTGCCCGCAACCTCGGAGTCATCTTCGACTCCTCCCTCTCCTTCTCTGCGCATATCCAGCAGATAGCCAAGACCTGTCGCTTCTTCCTCTATAACATTAGCAAAATTCGCCCTTTCCTCTCTGAGCACACCACCCGAACTCTCGTCCACTCTCTCATTACCTCTCACCTTGACTACTGCAACCTACTCCTCGTTGGCCTCCCACTTAGCCATCTATCCCCCCTTCAGTCCATTCAGAACTCGGCTGCACATCTTATCTTCCGCCTGGACCGATATACTCATATCACCCCTCTCCTCAAGTCACTTCACTAGCTTCCGATCAGGTACCGCATACAGTTCAAGCTTCTCCTACTAACCTACAAATGCACGCGATCTGCAGCCCCTCTTTACCTCTCTACCCCTCATCTCCCCTTACATTCCTACCCATAACCTCTGCTCTCAAGACAAATCCCTCCTCTCAGTACCCTTCTCCACCACCGCCAACTCCAGGCTCCGCCCTTTCTGCCTCGCCTCACCCCATGCTTGGATTAAACTCCCTGAGCCCATATGCCAGGCCCCCTCCCTACCCATCTTCAAATCCTTGCTCAAAGCCCACCTCTTCAATGTCGCCTTCGGCACCTAACCACTACACCTCTATTCAGAAAATCTTGACTGCCCCAACTTGACATTTCGTCCTTTAGATTGTAAGCTCCTTCGAGCAGGGACTGTCCTTCTTTGTTAAACTGTACAGCACTGCGTAACCCTAGTAGCGCTCTAGAAATGTTAAGTAGTAGTAGTATATAACCATTATGGGGGTAATTGTATAACAGGGGGCCTGTGTATAGGCAATATTCTATAAAGGAAAGTAGGCACCTACTCTCCTTTATAGAATACTAGGTTAACTGGGCATATATGTGCTTCGTCACAAGCTCCAACAGCAGCCATAAAACAGGTGTAAGTGATTTGCATCAAAGTGCTGGTGGTATGTAATTTTTTTTTTTAATGTGCATAAATGTGCCCCCACTCATACCCTGTCCAGAGGACTGCCTGTGTATATGCCCACCTGTAAATATACACATCAGATTTCTGTATATTTACTGAATATCGCATAAATACATATCCACCACGTATGCACAGAGGTGAATTTCTTCAAAATGGCAATAAATAGCATAGACATACATATGTATATTTTGGTATTCTAGACATTTATTTGCATGTCAGTACCTACTGTAGGATTACCCCCTGTATGAGCCGCACCATAGCCATGCTGTATTCTTAGCAGAAAACCTTTTTTTAACAGGTTGTGTCTGGTAACTTGCCTTGTGGTTAGTCATATTCTCTGTTTTTTTTTTTGGGGGGGGGGGGGGGGAGAAGACAGTTGAGACCTCCAAACTCATCTCCCTTTCTCTCCTAGAATGGAACGACAGAAGAGGTTACGTCAGAAGAGGAGGAGGAAGAAGACATGGGAGAGGTACAGAAAAGCCATAGCAAATTAGTTTGTTTTTTTGGATTGTGATAGACTAAATTTTTTTTTTTTTTTAATATGTTGAAGCATGAGCACCTATCGGACACACATGGCCATTGCAAGGATATTAGCTGCCTAGGGTGAACCTTCAGCTGTGCAGTCCCTGCAGTTAATTTTCAGGCCCCTAGCCCCCCTCTATGAGAATTTGATAGACTGATCATGATCATCCCAACATCAACTCTTCCTAAGTTGTAAAATGTATAATTGAACATCACCGTTAAACTATGTTTGATATCTCATCTAAATTTTTCATTTAGCCCAATTTATCCATGTTAATCTAGACAATTTACATAATACATGCATAGTAATATGCCTATAAACAAGTTAATATTAAACATTTTTTAAATATGCAAAATATTAAATTAAATGAAACAAATCATTCCATAGTCATTTGCTGTGTGATTGCTTCCTTAAAGAATTGTATTTTCAATCTTGTATATACAAAATAAGGGCAAATTCCAAAAGCCATTTATCCAGGTAGTTGAAAATCGTCCACCCTCCCCTTAGGTAAAAGTACACGCTGATGGGCCTTTGCATTTGTGCAACTGTTGGACCCTATTGTTTTGTTTTGACTGCAGCTTCACTTTGCCAACCCCTAGAATCTGTCACACTAGTTGATTGCCTGGTTTGCCTGATGGTTTAGCTGGCCATGCGGATAATCTGCTTCTGAGTGAAGAAGAAAACAGCCATATGCTAGAAAGCTTGCAGCATTGTGCATTTAATTGCACTTATGTAATGGTAGCAGGTACTACAGTGTTTTTGGATTAGTTTTATTTATTTTGTGATATTTGTATCCTACATTATCCCAAACAAGTTTGGGTTCAGTGTGGTTTATAATAAGAGAAGTATTGATAACAAGTGGTTTACAATAAAAGTACATTCAAAATTGAGAAACAGTACAGTGAAATAAAGTAAATTATTAATCAACAAGAATAATATATCTTAGTAATAATACAGTGAATGAATTGATTTCTATAGCAAAAAAATATTCTCATTAAGAATGTTTCTAGCGGTTTGCGAAATGCCTGCCGTATTCTGGGCCATTTGTAGTTTTTTGAGGAGAGAGCCCTTTAATCCTGCATAGATGGCATTGCAGTAGTCAAATTTAGATGGTACTAGTGATTGAACCAGGGATCGGAAAATTGAACATGGAAAGTGAGGTCTCTGTCCTTTTAGTTTCCATAATGATTTGAAGACACTGGATACAACTTTAGATACCTGAGGTTCATGTGATAGATGTTGATCTATTGTTACTCCCAGAATTTTCATAGTGAGGTCTAAAGGGTATGTTGTGTTTAATGATATTTTTGATATGTATAGGGTGGTATGGATTGGCTAATATTAAAAACTTAGTTTTTTTTTCTCTATTTAATTTTAATTTAAAGTTAGCCCAGGTTTCCATGAAGTCCAATCCAGATTTAATTTTTGTCAGGATTTCATTGTCATTTTCAAAAGGGATAAAAATGGTGACATCATCAGCATACATGAAGGAGCAGAATCTGTTTGACTCAAGTATGTTACTTAGTGGCGCCATCATTATGTTGAATAGTGTGGGGGAGAGAGCAGAGATCCCTGTGGAATGCCGCAGTTAGGGGACCAAGGAGAGGAGATTAGGTCATATTGTTTTACTTGATTAGTATCTTGATATGAGATAACCTTTAACCATTGTAATACATCATCATAACTCCCAGAGTAGTCTAGTAGGCTTAATAAAATGTCATGATCAATTTTGTCAAAAACATTGGACATATCGACCTGTAAGTTGATTATTTTTCTTCCCTTAATTCTGTTCTAAAGTTTGCCAGTAGGGTGATTAAGACTGTCTCGGTGCTGTACACCAGTCTGAAGAGCTATGTAAGATCGAGAAGGTTTGGAAATATTCCATGAGTTGATGAGCAACCAGACCTTCCATCATCTTTATTAGTACTGGTATGGAGGCTGCTGGCCTTTATTTAATTAGAAACTTCGCTCCTACTGGATTGGGGATTCTTGGAATAGGGGTTAGGATTATTTTGCCTTTATCTGAGGTGAATAAGCCTTAGGATAGCATAAAGGAAAGAATTGATTGTAGGCACTGAATAAATAAGTCAGGTGCTGATTTCAGAAAGTAACTCAGACAGGAATCAAGTATGCATTGTGAGGAAGCATATTTCTATAAAAAGTTTTTACTGAATCCAGTGTTGATTGAGGAAAAGGAGGACCATATTCTATCTTTTGGTAGGCATGTAGATGAATTATTAGAAGAGCCAAGAAGGTCTATAATTAGTTTTAGAACAATTCAAATTGTTTCTGATATTGGTAAGTTCTGTGAGAAGTACTTCACTAACTGGTCTGCAGATAGTCAGTCCTCTAGTAATGGTTAGAGGCTGGTGTTGGTAAAAAGTACTGTAATCTTAAAAGAATCTAGAGGAATCTACTGAGGAAGTAGAAGCTTTATGGGTGGCCAACATCCTAAATATCCTTGGTTCTGTGTGTCTGCACGTATCTTGGTCTGGACTTACTATTGCAGGGTAATTCTATAAGAAGTCACCTAGCATGTAGCAAGAAGGTATGTAAATGGTCTTCTATAGAATTCTGACTAGTGGAAGAGTACATGTCATTTGATGGCATGTACTTTGCTGATGGGTGGAGTTTGGTCGGGGCACCCAGATAAGACATGTAAAGTATAGAGTACTGTAATCTATGCACATTCTAGCACATACCTAGCCATGAGCATGTACAACAGTTATAGGGCTGGTATAAATGATTGCATCTTACACTTCATCAAGTGTTCTGTAAAGAAAAGTAGGCACCCACTTATTGAATTACTGTCAGTGGATCTGATTTTTATAATAGGATGCCTATAACTAAGATGCAGACAGCAGTCCAGCAGTCTTTTCTTTGTGTCACATGTGTGATTATCTCCCAGTTGATGAGAGGTCATATGTGTGCTCAATGCAAAATGTTCCTAGCTCTCCGAGAACGAGTCTGTTCTCTTGAGGCTAGAGGAGCAGACTTGGAGGAGCTGAGGGAGACAGAGAGGTAAATAGAGGAGGCCTACAGGGATATTGTAGAGGAGTCCCACCTTCAGTCTGGCAGCCCCTTTGCTGCCTTGGAGGAGGGAGGTCTTCTAAAAGGAGAACATCACCCTGGTACAGCTGGAAGTAATTCTGTAGCCAGGACTAGCCCACCAGGGGATGCAATACCGCACCAAGGATGTGTCTCCAGGAGCTACTCCCCAGTAGGGAAAGGTTAAGACAGCTGTTGTAGTTGGTGATTCGATTATTAGGCATGTAGGTGGCTGGTGGATGTGAGGATCGCCTGGTCACTTGCCTACCTGGTGCAAAGTTGGCAGACCTCACGCGTCACCTAGACAGGATTTTAGTTAGTGCTGGGGATGAGCTGGCTGTCTTGGTACATGTGGGAACCAATGACATAGAAGAATGTGGGAGAGAGGTTCTGGAAGCCAAATTTAGGCTGTTAGATAGAAAGCTCCAATTCAGAACCTCTAGGGTAGCATTTTCTGAAGTGCTTCCCATTTCACGTGCAGGGCCCAAGAGATGGGCAGAGCTTCCAGAGTCTTTAATTCGTGGATGAGGTGAATGGTGCAGGGAGGAGGGTTTTAGATTTATAAGGAACTGGGCAACATTCTGGGAAAGGGGGAACCTATTTCAGAATGATGGGCTCCACCTTAACCAGGGTGGGACCAGGCTGCTGGTATCTGCATTTGAAAAGGAGATAGAGCAGCTTTTAAACTAGAACCTGGGGGAAGGCCGACAATCGTTCAAAAATGCATGGTTCAGAATAAGGTATCTTTCAAAGATATCGCCAAAACAGGGAATATATGGTATCCGATAGCAAGGTTGTCTTTAAATAAAAAGCAGAGAAAAGATTGCAAATTAACACTGTCAACTGCTGAGCAAGGTGTAAATAAGAACAACAAACATTGTTTGAAATGTTTATATACGACTACCAGAAGCCTAAGAAATAAGATGGAAGTGTTAGAATATGTTGCACTAAATTAAAAATTAGATATAATAGGCATCTCTGAGACCTGGTGGAAGGAGGATAACCAGTGGGACACTGTCATACCAGGGTACAAATTATATCGTTTTGATAGGGTGGATTGAATTGGTGTAGCATTGTATGTTAAGGGGGGCCTTGAATCAAATAGATTGAAAATTCTGCAGGAAACAAAGCACATCTTGGAATCCCAATGGATTTAAATTCCATGTGTAAAGGGGAAAAGGATAGTGATAGAAGTGTACTACCGTCCACCTGGCCAGGATGAACAGACGTATGTAGAAATGTTATCAGAAATTAGGGAGGCTAACAAACTGGGCAACACAATAATAATGGGTAATTTCAATTACCATGATATTGACTGGGTAAATGTAACAGGGCATGCTAGGGAGGTAAAATTCCTTGATGAAATCAAGGACTGCTTTATGGAGCAGCTGGTATAAGAGCCAACAAGAGGAGGAAAAATTCTAGATCTGGGCCTTAGTGGCGTGCATGATCTGGTGCAGGAGGTAATGATGCTGGGGCCGCTTGATAACAGTGATCATAATATGATCAGGTTTGATATCGACTTTGGAGTAAGTACACACAGGAAATCCAATTTACATCTTTGGAGTAGGTATAATCTTGTGCATGAGCATTTACACACCTGTTGGGGTTCATGCCGAGAGCCTGTTTTGTAAAGGAACATAGGCACTTATGTTGATTTTATAAGATAGGTGTTCCTTGTCATCAAGCAGATGAAGCCATTACGTATGGGTTATGTCCATCAACCAGCAGGGGAGATAGAGAGCACTCAAACTTTCACAGTGCCCTCTTGGCCAGCTAGCTCCACTGCCTCTTCAGTATTCTCTATCTCCCTTAGCAGGGTGGCTGCAGCTTGTTCGAGCTCCAGAAAAATCTGCCGGGAGGTGGTTCCTGGCTTGCCAGTTGTTAACCGGGGTGTTGGAGGCTATAGCAGCTTCACTTTAAAGGCACATAGGTTAGCCCTTTCCCTGCCTTACCCATACCTCTGTGGATGTGGACATATTGCCTTGCTTTCCCTGTCCTTACCCACCAACAGTGGATGCAGGCATATAGGTTCGCCCTTTCCCTGCCTTTCCCACTCATCTGAGCCTCCGGAGTCTTCAATACCTCTGCTTTCCTCACAGCTTAAAAAAAAAAAAAAGTCGCGTTTTTAAATGCAGAGACGCTGGAACAGAGGTTTTGACCTGATTTTCAGCAGGATCGTAGTTGTACACTAGATCCTTTGAGGTAAGAGTGTTTTCCAACTCCTCCGGGGTGGGCCCGCGATCGGGGCGATTTTGGCGCGAACCGCCATTTTTGGATTTTACCGCCGTTTTTCGGCGATGGCTGCGGACAATGTAAAGCGCTGTTCCACTTGTGGCAAGCGCAA